>NC_141875.1:122575042-122879595 GCF_056163025.1 Triticum urartu
CCACATTAGCTGGATTTATTTTTGCACCCATTGCTGATAGAATGAAGATTCATCATTTCCGGAGGAGAGGGAAGCCTATATCTCCATCCAACGGAAAACCAACCCCAGCAATGGGAGGACTGTTCTTCGTTCCGATTGGTATTTTGGTTGCAAGAAGAAATGTTGGTTCAAACTCAAGTGGAGTAAATGGAGCAGCTATAATAACCATCATATTTGCAGTAGTTGGGTTACTTGACGATATTTCAAACCTTGTCATGGATCGCAATCATAAAATACCTCAGTGGATAAGATTTTTGGTTCAGGTAAGTGATGCTTTTGTCAAATTATGATAGGGTGCCCTTTACATGTTACAGTAAATGCAACTTAGAAGTAATCTCGTATTCCTTGCAGACTGCTGCTGGTATCTACTTCTTTATCTGGCTGGGTTCTGCAAATATTTCAACACCATACAACATGTAAGCATCATTGCAACTGATGTGTGCCTTGAAGCTGGGTCAGTTTGATTTAGTGCTTGATCAGTTATGCTATCTTGTGATTGTGGTTGGTTTTTGAGTTGGTGTTCTTAACATGAAAAGCAAAATCTTTCTTAATTGCCTAAAGGATTGTCACAGAGTACAGCCCAAGGATCATACATCATTTTATCTGTGGGCTGCGGCCTCCAATGGTGTCACTTTATCTTAGTGCGTACTTACACAACTAATGTTGGTTTTTGAACTCACGTTGGTAACTAGTACCAATGTTTACCTGTTAATTTTAGAGTGGATGGTGCTTTCCTGATTATACTTTGAAGATGTCTAAATTCCTACATCATATCTTGGTATACTGGGCACATTATATGACCCTTAATTCTCTGATCACGCGTTACAGGAAAAGATATAAAAAATATCACAGTTTAATATTTAGGTTGACTGTCTCAACTTTACTGATTCTACTTTGTTCATGAAGGAAATTCATTGTTCCTCTGCCTCCGTCATTTGGTCTTGCATTCATGGGGAAAGTTTATCTGGTTCTGGCTACAGTATGTTCTCTTTCCATGGGTACTGGAGTAACATTGGTTGATGGTCTTGATGGTTTGGCTGGTGGTGTTGCTGCTTTGGCACTCGTTGGATTGTCTGTTGCCGCTCTTCCAATTTGCTCGGGTACTTTGTTATTTCTGCCTATTAACATGTTTTCTCAAAGTTGTAATCCCGCATCGTAATTAATTCCTTATAGCATACTAGTTTTTGCTCCTGTCATCATTTTTTCGATAAAGGGTGACAAACCTATTTTATACATGACATCACGTAATGGTCTATTGTACCCATTTAATTTGTTCTGGAGCTTTTCATGCATCTATGCTCCACTTGCTGAAAAGGGTTCAACGCAGTGTTTTTAAGTTTGGAAAAAAATGTTATGTGTAGTCATTAGTCAGGGTAGATGGTGTATCGGAACTGAATTCCATAGTATGATGCAAAGGGGTCACCTAAATGGATACCTCCCTGTTGACTTCTTCGAATTCATCTTCATGATCTTCTACTTTTTGTTAAATCTAATGAGGTCTTGTGTGAATCAATTATTCACAATTGTTGCAGAGCTGAGTGTTTTTGGAGCATCTATGTCAGGTGCTTGCACTGGCTTTCTTTTACATAACAGATATAGGGCCTCAATAGTTATGGGTCGAGTTGGCTCTTTTGCACTTGGAGGAGCACTTGCTACAATTGCAGCATGTAGTGGAATGTTCATTCCTATGTTAATTGCATGCAGCGTCTTCTTTCTCGAGCTGCTTGTGGTAATATTGCAGGTATAGTACTGTTTGTATTTATCGTTTTACCTCAATAATTATGATATATGCTTACTGTTGACACCCTTTAGTTACTGTTATACATCATTTGCATGTGCAGTGAGCATGAGTTGAATTATGATATTTATTTACTTTCCAGTGGATAGTGGTTAAACATGGAGCAGTTGATCACTGGATCATTCTGTCTCTGTCAATTGTGTGACTATGCTTTACACCTTTTATCACGATCCCGTGTCTAGTCATAATCGACATTTGCTATGATTCTGCAGCACTAAACCCTCTAGTTCATGTTATCCTCTATCCCTTCGTGGCCCGGAGTCATGAGCCCTATGTGCTAGTTCATTGTGCTTGTTGTACTGAACAAGGGCCTTCTGTGAAGCCCTTTTGGTATTATTGGCAATTGGCATGCATTACTCTGCGACTTAACTATCAGTTTGTGAGCAATGAGACATCGCATAGAAACATATCTAGCTAGACTTATTTTTTGCTTCAGGATCCTTTACTGATTATCCTAGTTTATTCACAGTTCATAAAAAGTTTCAGTTACTAATTATTTCTACGACGCATTGTGTCTATATGTCTGCTAATCGTTTTCATCCTCCAGTCCTGTAAGAACACAAAATAGTGCAATGTGCACTATATTTCTCTGTCTAATGGTGGCATTTCAGCTGATAAGATCATAATGTATCGTCATGTCCCATTTCTGTCTCAGGTTCCTTTGAGCATGACTCTGAAGCACATCCATGGGACAAACAGATCTTTCCAGCGAATTCTTCCCTCGCATTACTATCTTAGACTGTGGGGCATAAAGGAGCCTTATATCGTGGCGGGTGCATACATCATGACATGCTTCTTAACTGTGTTGGCAGGATACCTTGGTCTCGTCTCAGCGTAAATAGAAAGCATAGGTTACCATTCATTCATTGCTTCTATTTCATTTCTGTAGTGCACTTCTAGAATGGTAGATGCTTCAGGCTTCAGCATGCCCGAGCTTAAGGTTCACTGATATACTACAGATTTACAGAATTTTGCGTGTGGAGTTTCTAGGACACCTCAAATGAAGTCGTGCAGTGTAGTACCATGGGTTGTTGTATCCTCTTCCTCGCAGAAAGCTGTACTCCCTCTGATCCAAAATAAATTTGAACTAAAACAACGACATTTATTTTGGATCGGAGGGAGTAGCATCTTTGTATACTGAAGTACTGAACTATTGCTTCAACTGACGTGTTGTTCATCTATCTTTTAATGTAACTCCACCTCCAGAGTATATTGCACATCTGATGGCTTATGCTTATGGCTTGATGGATGGGTACCCCTCTTGGGCCTGATGTTTCTACGCACGTCAGTGGTTTTTTTGGTTTATATGCTTGCTTGTGTCATAATGAGGCCGTGAAAGTAAATTTGTAATAAATGAAAAAGGCAAACACCAGGAAGACGGCACGAAGAGCATAGTGCAGAGAAGCCAAGAAGAACTGAAGAAGGCGCGCTGATGATCAAGCTGGTCATGGGGGAGGTGTACGCGAGAGGACATGGCTGGAACCCTATGGCAAGGAGGATTGCATGATTCGCTGTGCTTTTGGGAGACCTTTGGCATGCTGGCTGATCAGTGGCTCTGGGCTGTGCTTATTGTGTGTGGTATGTTGGTTGTGCTTCCAGTCTGAATGATGTGGTTTATTTTGCTTCGAGTAGCGAGTTGTTTCGGTTTGAAAAGGAAGATGATCCCCGGCCTCTGCATCTGGAAGAGTGTCTGCTTGAGTAGTGGCGGAGCCAGAGCCCGGCGACCCTGGGCAGTTGCCCGGGCTCGCTAGGACGCGCCAGCTACGATGGCCTCCATAGATCAAGGAAAAATCGTCAAACGCAATTGTGTTTTACCCGGCCAGCTGGGCTGGCTATGGCTACGTGTGGTGTGTAGTGGTACGATGAGAAGTAGGCCCACTGGCCTACCGGCCTAGCAAGCAGCCTGTTTCGCTGTTGCTTACTCGAGAAGACTAGAAGGACGTGTCTAAAAAAAAAGAGACTAAAAAGACAAGAAAAAAAGGACTAGCATGACCGTGATATTTTCTCAAAAAAAAAGGACGATGATTGGTCCATCGCTCCACCTCGCCACGATCTGCCTGTTCGGCTGTTCGACAGGCTTATTTGTGGGTTGAAATTTTGAGGTCAGTGTGGGGTGTTCGACAGACTTACTCGGGGTTTAAATTTTGAGTACCTCACTATAAATTAAATTTGTATACGACTATTTTTTTTTGCGGGTGAAATAATGTATTACTCAACCATAAGGTCCATACAATCAATCACTGCAAACTCCAATGCCTCTGAAGGCCCCGAACCTATCTAAGTCATGGTTCTGCCTTTTAGACGAGCAAACTTAGCTAGACTATCACTAACCTTATTTTGACTACGATTGATATGAGTAATACAAGAATCACGAAGAGACATAAGGTAACGAATCTCCTTAGTGAGCGACGCGTAAACAGATCTGTCCACCTCCTGAGCCTTATCAGCTTCACTGCAACAATGGAATCCATCTCGATCATGATAGGTAGGACACTCCTCTGGATAGCAAATGACAAACCCTCCATGCAAGCACACAATTCAACTTCTAGGGCTTCGCGACATGAGAAAGCTGCCTACACGAAGAAAAAATTATAGAACCCTTGTCATCTCTCAGCACCATGCCAGCGCCTGCCGATCCATCATCTGCATACGAGCCATCAGTGCACAACTGCACCCAGCCGGCCTTGGGCGCAATCCACTTGGGATGGGCAACATTTGTTATCACATGTGACCGCCGGGGATGATTATCATATGTGATAAAAGATTTTCCCTTACTAGGATTGGAAGAGAGAACAGTTCTAATGCCAATAAGAGAGTCAAGGTAGCTCACCAAGAATCGTTTCGAAGTTTCCATAGGCGGTACATGCTTATGGTGGATGACCTCATTCCTGATGTACCACGCCCGCCAAAGCGTCATTAGCAACATGGAACGCTCAATTTCCGGCAGTGTCTCTAACACATGCAGCAGCCATTCTGTACCAGAATTATGCATGGATGTAATACACGGCAAGGTCCACACATCCGCCATTGTTTCCCATAAGATACGTGAGAAAGTGCACCGGCATAATGAGTGGAAACAGTCCTCAGTCTCTGTAGCACACAATGGACATAAATCAGTTGTTTCAAGGCCACATACATGCTTGTTTCTCCATGTTGGCAAAGAATCTGTAGCGACCCTCCAGGCAAAATTAATGTAGATTGTGATTTGGGACTTTGGTACTATTTTATATGTTGCATACCTGAATCAAGGTTTTTTTACCGGTCAGAATTTTTAGAAACCAACCGGATATTTTGTCGGACCCAGAATTTTTCATTACAAGCTCACATAGTGTGGAATAGAAGCCACATGCATAATTTAACACAAAATAGCTCCTAGCATGGCGGAAGTGTTTTCGATGTCACGAGATCGACTATGTCTTGCAAGTCTGATTTTTAATTTTAGTAGTGTTTAAAAAAATTATGACCGCGATGGGTTAGGGAGGACTCAAACCCGCGCATTAGGGAAAGGGTTGTTGGTGGAAGTGTTTGAACTCAAAAATCATTTTAATGCGTTCAGGTGAAAATGCCGAATTTTTGGGTTAAAAAAACAGTTCTTCTAGTGCCTATCGGGAAAAAACGGTATCAGGCAAAAAAAAATTGATCCGAATACCCGGTTTTGATTTTTATATTATACACTCAGGATAAAATTTGCCTAGGCTTCACAAAATTTCTGACTACGCCGCAATGTTAGGACCATTTCGTTTCTTTCATTTGATTTCATGCTTTGTAGGAGTAAGACGCTGTGTTCGACAGTTTCTGTAATGAAAATCGACGAGGGAGCTCGTTGCTTAAAAAAAAGGAAGGCAGCAAAATCCCCTGAACACAAGCGTCGACAACAAACAACATGGTCAGTCTGGAGCATCATCGTCGCCTGTGAACACCATCAGCCAGCAGCGATGCGATGTTCAAAAAGCGCCCACCTCCCTGCTCAACCGAACGTCTCGGCCGCCACCTACACGAGCCTTCTATGCAGGGCCCGGTTACGGAACTCCTTTGCGGACGACAATTCACAGGACGATTGGTGGACGATGGCCGATCCAATGGTCCTCTTGTACACAGTGGACATGATGAAAGGCTCCGGCGATACATCGTGCACAAATCGTGCGAACATTGTCGTCTGTGTAGCATTGCTCGCCCGGTTATATCAGTATCATAATGATAGGTCGAGAGTAGACGATCTGCACACGGAGACATCTGCACCCGCTTTTCAAAAATATACTTTTTACGTGTTTTGTAATGTTTAAAAATTCTAAAAAAATTATACATACATATTGGCAAAGGTATGTCCACAGCACAAAGTTTTGTGTAAAAAAATATTTTTTTTGTCTCAGTAAAAAAGACAAATTTTACTACTTCTAAATAGCGTTTCATGGCATAAAATTGTCTTTTTTGCACAAGCTAAAAAAAGTTGTTTTTCTATGAAACTTTCTGCACACACATAGAATATGGAGATGTCTGCGCGTATCTTTTTTCAGAATTTTTTAACATTGCAAAATGTGTTTTTTAAAGTGGATTCATATGTACCTGGATTTATTCATGCACTTCTCACAATAGGTCTCATTATTCAGCTCGACAGTGTGATGGTAGGTCGAGGTTCTGTTTGGAGTACGTCCGGAGAGCAGTGTTGATCTCATTCCTACTCCAATCGTCACACTGCTGTACATCTGGGCCAAGAGACCAGGAGGTAGGGCAAATGACACATGGAAGATTTGACAAGCGAAAAACAGGATAAGCTAAACTAGCGTGAGCAATGCCAAATTAGTGCCACTGTTGTGTGAGCTATCTTACTGTGACAATACAAAAGGTGTTTGTGTATCTGGCATGTCACCACGTGATAGACGTGGTTCACAATTCGAAAACATAAATCGTGTCTGCCATGTCTAGACGCGCACACATCCATCTCCCCCTTCCTGACCTATGGTGAGAGGCGTCTACAAGCCGTGGTCACCTAATTTGGGCCCTCGTACGTCCGCGAACGCGTCCGGAGGCATTCGTTGTAGGTCATCGGGCATATAGTATTTCTAGCACTCCATAGTCACATCTCTTATATGTCCAACCCTAAATTTATACAAAACAATGCAAATGACGTACCCTGCAAATCGCCGCCAGTACCGTCGTCGGAGAAATGAAAGAGGAGAGAAAGGATTCAGCGACGCGCGACGGTGTGGGGAGGGAGAGAAATGGGGGAGGATTGGGGAAAGAGTGAAGGGAAGACAAAGGAGAGGGGAGTCGTTCACGGCGCGGACCATTTTCCCAAACGATTTTTTTTGCTGACGTGGCTAGTTTCGGCTGCTCTAAGATTAGTGCCTCAATCCAGCGGATTCGAGGACATTTGCTCCCCAAACCCAAAGAAATGACGTCAAACTTATAGTGATTCCGTAAATCTAACCAACTAAACCCATTCCTATTTTTTGATTATTTCAGTGGATAAAACTTAAAAAAAACAATTTCAGTATTTTTTTCCTTATTCTTTCATTTATTCCTTCAGAATTCGGAGCTTAGTCCATTTCTCCATAGCTTCGACAGCAGCCGCGCATGAACTCCAGAGTGTACTTGCCTCGATGACTTTGATTGTGGCTACAAGTGAAAACCCGACGAAACCGCAAACGGAACCTTTAGGAGTAGGACACACGATTGATTGATTTGCACGGCGACGTACAAATGGATGGATTGCGGGCTTGGCGTGATCCAAATACATTTTTGAAAAGGCACTGGGCAATCGGCCGATCTGACGCGTCGTGTAATTGATAAATGGAGTGTCTCTTCTCTTTCCAGCATTCCTGTTGTATAGTATGCGTCACTTCTACTTTAAGAATTTGTGTTGTTCAGTAATGTTTCTGGTTTAAAGCATCTACTGCCGGACTTGCCAAATCCGACCCTTCAAAAGCCCATGGACGTGACCGGGCGTGTTCGCGGACAATGATTGGTCATGTCTCATACTTGATGCTATGCATGCATTTGAGTCTTTCATATTTCATTTTCTAAATCCATACAAACCATGTAAAAGAAATCCTACGTACTACGCACGTCACGTTGGCTAAATAGGCTTCATTGTCGGAGATGTCCAAGACGTCAGTGTCGAACGCCGGGTAGATGGGCATGTAGAAGGGCTCCGGCTTCTCCTCCTCCTCCTCTTCATCCATATACGCGAGCATCTCGTCGACTTCCGCAGCGTGCTCGGCCTCCGCCTCCTGCCAACGACGGCGTTGGCCTCCGCCTCCGATTCTGACCGAAGGGAATCGAGAATCGCCTGCTGCTCCGCCTGCAGATCCGCGTCCTCAGCGTCCCCCACATCCTCCTCGTCCTTCTCCTGCTCCGCGTCCTCCCCGACATCCTCCTCTTCCACCACCACCTCCAAGTCCTCCTCCGGATCCACCATGTCCGGAGGTAGCCTTGTGGCGATCCGGGCTTCACGTCTTGCCCAGATTTGCTCAAGAGCTGCAGTCAGCGCTCCGATGTTAAATATGGGTAGCTCCTTACCTGCCGGCGTGGGGCATGGCTACTAATGGTGGTTGTCGGTGTCAAAACCGGCGGATCTCGTGTAGGGGGTCCCAAACTATGCGTCTAAGGTAGATGGTAACAGGAGATAGGGGACACAATGTTTTACCCAGGTTCGGGCCCTCTCTATGGAGGTAATACCCTACATCCTGCTTGATTGATCTTGATGAATATGAGTATTACAAGACTTGATCTACCACGAGATCGTAATGGCTAAACCCTAGAGGTCTAGCTTGTATGGTTATGATAATGTCTCTCTCTCCGGACTAAGTTCTCCGGTTTATATAGACACCGGGAGGATCTAGGGTTACACAAGGTCGGTTACAAAGAAAGGAATCTACATATTCGGTCGCCAAGTTTGCCTTCCACGCAAGGAGAGTCCCATCCGGACACGGATGCAGTCTTCGGTCTTCGTATCTTCACAGCCCATCAGTCCGGCCCATGGCTAACAGGCCGGACGCCCAAGGACCCCTTAGTCCAGGACTCCCTCAGTAGCCCCTGCTGACAACTTTCTGTAACATGACACTACATCTGTCCGGTCATAATTTCGAACCGTTTTTCGTCTACCGCTCCACGTTTCGAGACGCGGTCGCCATTGGCATGTCTTGTCAAAGCAGAGATCGTGTCCCATTATTACGGGATTCTCATCAATACGGGCGTGGGTAACCCAACCATGCCGTTTACACAGCCCTTGGGAGTAGGCGAATTTTAAGGCGAGTGGGGAGGCGTTCAATATTTATTACCTTTATAAGGAGATAAGAATTTCTTTTCTTCACCCACGCCTTCTCTCTTCCTCTGCCCTTCCATTCTTGAGCTCCAGCGCCCAAGTTCTCATCTTTTCCGTCTCGAGAAAGCACTCAACCATGTCCGGATCTGGAGGTCAAGACAAGTGGATGGCCTCCTCCGTCCAAGAGGAGGACATTGCCGAGCTTCGGGCGGCCGGGTACCTGGCGAAGGGAATCGCTCATCGCCTTCCGGCCCAGGGACAAATCGTTTCCACACCGAAGCCCAACGAGAGGGTGGTATTCATCCCTCATTTTCTCCACGGGTTAGGGTTTCCACTCCACCCCTTCGTCCGCGGGCTAATGTTCTACTACGGGATAGACTTCCACGATCTATCCCCGAACTCCCTCCTCAACATCTCGGCGTTCTCGTGTGTGAGGCCTTCCTCCGCATCCAATCCCACTTCGGGCTGTGGCCCAAGGTCTTCAATGTGAAGCCGAAGGTGGTGGATGGCCAGCACGCGGAGTGCGTAGGCGCCATGGTGAGAAAGCTGGCCAATGTCTCCTGGCCGAAAGGCACTTTCGTGGAGACTGTAAAAGAATGGCGGAAACATTTGTTCTATATCGCAAAACCCCGCGGCACCACCTGGGCCGCAACTGCCGAATTCAACTATGGCGCTCCCATGCGACTCACCTCCTGGGTCGAGAAGGGCCCGAACTGGTGTTCGCCAGACGAGCTAACAACGCTGCAAACGCGCATTAAAAGCATGGTGGATAAAGATATCAAACTCGTCGATATAATCCAGGTGATGCTAGTTCGCCGGATTCTCCCATGCCAAAGCTGAAGCCGCCCTCTATGGGAGTTCAATCCGAAGAAGCACCATGCCCTGAAGAGGCTCTTCGAAACCACTCACGAAGATGCCTGGAGGTTGCTTTTTACTGGCAACGAAACACCGCCGGCCACAGATTCGGACCGCGGGCATGACATTAACCACCTCGCCAACGAGGTATGTTATTCTTACTGCATCCCTTACTTGCCTGTTTCAAGGATGATGTCTAAGCTTTTGTCGTCATCGTTTCTTCAGGACTGGATGGAGAGGGCGAAGCGGATCCAATGTCCGGATCCGCTGCCTGAAGAACCAGTTATCCCGCGTTTAGCAAAGATGCTGGTGCCGGCGCCCTACAAGGCACCGAAGAAGAAGGCCATAGGGAAGGCCAAGGGGGTCCGGAGTGGCCCTCGCCGCAAGGGTGCTTCGGACGCAACGTCCGAAGACAAGACCCGCTCCTCCGCCGCCGAAGACGACAACGATGAGGAGGGGGAAGAGAACAACCCTCCCCCTGATGAGGGGAGGAAGAAGAGGGCGGCTTCCATAAATCTGGAGGCGGAGACGTCCAAGAAAGGAAAAAGCTCCCTTGCGGATAACTCCGCATGGGACGTTGACAGCAGTCCGGAGCAACGCCTCCGCACTAAGCCGTGGGCCACATCGTAAGTGCTAAGACTTATATCCGCCCATTAAGTTTCTCCTCCTCATTGTATTGACATGATTGGTTATGTTATTGTAGTCTGGCCCACAACAGCTCCCCGCGATCCTCGTCAGGAGGTTCACTGGATTCCAAGGCGATGGCCAGCGAGTCACCGCTAGCCGCTCACTCCCCCAAGGCCAAGGACGATGCGGAGGTGCTGTCCCGAAGGACCGTTCCAGGCGGGGGAGAGGCTTAGGAGGCGCCAGAAGGCGAAACCCCCGTCGCCGGACACCAGGGGGAATCAATCCCCATGGGGACTGGTGGGGAGGGCCGTATTCAGTTCGGCCCTCAGCCGGACTCGATTCCGGAGACCGATGCGGCTCCGAAATCCAGCACGCAACCTCCTTCAAAAGAAGGGGGGATGCCTATTCTGCCGGTGACCCCTGTCCAACCAAGGGCACCGAATAATCTGCTAGAAGCGCTGCGAGGCGCTTCCATTGTGGATGAGCACCAAATCCTTATGGGCACGGTAATTGAAAGGGTTCAGTCCGCCAAGAGCGAACTAACCGAAGCCTGCAACAGCCTGCTAATAGGTTTTGAGGTAAGCGGCAGCAAAAAGGAGAAAATCCCAATATAGACAGTAGCCCCTGAGACACTGTCTGGTGTTCGGAAAGAAAAAACCGGATAGAGGATCAATCTCCTATTGTAGGAAACTAACTAAATTTGTCTGAAATGTATGCACATGCGTCGTTGTTGGACGCAGCCTTGCATACTGCCGAAGTCTCCGGACTGAAGCAGAAACTGGCGGAGGCCGAGGAGGAGCTGGGCCAGGTGAAGAGGTAGCTCCAGGAAAAACAGGGTAGGTAATAACCTTTTATGTATTCAAAAAAGGTAAAATGATATGCAGTGACCGAAATGCCATGATGTGTATAGAGGTGACGACCAAGGTCGAGGCCCTGAAAAAGGCCCTGGCCGAAGCCGAAGGGAAGGCTGTCAAGGAGCAGGCCGCCCGTAAAAAGCTCAAGGTCCGAGTCAATGAGGTTCAACAGGAGCTCCAAGACGCGGTGCGGAAGTGCGAGACCTTGGAGCGCGATGTGTCGGTTCAAGAAGCCGAACTCGCCAAGGCTTGTCAAAGTGCGGAGGTAGCCCGGAATGAGGCCCAGGCCGCCCTCCAGGAAATCCAGGAGGCCAGGAAGATTGCGGCGGGTAACTCATTCAATATGCAAAGCAAGAATGTGAAGATGAAATATCGTTTACTAACCCGGATTCGGAGTTCTCCAAGGGCTTTTGCTGATCTGCCACGCAGTGTCACCGACGCCGCGGAGTTCTTCCAAGCCGGAGAAGGGAGTTCCATGAAGAAGTTGTTCTGGTCGTAATATCTCGCGCCAGAACATCCGGTGCCCTTCGGCGATCAGCTGAAACAGCTGGTCGAACTGCACAAGGTGGCCGAATTGGCCATGAAGGACATGATAATCCGAATGTGGCCAGCCGAAGCTATACCCAGCAGCTATTTCGGCCTCGTGAAGAAGCTGGTGGATGCCTGTCCGTGCCTGGACGTCATCAGGCGGTCCGTCTGCATCGAGGGCGCACGTCTGGCCTTCTCCTATTGTAAGGTCTGGTGGGCGAAGCTGGACGCTGTCAAGTTAGCGACCGAGGGGCCGCCAGAGGGCAAGGAGCACCGCACACCCGAGCGATACTTCGGCGATGTCTTGGAGGGGTCCCGCATTATTGCGGATCATTGTACGAAAGACACTGTCTTTGAATGAATGTATTTGAGCTCCCTCTACCTTGTATGATAAAACAAAGTGATTGTGCAATATAATGCTTGTTCTGTTTTTAAATTTTTACTTCCTGTGTGGCCGTGTTGTATGAAATCTGTGGGTTAACCAGTCATCGGATTCTGCCCCCATGTAGGTAGTACGGGGGTGTTCGGGATGGAATCTAAACAATCTTGATTCAATTAGATGGTCCTTGAAGGAGTTGTTTAGCGCAACGAGCCAGGCAACCAGACTAGAGTGCTATAAGCATCTGATCGGGAAGTACCAATCCTTCGCGTAATGCGGAAGAAATCTCCAACGATTTTGTAACCTCCGAATAGCTGACCGGCTCTCGCCGCATCATGACAGTCAGTTTCCGGCTTTCTCTACTGAGGTGCTCCTTTGGATAAACCAAGGCACACTTGCAGTAGTTCTCCCTTTACTACCTTAGCCAATATAGCGGAATGTAAGGTAGCAAGCATAGGAGCCGGGCAACCCAACTATTGACCAAAGACATGATTCTGAGGCAATGCATATAATGCTAAATTCGGGGTGCCAAACTATACTTATAAAAAGTGTTCGGACTTTTGTTGTCGTAATGAAGCCCCTGACAAACATCAAACGTACCAAAGTGTATGGGTGCTACATGATAGGGTTATCCACAAGGGAGCTGAGAGAAAAAAGAGAAAGAAAACAGGAAAGGTGCAAAGGTAAAAGGCTGGGGTCCTAAAGCTCCAGCCGCAAACTGTTTTCATTATAATTTAATTAGTATGTCAAGGCGCATTGATACAGGTAGTGCGATAAGTAGCAGGCTATTTAACATGCCTAAATCAAGGGAGAGCTGCATGTGGGTCCTAAAAAACAGATAGAGTTATCGTTAACGGAATCACCTAAAAAGTCCCCCATATGTCTGCGTTTCTCGTCGCCTTGGTGTGTTTATCCTTCAAGAGGACCGATGACCAGACCACCAGATGGGGCCTGTGGGATTGAGACCTGAAAAGGAAACAAGTAAAAGTGAAAGTATGTGTGTATCCGATGTCGGTTGAGCCGTACTATGGACCACAAGCTAGCTATGCCTCCGTCGATACCCATGGGATTTTGAGTGCGTAATTATGTACGCGTGGCAAGAATGCCACCACTTTATCGGGACTGAGACGGAGGCCGGATTGCTAGTCGAGCTCCTGACGAGCTGAGCTCTCCTGCTGCAGAGTAGTTCAGACCCTCTTAACGGTGTCCGTGGGCTCGGCAGCCGAATTAAGGTTCTGCTTGAGAAGGCCGCTGTGTACTTCTGCTGCTAAGGCAGCTATGTGCTCTTCTGTATGTAGGGAGCGTTCCGTATTTTCGTTGACCGTTATGACGCCGCGTGGACCGGGCATCTTGAGCTTGAGATAAGCATAGTGTGGTACCGCGTTGAATCGAGCGAACGCAGTTCGTCCGAGCAGTGCGTGATAGCCGCTGCGGAGGGGGACGATATCGAAGATTAACTACTCACTTCGGAAGTTGTCCGAAGATCCGAATACAACCTCTTGTGTGATTGAGCTCATACAACGGGCTTCTACACCTGGTATGACTCCTTTGAAGGTAGTCCTGGTGGGCTTGATCCGTGATGGGTTAATGCCCATTTTTCGTGTTGTATCCTGATAGAGCAGATTGAGGCTGCTACCTCCGTCCATAAGGACGCGAGTCAGGTGGAACCCATCGATTATTGGGTCTACGACTAGTGCGGTGATAACCCACAAGTATAGGGGATCGCAACCGTTTTTGAGGGTAGAGTATTGAACTCAAATTTATTGATTCAACACAAGGGGAGCCAAAGAATATTCCCAAGTATTAGCAGCTGAGTTGTCAATTCAACCACACCTGGAAACTTAATATGTGCAGCAAGGTATTTAGTAGCAAAGTAATATGATAGTAGTGGTAACGGTGGCAAAAGGTAACGGTAGCAAAAGTAATATTTTTGGGTTTTGTAGTGATTGTAACAATAGCAGCGGAAAAATAAATAAGCGAAGAACAATATATAGAAAAGCTCATAGGCATTGGATTGGTGATGGAGAATGATGCCAGATGCGATCGATCATGTAACAGTCATAACCTAGGGTGACACAGAACTAGCTCCAGTTCATCAATGTAATGTAGGCATGTATTCCGAATATAGTCATACGTGCTTATGGAAAAGAACTTGCATGACATCTTTTGTCCTACCCTCCCGTGGCAGCGGGGTCCTATTGGAAACTAAGGGATATTAAGGCCTCATTTTAATAGAGTACCGGACCAAAGCATTAACACATAGTGAATACATGAACTCCTCAAACTACGGTCATCACCAGTAAGTATCCCGATTATTGTCACTTCAGGGTTAACGGATCATAATACATAATAGGTGACTATAGACTTGCAAGATAGTGAAAGGATCGATATAGTTGACTAGAGGGGGGGTTGATACGTCTCCAACGTATCTATAATTTTTGATTGCTCCAAGCTATATTATCTACTGTTTTGGACTATATTGGGCTTTATTTTCCACTTTTATATTATTTTTGGGACTAACCTATTAACCGGAGGCCCAACCCAGAATTGTTGTTTTTGCCTATTTCAGTGTTTCGGAGAAACATAATATCAAACGGAGTCCAAACGGAATAAAACCTTCGGGAACGTGATTTTCTCACCGAACGTGATCTAGGAGACTTGGACCCTACTCCAAGGAGTCAAATAGGAGGTCACGAGGTTGGGGGGCGCGCCCCCTGCCTCGTGGGCCCCTCGGTGCTCCACCGACGTACTTCTTCCTCCTATATATACATACGTACCCCAAACGATCAGAAGAGGAGCCAAAAACCTAATTCCTCCACCGCAACTTTCTGTATCCATGAGATCCCTTCTTGGGGCCTGTTCCGGAGCTCCGCCGGAGAGGGCCGTCATCACGGAGGGCTTCTACATCATCATAGCCCCTCCGATAAAGTGTGAGTAGTTTACCTCAGACCTTTGGGTCCATAGTTAGTAGCTAGATGGCTTCTTCTCTCTCTTTGAATCTCAATACAAAGTTCTCCCCCTCTCTTGTGCAGATCTATTCGATGTAATCTTCTTTTTGCGGTGTGTTTGTTGAGACCGATGAATTGTGGGTTTATGATCAAGTCTATCTATGAATAATATTTGAATCTTCTCTCAATTCTTTTATGTATGATTGGTTATCTTTCCAAGTCTCTTCGAATTATCCGTTTGGTTTGGCCAACTAGATTGGTAGTTCTTGCCATGGGAGAAGTGCTTAGCTTTGGGTTCGATCTTGCGGTGTCCTTTCCCAGTGACAGAAGGGGCAGCAAGGCACGTATTGCATCATTGCCATCGAGGATAACAAGATGGGGTTTATTTCATATTGCTTGAATTTATCTCTCTACATCATGTCATCTTTCTTAAGGCATTACTCTATTTTTAACTTAATACTCTAGATGCATGCTGGATAGCGGTCGATGAGTGGAGTAATAGTAGTAGAAGCAGAATCATTTCGTTCTACTTGTCACGGACGTGATGCCTATATACATGATCATGCCTAGATATTCTCATAACTATGCTCAATTCTGTCAATTGCTCAACAATAATTTGTTCACCCACCGTAGAATACTTATGCTCTTGAGAGAAGCCACTAGTGAAACCTATGGCCCCCGCGTCTATTCTCATCATATCAATCTCCATCACTTTAATCTTGCTTTGCTTTTTTACTTTGCCTTTACTTTTCACTTTGTGAAAGTGCAACTATCCCTAGGTGGTTTTGGTAATTCGTAACAACATATAGCTCATTGAGCTAATGCTATTCCAAGATGATCATTTCAGGAAAGCTCAATGATTGGCATGGCATGGATGGTGAAAGTGGAACCCTCAAAATGCTAAGGACAAAGGATTGGCTCTAGCTCATATGCTCAAGACTCTTCATTTTACATTTTAGTGGTCTAAGATCACATTGACTCCATAGGAAAAGCCAATACTATCAAGGAGGGATGAGGTGTTGCTTAATGAGCCTCTTGCTTCATGTGCTTAATGATATGCTCCAAAATCCTCAGCTACTTTCCCATATCCACATTTGACCTAAACCCAAAGCCAAACTTGGCCCTACCGATTCTTTCAACCCAGCGCCACCGAGTTTCACTTGTCATAAGCCACTGCCAAACCCTAGCAAATCGGTTCTACCTATAGGGATCTCGGTCTCACCGAGATGGGATGGCAATTTCTCTGTTTCCTTTTCGTAACTTTTCGGTCTCACCGAAAGAGCGGATCGGTCCCACCGAGATTGCAATGCAAACTCTCTGTTTCCTTTTTGTAACTTTTCGGTCTCACCGAAAGAGCAAATCGGTCCCACCGAGTTTGCCTGACCAACCCTCTGGTTAGCTTATTACCAAATAGGTCTCACTGAGTTTGTGTAATCGGTCTCACCGAGATTACGTTATGCCCTAACCCTAACCATATCGGTCCTACCAAGTTGCATGTCAGTCCCACCGAAAATCTCTAACGGTCACTAGGTTTACTATTTCGGTCTGACCGAGTTTGTTGATTCGGTCCCACCGAGATTGATAAATTGTGTGTAATGGTTGGATTTTGTGTGGAGGCTATATATGCCCCTCCACCTCCTCTTCACTCGTGGAGAGATCCATCAGAACACATCTACACTTCCAACTCATATGTTCTGAGAGAGAACCACCTACTCATGTGTTGAGGCCAAGATATTCCATTCCTACCACATGAATCTTGATCTCTAGCCTTCCCCAAGTTGCTTTCCACTCAAATCTTCTTTCCACCAAATCCAAATCCTGTGAGAGAGAATTGAGTGTTGGGGAGACTATCATTTGAAGCACAAGAGCAAGGAGTTCATCATCAACACACCATTTGTTACTTCTTGGAGAGTGGTGTCTCCTAGATTGGCTAGGTGTCACTTGGGAGCCTCCGAAAAGATTGTGGAGTTGAACCAAGGAGTTTGTAAGGGCAAGGAGATCGCCTACTTCGTGAAGATCTACCGCTAGTGAGGCAAGTCCTTCGTGGGCGATGGCCATGGTGGGATAGACAAGGTTGCTTCTTCGTGGACCCTTCGTGGGTGGAGCCCTCCGTGGACTCGCGCAACCATTACCCTTCGTGGGTTGAAGTCTCCATCAACGTGGATGTAGGATAGCACCACCTATCCGAACCACGGGAAAAACATCTGTGTCTCCAATTGCGTTTGAATTCTCCAAACCCTTCCCTTTACATTCTTGCAAGTTGCATGCTTTACTTTCCGCTGCCAATATACTCTTTGCATGCTTGCTTGAATTGTGTGATGATTGCTTGACTTGTCCTAAAATAGCTAAAATCTGCCAAGAACTAAAATTAGGAAAAGGTTAAGTTTTTATTTGGTCAAGTAGTCTAATCACCCCCCTCTAGACATACTTTCGATCCTACAAGTGGTATCAGAGCTTTGGTCTCCATTTGCTTTGATTTCCATAGCTTTTGGTGGTCATAGCCTTGGTTTCACAACCTAGGAGAGTATGGCGTCTAGCGAGGGAAATTATCACCGTAGAGGTCCTTACTTTGATGGTACTAATTTTGCTAGTTGGAAGCATAAAATGAAAATGCATATTCTTGGACATAACCCCGCCGTTTGGGCTATTGTGTGTGTTGGTTTGCAAGGTGACTTCTTTGATGGGAGAGAACCAAACCGTGAAGCTACCGCGGATGAGTTGAAGATGTTGCAATACAATGCTCAAGCTTGTGATATTCTCTTCAATGGATTGTGCCCCGAAGAATTCAACAAAATCAGCCGTCTTGAGAATGCAAAGGAAATTTGGGACACTTTGATTGATATGCACGAAGGTACCAACTCCGTCAAGGAATCCAAATTGGATGTGCTTCAAAGTCAACTTGACAAGTTCAAAATGAAGGATGGTGAAGGTGTCGCTGAAATGTACTCTAGGCTTGCTCTCATCACAAATGAGATTGCCGGCTTAGGAAGTGAAGAGATGACCGATAGATTCATCATCAAGAAGATTCTAAGAGCCTTGGATGGAAAATATGATATCGTGTGCACATTGATCCAAATGATGCCCAATTACAAAGATCTCAAGCCAACGGAGGTAATTGGAAGAATTGTTGCTCATGAGATGTCACTTAAGGATAAAGAGGAACTTCACAACAAATCAAGTGGTGCCTACAAAGCCTCATGTGAAGCCCCTACATCATCAAGTGAGAAACAAAACTTCAATGAAGAATTGAGCTTAATGGTGAAAAACTTCAACAAGTTCTACAAGAGTAGAAGAAAACATAGAAGCTCCAAGTCAAGGTCCTACAATGACAAAAGGTCTTCTAGTCGAGAGCAAAACTGCTACAATTGTGGAAGACCCGAACACTATTCCAATGAGTGTACGGCTCCCTACAAGAGAAGAGAAGACTCTCCAAAAAGAAGAAGCAAAAGAGAAGAATCACCACCAAGAGAGAGAAGGAGTAGAGATGATCGTTATGAACAAAGACACTCACGGAGAAGCAAGGATTCGGAAAGGAAGGAAAAATCATCAAGGAGCTACACAAAACGAAGACATCAAGCTCATGTTGGTGAATGGGTATCCGGTTCCGACTCCGACAACCACTCCGAGAGAAGTTGTCACTCCGATTCCGAATATACTCAAGATGAAGGTGTTGCCGGTCTAGCACTTGTGTCAACCAACTCCTACGACATATTTGACTCACCAAATGAAGGAATTGGAAGATGCTTCATGGCCAAAGGTCCTAAGGTAACACATCCCGAGTATGTTGATTTTAATAGTGATGAAGATGACTTGTTAGGTGATGATGATTTACTTGTTGACAACTCTAGTGATGAATACTATGATGAAACGTCAATTAATCATGCTAATCAAGATAAAACGAATGACAATGATAAGGAGAAGATTGAGGCTCTAACTAAAGAACTAAACACTCTTAAGTTAGCTCATGAAACTGTCTTCGAAGATCATCGAGAACTTTTAAGAGCTCATGAGAAGTTACGCTTTGAAAAGCTCAATCTTGAGCAAGAGCATGAGTTTTTAAAGGCAATCAATGATGATCTCCACAAGAAAAGTTCTTCTTACATTGCCAAGCATTTACTCTTATCCACTTACATGCCTCAAGTCAAGTCTAGTAACAAGAACAAGAAAGATTCTTCCTCTAGTAGTAACAATGATCATGCTAAATCCAATATTGTTGCTTCTAGTAGTTCTCTTGATTCCACTAATGATTCTCTTAGCCAAGTTACACTTGAGCAATAAAATAGCTTATTGAAGGGAATTATAGAGAAAGGAGTGTACAAAAGCCTTGCCGGGAGTAAGCAATTCGAGGAAATTGTGCGCAAGCAAGGAAGGCACCGGAAGAATCAAGGTGTTGGTTTTGAACGAAAGTTCAATGCCAATGGAGTTGAGTGGGAAGAAGATCAATACCCCAAGACAAAGTTTGTTCCTCAACAAGAGAAGTATGATCCTACTTCCTTCAAGGGGACACAAGCTCAAGATGATCTTCCACCACAAGACTACAAGCAAAAAGGCAAGGACAAGCTTCAAGAGGAAATTGATGCATTTGAAGAAGCTACTAAGACCTTAGTCAAGTGGATTCCCAAGACCATTTCAAGTTCCACTTCATCAAGTACGACTACAACTCCAAGGATTCCCATCAAGATGGTGTGGATCCAAAAGAAGAAGAACTAGAGAGTTCTTGAGGGTGACTCCGCCAACATACTTCACTCTTATCATTTTGGCAAGAACAAGTGCAATCAACTTCCACATCTTGCACTAGTTCAAGGAGTCACAAACCCTCTTGTTGGTAAGACAAGGGACAAGGTAACCTAAAAGTTTTCATGGACATCATCTTGTGTGTGCATCACTCTATGTCTATGGATATCCTTCTTTGTTCCTTGTGGGACTAACCCATGTAGGTATTGAAAGTGCAATTCACTCAAATGGATAGCTCCAAGTGATCTACATCAACATTGAGCATCCACATCTTCAACATCTACATGAAGTCATCATCGACAAAACCCAAGGTTAGTTCATCCCTCTTAGGGGGGATATCACATCTAGGGGGAGCTTTACTCTAAGACTTGAGCTAAAGCAACTCTAAAGATGTGAACACAACAATGCTTTATGTAAAAGTGGTAACCCCACTTGAGCTTAAACGATGAGTATGACCTATGATCAAGTGTTCTCACTTGACTCCTAAGTCAATATACTCATATATAGATGACCTAGTCATCGCCAATTGCTTGATAGATGCTAGAATTGGTTGTGCATGCTTTGTCACATATTTCAATTGCCATTTTATTGTGTGAGCATGTTGGTTGCATATTTTACTCATTCGAGGACATCCACTTGTTGTTTTGATTGTTTGGTTTTATTTCCTTTTGCCAAGTGGATGGACAAGAATGCCTAAGAACCTCCTCTAGCTATCTATGCTTTTCTTGTCTCAAACTCTATTCATGCTACATCACAAAATTTGATCAAGTCATATTCGAACCACTCTGTGTGAGGAGCACTCGGAGTCCCCGATTCTTCATAGACTTAAACTTCCAAAACCTCTTTGTGATTCTCGGTCTGACCGATATCCTACTTTCGGTCCTACCGAGATCATTAAGTTGAAATGAATTGTCGATCTCGGTGCAACCGATTTGAACCATTCGGTCACACTGAGTTGTAATAACTGTATACAGTTTTGCATCTCGGTGCCACCGAGATGTTCCACTCGGTCACACCGACATGGTTGGGCTATATATAGGCACAATTTGGAAAATTTCTCCGAACCCCTTCGCCCGCGCAATAGCTCGCTCTGCCAACGTGGTCTCCGGATCGTCTCCTCGCCGCCAGCCGCCTCCAGTCGCTGGTCTCCATCGCCGTCAACGGAATTCAACCCCACCGTTGCCGCCGTAGCGAGTCTCCGCCGAACTAGGGTATGGACTCGATCTTTGTGCTATCCCCAATCTGATTCCTAGCACATTGTGATCTTATTGTTTCTAGCCATGATTGAAACACTCCTATCCAGTCAATGCGTTCATAGAATAGGATTGATTCGAAAACTTTAGGGTTAGGTTTCCGCCGAAACCATCTCGGACCCACCAAGTTGGAAAACTCGGTCCCACCGATTTGGCTCATGCCATTGCACAAGTGAGACTCGGTCTGACCGAGAATTACTAATCGGTGTGACCGATTTTGGAACTTTGTGAAACCCTAGCAGTCTCGGTGCCACCGAACTGTGACTCGGTCTGACCGAATTCACTAGTTTAGGTTCCAAAACTGCTTCGGTATCACCGAGTTTAAAAATCGGTAGATCCGAAATGATTTCTGTGGGAAACTAAAACTAAGATTTTGAATCATTCTTTTGCAAAAATCTCTGCATTTTGTGATGCTCATCCACTCTACCTCATCTATAAACTATTCACAGGGTCAGCAGTCAGCTTGTTCATCATGTCAGATCAGAGTGATAGCCAAAACCTGTCAGAGCAGCAAGTGCACATGAGTGAGGGCACTAGTCCCTCCAGTTCTTCAGATGAAGGCAGCAGGAGCACTCCTAGTAACTTGCCAAAAGCTGCCACCAGACAAAGGAAGAAAAGAACCTCAGAATCAGAGGATGAGGACTATGTGGCAGAAGAAGAAGCCACTTCCAAGAAAGTTGTGCTCAAGAAGGAATATGGCTCAGCTCAGAACACAAAGCCAGGATTGAAAATTAAAAGGCCAGCAGGTAGGCAGCCTATGCCAAAGGCCAGAGCCTCAACTCAGATTCCTGAAAAGTCTGAACCCAAAGAGGCTGCTGCAGAAGGGAAGAAGAGGAAGGAGAGGATCAAAAAGACCACTGCTAGAGTGCTTGGGAGATCCTCAATCATGAGAGATTCTGAAGAGGAAGAGGAAGAAGAGGTTGCTGCACCAGCACCTAAGGCACAAAAGCTTATGGGTGATGCTATAAGATCAGGGGCTACTGCATCCAAGCCCAAGGAAGCACCCAAGGCTGCATCAAAGGCCAAGACAGCTCCAAAGAGGAATACAAGGAGCATACCAGCTGCTGAAAAGAACAAGGCCCCAGTGCCTGACACTGCAGAAGAAGAGGAAGGCCAAGTTCTCAGGAAGCTAAAGCCCAAGATCCCAGACCACAATGATGCTCATCCTGTGGCTGAGGACATGAAAATCAGAAGAGACTCAGGGCTAAGGAAGTGGAGAGAAGCAGATCCATATGCTTCAAGGAGAAGAACTGCTGTTGATTACAGGTTCCACACTAAGGAACAGCAGGACTTCTATGAGACAGTTTTGTTGGACAAGAAGCCCATAGTTTGTGACATGAGATGGGTCGATTGGGAGTACATCAAGGACAATGAAGAGCACTATCCTGGAGTGCAAGACAGCTTCAAGGCTTGTGGAGTAGCTGACTTTGTTGGGCAGAAGCTCACAAAGTGGAATGAAGAGCTGATCATGCAATTCTACTCCACATCACACTTCTACCCAGATGGAAGGATTACATGGATGTTTGAAGGTACAAGGTATCAGTCAACAGTTGCTGAGTGGGCACAGCTCATCAATGCCCTAGAGGAGCATGAGGATGACTTAGACATATATGCCAAGAAGAATATGGACCACAACTCTATGTCCAACATGTACAAGGAAATTCCAAACAAGGCACTTGATACTTTCAAGTTTGGGTCTGTACATTATCTTCTGTCAGGGTTGCCAACTATCAATTGGATTCTAAGGCACACTCTATTGCCCAAGTCAGGTGATCACAAGATGATCAGAGGCCATGCAATAAACTTGCTTCATATCTTTGATGTGCCACAGAAGTTCAAGGTGATGAGCCTCATGGTAGAAACTATCAAAAGGACTGTAGCAGATCAGAAGAGGAGCTGTCGTTATGCCCCTCAGATCTAGGAGCTAATTAACTCCAAGATGGGCACAGGCATATACCTATTGGACAAGGAACATTTGCCTATTCATCCAGATTTTGAAGATAATGAAGTTGTGATGAACAAGTATGAACCATCATCAGTTCATGCTCAAGCACAGAAGGAGAAGGCAAGGAAGGAGAAAGCTGCCAAGATGCCAACTCAAGAGGAGGCATCTGAGTATTTCTTGAAAACCAAGCAAGAGCAACTTAGTTACTTGATTGCATCTACCCTGAGGATTGAGAAAGGACTGGCCACCCTCACTCAAAATCAGGAGAGCTTAGAGAGAATCGTAGAACAAAAGTTCTATGACTTGGATGTCAAAGTAACAGAGATTCAGTCTGCAGTGGAGCAACTTCAAGATGACATGCAGGTGAGGAAAGGGAAGACTACAAATGATGCATTTGCCAGAGTGCCACGAGCTCAGAGGTCGACTGCAGTGCCAGTTCCTGACACCAGAGCCACCACCTCAGCTCCAGCCACAGCACCAGCCCAACCAGCTCCAGCATCTATTTCATCTCCAGCTCCAACCACGTCTACAGAAGCCTTCGTCCTTGGAGTGATCCAGACTCCACCACCACCAGAAGATCAAGCCTGAGAGTCGATCTAGCACTATGCATTTTCTAGGAACTTTTTGGTAACTTGTTGCCAAAGGGGAAGAAAAATGTATGGATCATAGGCTTCGAGAGAGAGAGTGTTGCCTTTATTCTCTCTTGCTTTATTTGGTGGTTTTTCAAACTTTGTTTACTTTTGGTTGAGATACTTTGATATGCTTGTGAGACATTGATGATCATGTGTTTGATCATAAGCTACACTTATGCATGCTTGATATATCTTATCTATCTTATGTGATCATTCACTTTCTTTGGTGATGAGTGCATGTATTTCATTCTTATCTTTTTGAGCGCTCCACCAAGATGTATGTGACATGGAAGAGTAACCCATGACTCTAACTCTTTGTGCATTTGCAGTCCAAAGCAAATTTTAAATATGCACAAATTTAGGGGGAGCTCTCACTTAACATACTTCTCAAAGCAACGATATATTTCATTCTTAATATTATTTGTCGAAGCTTTGATCTATATGTTGTCATCAATTACCAAAAAGGGGGAGATTGAAAGTGCAACTATCCCTAGGTGGTTTTGGTAATTCATAACAACATATAGCTCATTGAGCTAATGCTATTCCAAGATGATCATTTCAGGAAAGCTCAATGATTGGCATGGCATGGATGGTGAAAGTGGAACCCTCAAAATGCTAAGGACAAAGGATTGGCTCTAGCTCATATGCTCAAGACTCTTCATTTTACATTTTAGTGGTCCAAGATCACATTGAGTCCATAGGAAAAGCCAATACTATCAAGGAGGGATGAGGTGTTGCTTAATGAGCCTCTTGCTTCATGTGCTTAATGATATGCTCCAAAATCCTCAACTACTTTCCCATATCCACATTTGACCTAAACCCAAAGCCAAACTCAGCCCTACCGATTCTTTCAACCCAGCGCCACCGAGTTTCACTTGTCATAAGCCACTGCCAAACCCTAGCAAATCGGTTCTACCGATAGGGATCTCGGTCTCACCGAGATGGGATGGCAATTTCTCTGTTTCCTTTTCGTAACTTTTCGGTCTCACCGAAAGAGCGGATCGGTCCCACCGAGATTGCAATGCAAACTCTCTGTTTCCTTTTTGTAACTTTTCGGTCTCACCGAAAGAGCAAATCGGTCCCACCGAGTTTGCCTGACCAACCCTCTGGTTAGCTTATTACCAAATCGGTCTCACCGAGTTTGTGTAATCAGTCTCACCGAGATTACGTTATGCCCTAACCCTAACCATATCGGTCCTACCGAGTTGCATGTCAGTCCCACCGAAAATCTCTAACGGTCACTAGGTTTACTATTTCGGTCCGACCAAGTTTGTTGATTCGGTCCCACCGAGATTGGTAAATTGTGTGTAACAGTTGGATTTTGTGTGGAGGCTATATATGCCCCTCCACCTCCTCTTCACTCGTGGAGAGATCCATCAGAACACATCTACACTTCCAACTCATATGTTCTGAGAGAGAACCACCTACTCATGTGTTGAGGCCAAGATATTCCATTCCTACCACATGAATCTTGATCTCTAGCCTTCCCCAAGTTGCTTTCCACTCAAATCTTCTTTCCACCAAATCCAAATCCTGTGAGAGAGAATTGAGTGTTGGGGAGACTATCATTTGAAGCACAAGAGCAAGGAGTTCATCATCAACACACCATTTGTTACTTCTTGGAGAGTGGTGTCTCCTAGATTGGCTAGGTGTCACTTGGGAGCCTCCGACAAGATTGTGGAGTTGAACCAAGGAGTTTGTAAGGGCAAGGAGATCGCCTACTTCGTGAAGATCTACCGCTAGTGAGGCAAGTCCTTCATGGGCGATGGCCATGGTGGGATAGACAAGGTTGCTTCTTCGTGGACCCTTCGTGGGTGGAGCCCTCCGTGGACTCGCGCAACCGTTACCCTTCGTGGGTTGAAGTCTCCATCAACGTGGATGTAGGATAGTACCACCTATCCGAACCACGGGAAAAACATCCGTGTCTCCAATTGCGTTTGAATTCTCCAAACCCTTCCCTTTACATTCTTGCAAGTTGCATGCTTTACTTTCCGCTGCCAATATACTCTTTGCATGCTTGCTTGAATTGTGTGATGATTGCTTGACTTGTCCTAAAATAGCTAAAATCTGCCAAGAACTAAAATTGGGAAAAGGTTAAGTTTTTATTTGGTCAAGTAGTCTAATCACCCCCCTCTAGACATACTTTCGATCCTACACTTTGCATCTTTATACAAAAAATACCAAAAATATTATATCTATCAGATCTCACTCTCGTAAGTGACCGTGAAGGGATTGACAACCCCTAATCGCGGTGGTTGCGAGTAGCTATCGTTTTGTGCAGGTACGAGGGACTTGAGCGTGGCCTCCTACTAGATTGATACCTTGGTTCTCAAAAACTGAGGGAAATACTTACGCTACTCTGGTGCATCATCCCTTCCTCTTCAGGGAAAACCAACGCAAGCTCAAGACGTAGCAAGAAGGATTCTGGCGCCGTTGCCGGGGAGTCTACGCAAAAAGTCAACATACCAAGTACCCATCACAATCCCTATCTCTCGCATTACATTATTTGCCATTTGCCTCTCGTTTTCCTCTCCCCCACTTCACCCTTGCCGTTTTATTCGCCCTCTCTCTCTATCCTCCCTCTCTATTTGCCTCTTTTCCCCGTTTGCTCTTGTTTGCTCGTGTGTTAGATTGCTTGTTTGTCGCGATGGCTCAAGATACTACCAAATTGTGTGACTTCACCAATACCAATAATAATGATCTCCTTAGCACTCCGATTGCTCCTCTTGCTAATACTGAATCTTGTGAAATCAATGCTGCTTTCGTGAATCTTGTTATGAAAGATCAATTCGCCGGCCTTCCTAGTGAAGATGCTGCTACTCATCTGAATAGCTTCGTTAATTTATGTGATATGCAAAAGAAAAAAGATGTCGATAATGATGTCGTTAAATTGAAGCTATTTCCTTTTTCTCTTAGAGATTGTGCTAAAGCTTGGTTTTCGTCTTTGCCTAAAAATAGTATTGATTCATGGAACAAGTGCAAAGATGCTTTTATCTCTAAGTATTTTCCTCCCGCTAAGATCATCTCTCTTAGAAACGATATTATGAACTTTAAACAAGTTGATCATGAACATGTTGCTCAAGCTTGGGAGATAATGAAATTAATGATACGTAATTGCCCTACTCATGGCTTGAATTTGTGGATGATTATACAAAAATTTTATGCCGGATTGAATTTTGCTTCTAGAAATCTTTTAGATTCGGCTGCGGGAGGCACTTTTATGGAAATCACTTTAGGAGATGCTACTAAACTCCTAGATAATATTATGGTTAATTATTCTCAATGGCATACTGAAAGATCTTCTAATAAAAAAGTGCATGCAATAGAAGAAATTAATGTGTTGAGTGGAAAGATGGATGAACTTATGAAATTATTTGCTACTAAGAGTGTTTCTTCTGATCCTAATGATATGCCTTTGTCTACTTTGATTGAGAATAACAATGAATCTATGGATGTGAATTTTGTTGGTAGGAATAATTTTGGTAACAACGCTTATAGAGGGAATTTTAATCCTAGGCCATATCCTAGTAATCCTTCTAATAATTATGGGAATTCCTACAACAACTCTTATGGAAATTATAATAAGATGCCCTCTGAATTTGAGAATAGTGTTAAAGAGTTTATGAATTCACAAAAGAATTTTAATGCTTTGCTTGAAGAGAAATTGCTTAAAGTTGATGATTTGGCTAGGAACGTTGATAGAATTTCTCTTGAGATTCATTCTTTAAAGATTAGATCTATTCCTCCTAAGCATGATATCAATGAGTCTCTCAAATCCATGAGAATTTCCATTGATGAGTGCAAGGAAAGAACCGCTAGGATGCGTGCTTCCAAAGATGCCTTTATTAAAGCGTGTTCCTCCAATTCCTATGAAAATCAAGGTGAAGATCTAAAATTTATTGATGTGTCCCGTATTAAATCTTTGTTTTGCAATATGAATCTTGATGAAACTGAATATGATCTTCCTTTACCTAGAAGGCGTTCTAAAAATTCGGAGTATTTAGATCTTAATGATGAAATTGATGAAAGTGGGATTGAAAGAAATAAAAATCTAGATGTTACTAAACCCACTATATTGGATTTCAAGGAATTTAATTATGGAAGTTGCTCTTTAATTGATTGTATTTCCTTGTTGCAATCTGTGCTAAATTCTCCACATGCTTATAGTCAAAATAAAGCCTTCACCGAACATATTGTTGATGCCTTGATGCAATCTTATGAAGAAAAACTTGAGTTGAAAGTTTCCATCCCTAGAAAACTCTATCATGAGTGGGAACCAACAATTAAAATTAAAATTAAAGATCATGAGTTTTATGCTTTGTGTGATTTGGGTGCTAGTGTCTCCACTATTCCCAAGACTTTGTGTGATTTACTAGATTTCCGTAATTTTGATGATTGCTCTCTAAACTTGCATCTTGCGAATTCCACTATTAAGAAACCTATGGGAAGAATTAATGATGTTATTATTGTTGCAAATAGGAATTATGTGCCCGTAGGTTTCATTGTTCTTGATATAGATTGCAATCCTTCTTGCCCTATTATTCTTGGTAGACCTTTCCTTAGAACGTTTGGTGCGATTATTGATATGAAGGAAGGGAATATTAGATTTCAACTTCCATTAAAAAAGGGCATGGAACACTTTGCAAGAAAGAAAATAAAATTGCCATATGAAACTATCATGAGAGCCACTTATGGATTGCCTACCAAACATGGCAATACCTAGATCTATCCTGGCTTTTATGCCTAGCTAGGGGCGTTAAACGATAACACTTGTTAGGAGGAAACCCAATTTTATTTTTATTCCTTGCCTTTTGCTCCTGATTAGTAATAAATAAATTATTTAGCCTCTGTTTTGGTTGTGTTTTTTGTGTTTAATTAGTGTTTGTGCCAAGTAGAACCGTTGGGAAGACTTGGGGAAAGTCTTGTTGAACTTGCTGTAAAAAACAGAAAATTTAGCGCTCACGAGAGCTGCTGTCATTTTTATTTGGAGAGTGCTATTTAGTTAATTATTTTTGAAGATGATTAATAGATAAATTCCTCACGTCCAGCAATTTATTTTAGAATTTTTGGGATTCCATATCTTGCGCTAGCTACAGATTACTACAGACTGTTCTGTTTTTGACAGATTCTGTTTTTCGTGTGTTGTTTGCTTATTTTGATGAATCTATGGTTAGTAAAATAGTTTATAATCCATAGAGAAGTTGGAATACAGTAGGTTTAACACCAATATAAATAAATAATGAGTTCATTACAGTACCTTGAAGTGGTCTTTTGTTTTCTTTCGCTAACGGAGCTCACGAGTTTTCTACTTTAAGTTTTGTGTTGTGAAGTTCCCAAGTTTTGGGTGAATTCTTGTGATGGATTATGGAACAAGGAGTGGCAAGAGCCTAAGCTTGGGGATGCGCATGGCACCCCCAAGATAATCCAAGGACACCAAAAAGTCAAAGCTTGGGGATGTCCCGGAAGGCATCCCCTCTTTCGTCCACTTCCATCGGTAATTTACTTGGAGCTATATTTTTATTCACCAACATGATATGTGTTTTGCTTGGAGCGTCTTGTATTATTTGTGTCTTTGTGTCTTAGTATGCCAATATCATCCTTGCTGTACACACCTTTTGAGAGAGCTATACATGAATTAAAATTTGATAGAATACTCTATGTGCTTCACTTATATCTTTTGAGCTATGTAGTTTTGCTCTATGTGCTTCACTTATATCTTTTGAGCGTTATAATTTTGCTCTATTTGCTTCACTTAGATCTCTTAGAGCACGGTGGTGGATTTGTTTTAAAGAAACTATTGATCTCTCATGCTTCACTTAAATTATTTTGAGAGTCTTAATAGCATGGTAATTTGCTTAATAATAATATGATTGGTATTCAAGATTTGTGAAACTTTCTTTTGAGTGTGTTGAATACTAAGAAAAGATTGAAGCATGATAATTGTTTTGAGATATGGAGGTGATAATATTAAAGTCATGCTAGTTGAGTAGTTGTGAATTTAAAGAATACTTGTGTTAAAGTTTGTGATTCCCGTAGCATGCACGTATGGTGAACCGTTATGTGATGAAGTCGGAGCATGATTTATTTATTGATTGTATTCCTTATGAGTGGCGGTCGGGGACGAGCGATGGTCTTTTCCTACCAATCTATCCCCCTAGGAGCATGCGCGTAATACTTTGCTTTGATAACTTCTAGATTTTCGCAATAAGTATATGAGTTCTTTATGACTAATGTTGAGTCCATGGATCATACGCACTCTCACCCTTCCACCTTTGCTAGCCTCTCTAATACCGCGCACCTTTCGCCGGTATCATACAGCTACCATATACCTTCCTCAAAACAGCCACCATACCTACCTATTATGACATTTCCATAGCCATTCCGAGATATATTGCCATGCAAATTTCCACCATCTAGTTCATCATGACACATTCATCATTGTCATATTGCTTAGCATGATCATGTAGTTGACATAGTATTTTTGGCAAAGCCACCGTTCATAATTTTTTCATACTTGTCACTCTTGATTCATTGCATATCCCGGTACACCGCCAGAGGCATCCATATAGAGTCATACTTTGTTTTAGAATCGAGTTGTAATCATTGAGTTGTAAATAAATAAAAGTGTGATGATCATCATTTAATAGAGCATTGTCCCAATAAAAAAAGAGAAAGGTCAAAGAAAAAAAGAAGGCCCAAAAAAAGATAAAATAAATAAAAAGGGACAATGCTACTATCCTTTTACCACACTTGTGCTTCAAAGTAGCACCATGATCTTCAAAGTAGAGAGTCTCTTATGTTATCACTTTCATATACTAGTGGGAATTTTACATTATAGAACTTGGCTTGCATATTCCAATGATGGGCTTCCTCAAATTGCCCTAGGTCTTCATGAGCAAGCAAGTTGGATGCACACCCACTTAGTTTCTTTTTGAACTTTCATATACTTATAGCTCTAGTGCATCCGTTGCATGGCAATCCCTACTCACTCACATTGATATCTATTGATGGGCATCTCCATAGCCTGTTGATACACCTAGTTGATGTGAGACAATCTTCCCCTCCTTTTTGTCTTCTCCACAACCACCATTCTATTCCACCTATAGTGCTATATCCATGGCTCACGCTCATGTATTGCATGAAGCTTGAAAAAGTTTTGAAAAAGTTAGAGTATGAAACAATTGCTTGGCTTGTCATCGGGGTTGTGCATGATTTAAATACTTTGTGTGGTGAAGATAGAGCATAGCCAGACTATATGATTTTGTAGGGATAACTTTCTTTGGCCATGTTATTTTGAGAAGACATAATTGCTTTGTTACTATGCTTGAAGTATTATTATTTTTATGTCAATATAAACTTTTGTCTTGAATCTTTTGAATCTGAATATTCATATCACAATTAAGAAGATTTGCATTGAAATTATGCCAAGTAGCACTCCGCATCAAAAATTCTCTTTTTATCATTTACCTACTCAAGGACGAGCAAGAATTAATCTTGGGGATGCCTGATACTTCTCCAATGTATCTATAATTTTTGATTGCTCCATGCTATATTATCTACTGTTTTGGACTATATTGGGCTTTATTTTCCACTTTTATATTATTTTTGGGACTAACCTATTAACCGGAGGCCCAGCCCAGAATTGCTGTTTTTTGCCTATTTCAGTGTTTCGGAGAAACAGAATATCAAACAGAGTCCAAACGGAATAAAACCTTCGGGAACGTGATTTTCTCACCGAACGTGATCCATGAGACTTGGACCCTACTCCAAGGAGTCAAAGAGGAGGTCACGAGGGTAGGGGGCGCCCCCCTAGGGCGCGCCCCCTGCCTCGTGGGCCCCTCGGTGCTCCACCGACGTACTTCTTCCTCCTATATATACATACGTACCCCCAAACGATCATAAGAGGAGCCAAAAACCTAATTCCACCGCCGCAAATTTCTGTATCCACGAGATCCCATCTTGGGGCCTGTTCCGGAGCTCCGCTGGAGAGGGCCGTCATCACGGAGGGCTTCTACATCATCATAGCCCCACCGATGAAGTGTGAGTAGTTTACCTCAAACCTTCGGGTCCATAGTTAGTAGCTAGATGGCTTCTTCTCTCTCTCTTTGAATCTCAATACAAAGTTCTCCCCCTCTCTTGTGGAGATCTATTCGATGTAATCTTCTTTTTGCGGTGTGTTTGTTGAGACCGATGAATTGTGGGTTTATGATCAAGTCTATCTATGAATAATATTTGAATCTTCTCTCAATTCTTTTATGTATGATTGGTTATCTTTGCAATTCTCTTCGAATTATCCGTTTGGTTTGGCCAACTAGATTGGTAGTTCTTTCCATGGGAGAAGTGCTTAGCTTTGGGTTCGATCTTGCGGTGTCCTTTCCCAGTGACAGAAGGGGCAGCAAGGCACGTATTGCATCGTTCCCACCGAGGATAACAAGATGGGGTTTATTTCAAATTGCATGAATTTATCTCTCTACATCATGTCATCTTGCTTAAGGCGTTACTCTATTTTTAACTTAATACTCTAGATGCATGCTGGATAGCGGTCGATGAGTGGAGTAATAGTAGTAGATGCAGAATCATTTCGGTCTACTTGTCACGGACGTGATGCCTATATACATGGACATGCCTAGATATTCTCATAACTATGCTCAATTCTGTCAATTGCTCAACAGTAATTTGTTCACCCACCGTAGAATACTTATGCTCTTGAGAGAAGCCACTAGTGAAACCTATGGCCCCCGGGTCTATTCTCATCATATCAATCTCCATCACTTTAATCTTGCTTTGCTTTTTTACTTTGCCTTTACTTTTCACTTTGCATCTTTATACCAAAAATATTATATCTATCAGATCTCACTCTCATAAGTGACCGTGAAGGGATTGACAACCCCTAATCGCGTTGGTTGCGAGTAGCTATCGTTTTGTGCAGGTACGAGGGACTTGAGCATGGCCTCCTACTGGATTGATACCTTGGTTCTCAAAAACTGAGGGAAATACTTACGCTACTCTGCTGCATCATCCCTTCCTCTTCGTGGAAAACCAACGCAAGCTCAAGACGTAGCAGGGGTGAATAGGCAACTAACAATTTTAACTTTTCTTTACCAAATTAAACTTTGCATCGAAGTAGGTTGTCTAGACATGCAAATATGTGAGCAACCTATATGATGCAACAACAACAAGCACACAAGCTTGCAAGGGGAATAACACAAATAAGCTTGCACAAGTAAAGGTACGAGATAACCAAGAGTGGAGCCGGTGAAAACGAGGATGTGTTACCGAAGTTCCTTCCTTTTGAAGGGAAGTACGTCTCCGTTGGAGCAGTGTGGATGCACAATGCTCCCCAAGAAGCCACTAGGGCCACCGTATTCTCCTCACACCCTCACACAATGCGAGATGCCGTGATTCCACTATTGGTGCCCTTGGAGGAGGCGACCGGACCTTTACAAACAAGGTTGGGGCAATCTCCACAACTTAATCGGAGGCTCCCAACAACACCACGAAGCTTCACCACAATGGAATATGGCTCCGCGGTGACCTCAACCGTCTAGGGTGCTCAAACACCCAAGAGTAACAAGATCCACAAGGGATTAGTGGTGGGGATCGAATTTCTCTTAGTGGAAGTGTAGATCGAGGCCTTCTCAACCAATCCCTAGAAAATCAACAAGTTTGATTGGCTAGGGAGAGAGATCGGGCGAAAATGGAGCTTGGAGCAACAATGGAGCTTAGGGTTGGAAGAGGTAGTCAACTCGGAGAAGAAGATACCCCTTATATAGTGGAGAGACAAATCCAACCGTTATCCACTTAACCAGCCCGCGACATGCCGTACTACCGCGCCAGCCAAGCGGTACTACCGCAAGGGCTCACGGTACTACCGCAGCGAACTGCGGTACTACCGTGGCCACGGCAGGAGCTAGCCCAGGCGTGTAGCAACGACGCTGGAGCGGTACTGCCGCTCGCACGGTACTACTGTACCCCCTTGCGGTACTACCGCAAGGTAGGGTTGGACCAGCCTGGGAAGGCCGTGGACAAATAAAGAAACATTCGTGGCCAGTTCCGCTGATTTTCAAATAGTGCAAAAATCCGACACGGTACTACCGCTGAAGGCAAGCGGTACTACCGCGCAGGGAGCGGATGTAAAAAATTATATCTGCCCCTACTTCCGCTAATGGTGTTGTGCCGGACTAGGACTCACGGTACTACGGCTCCCAAGGAACGGTACTACCGTGACCACCTGCGATACTGCGGCAAAGGCCTGTGGTACTACTGCTCCAAAGAGCAGTACTACCACAAGCCTCAGAACAACAACATTAGGAATCCTTCTTTTTGCACAAACACGAAGAAACGTAGGATGCTCCAAAGTTCCAAGGGAAAGGCGGTGCAAAGAGGAGTAAACGTGTACGTGACGATTCCACCCAAACCTTTCCAAAGCGGACCCCCTCTTAATAGTACGGCTTTCCTACGACTCAAATCCACCGAAAAAGGAACGTAGAAAAACACCGTCTTCAATAATCTTTGAGGGGCTCATAACTGTCTTGTGCCTAGTAATGAAATATCTGAAATACTCGAGACACACGATTAGTCCGCAAATGCATTGTCATCAATCACGAAAACACCTTAGGGATAAATATGCCCTTACAATCTCCCCCTTTTCGGTGGATTGATGACAATACGTGATTTGCACAAGGAAGATGTAACATCCCAAAATTCTAAATTTTGGAATGTTATAATAAATAGATAGATTTGATTGATTGTTTGATTGATTGTCTGAAAGTGAGTGAATTCGAAACTTTTGAAAGTTAAATGAGAGGGAATAAAAGGACTTTCCCAAACTTCCATATTTGCTTTTATGATCTCCATGAATTCAAATTCTTTTCAACACAAAACCCTAGAGAGAAGATGACATGACTTCTTCCATTTAAAATGAAAAGGGTGTTTGAAAAATATTTGAATTCCATTGGGAAATATTTTCCACTTCAGAAACTTTATGCAACTCAATGATTTTCACGAGAGAAGATAAAATGACTTCTTCAAATTATGAAATATGAGTTGGGAGTTTCAAAGGATCAATTTCAAGTCCTATTGGAATTAATTTTCAATTTGGATTTATTTGAGTTTTATTCAAATTATTTTTCTCCAAAAATAAAATATATGGAAATTAGGGTAACATGATTCCCTACATTAGAAAATTGGAGAAAAATTAATTTGAAATCATTTTGGTATTTTAAAAATGATTTTTGTTGGATTTTAATAGACCAGTAGCACTCTTTGATTTATCTGATTTTGTGTGTATTTTATTTAATGCTAGAAAAATGTTCATGTCGTAGAATTTTTTTTTCTGAAAATTTTGATATATTATATGCCTATATTATATTTTATTTTATTTTTCTTTCTTTCTTTGTCTGTGTTTATATATAAAAAAATCCCCTCACCAACTGGGCCGGCCCAGCTAGCCAGCCAGCCCACGTCGCCCGCGCCATTCATCCCCGACCTCGGGACGGAGTCCCGAGCCGCCACGGCATCGCCGCCGCCGCCGTGTCCGCCCCGGCCTCCCCTTGCCCCTTCTCCAAGGCGTCACCGCCCCCTTCTCCCCTATAAATGCACCGGCCCCGCCTCGCCTCCTCTCGTTTCGCCGCCGCCCTCGCCTGCATCTCGCTGCGCCGCCCGCGCCCGATCCGAGCCGCCGCCGCCGTTTTGGTTCGCCGCCGCCGCCTGCTGCCGCCGACGCCACTGCCGCTGCCTCGCGCCGCGTAGCCGCCCCGCGCAGCCTCCTGCCGCTGCTGTCGCCTCACCGGAGCCATCGCGCCGCCTCGCCTCGCTGTCGCCGGAGATCGCCGAAAACCGCCGCCGTTGCCGAAAACCGATCCGCTCCCCGGTCCGCCCGACCCGCCGGTTTTTTTTCAAAACCGTCTCGAACCGGTAAAACCACCACCCGGTTTTTCTGTTTTTTATTAGGTTTCTCTTCAAAAAAAAAGAAAAAAAACCGATCGGTATCCTCTAAATAGCGAACGTTTTCTGTTTAGGCCTTTGTAGTGGACGAATTCGTCACTTATGTTTCTATAGCGGACGTTCGTCGGTTAAGTTTTTCTTTTTCCTGTTTTATTTAGGATAGGGACCTCTTCGTAATTAAAGTTTTACCGAATAGTCCCTGTTCTTCAAACAGTCATAACTTTTACATCGTTTGTCCAAATTCAACGAAATCAACGCTCACGTCTTCGTTATGATGTCCTCTATCCAGTAATCCAACCCAAACATGTTTTTGAAAATTTTAAAATTTGAATTAGATCAGATTTGAATTCAAACTTCTTTTGATCATATCTTTTTATCCGTAACTCCGTTTGAGTTGATTCTTTTTGCAAATCGAAGCTCTTGACCTAAACATTCTAATAAGGCCAAATTCACATAATTTTGGTACTGTTAGAAATTGTTTTATGTTGCAAGAACTATTGGCTTGGTTTTGATGTTTTCCGAATCGTCTTCTTCGTTCTTTCTGATCTTTTGAGTAATTGCTTATGTGTGGTTACTATTGCTTGCTTACGATAGATTGACCGGAGTGTGACGAGTAGAGCTATCAAGAGTTATGAGTGCGAATCATCTTCACCAACATTGCATGCAAGTTCACACTTTGATCATACTTTTTCTACAACCCAGTTTTATTGCATTAGATCAATCCTCACACATTGCATGACTAGGATCTAATTAAATTGTGGGATGGGAAGTAGATGAGGTAGTACCTATTACCTGTTTATTATCAAACCTTTGGGAGTTACTTCTATGTTTGCTTATTTATGCCATGCTATGCTAGTAGACGTGGATTGGGTGAGTGATATCCATGACAGATGTGAGATTGTTAATTAATGGTTTATCTAAGGTGGCAACCTAACACACATCTGGGTGGATTGAGGCACCTGGGGTTTCCAGGACTTGCCTGTTTTTCTTTTGGACCGCCACCCAGGCTCAAAGGGATCATGGGATTTTTCATACTAGAAACTTCCGTGTGCAGCCACAAGCCATTATGGGCTCTGGCGTAGTTGACTAAGTTGTGCGAACTCTTACAGTGGTAGACTAGCAGATGTAGGGGATGTAGGTGGTACGGTCTACCCGATCGTAAGGTGCTAGCGCTTCTGAAAGACTATGTCTCGGTCATCCGTTTCTCAAACACCATGTAGTGCGAGAAATCCAACGGAGGCGATTGAGTCTTGTGGGGAAAAGTGCGCAAACCTCTGCAGAGTGTATAAACTAATCATGATTAGCCGTGTCCCCGGTTATGGACATCTTGAGTATCTAGTTCTTGGATTATCCTGTTGATCTCATCACGTTACTTTAAATGAATATTGTTGGGTTTAATGATGTTACTTAATTGGGATTGAGAATGCTGTCAACCATTCTCAATGTTCAACAACCACCATGATAGTTAAATAAATTTATTCCTTTGCAGTATGGAAAAATTGGCTTTACGCAAAAACCTTATAACCATAGAGCTTTTCCACCAGCCATATATGCATATAGTGATAGCCATTGTTCATCATTTTCTCTATGGTGTGAATTTGCCAGTACATTCAATGTACTAACCCGTTTTCGGGCTGCAATGTCTCATGTTGCAGGATTATCTTACGACGAGTAAGTGATACGTTAGGGTTACAATTTCTACACTCAACTTTTCCGTTGGTGTTGATGGGAATCCACAACCTTGTTGCTTCCGCTATATGGATTGAGGTAATAGTATTTACGTTACTTTATACATGTGATTTACCTCTGTTATAAACCCTTCGAGTACTGTGTGTGTCAGCATACCGATCCAGGGATGACACTTAAGCACAGAGACTTGACCCATTCGGGTCGGGTCGCTATAAGATGGTATTAGAGCACATGTTGACTGTAGGACATGACCCTAGAAACTGGCAAGCCCATAGCAAAGATTTTTCTCTACAACTTTCCCTTTCAAAAAGATCTTTTACCTCTCTGCTCTTCTGAGCTTATTCAAAAATTTCCTTTAGTGAGACCATACCCCTTTCCCCTTTTGACCACACGAAGATTCGACTGATGAGACCACCCCAAGAAGTACGAGATATCGGACAACTAAGGCCACTTCGGAATGAAGAGTATTTTCCGTGCATCTGAATAATGGAAACTACAACGGTTGAAGGCCGAAGACAAGTAGAATCGGAAGGCTCTGAAGAATTCCCAGATTTGTATGACCTAGGAAGGCTACCCTTATGGAACTTGGCAGACTATGGAAGTTGTCAATACCCGAGATCAAGGTGTATCAGAGAAAGACTGAAACAAGGAGCATGAGAACTCAAAGTTTTGTCAAAGAAAACCCTAAGGCAGGAGATATCAACTATGGAATGATAGCTCATGGGAAAGACAAGAGCAGAAACACGGTTATTCGTGATGTCATCGCCCGCTGATGCTATTGTCACCGTGCTGAGTTAAGGATGCATTTCTTCAGAATGGATTTGATGGAAGAAGGCTGATGGAGCACCTATTAGTAAGATGAAGTTTTAACCTTAGCCGGTCTATCACCATGATCTGGAGTAGTACATCAAGAAGTTAAGATGGAGCTACAAGAAGCCGTATTTTGACAAGGAGCATTTCGTGAAGAACTTAGGTCCAAGAAGCGAAAGTAGCCAAGCTGGAGGAGCTACAACCTCGAGATACCGGAGAATTGTCAGGAACTGAAGGACAGTATGACCATGGTTCATGCCAAGGATGTTGAAACCTAGAAGTTTGAAATACAACTCCAGAATATTAAAGGATGTCACGAGAGATTTCATGTCAACAGAGATGATCTGGCAAAAGAACTTGAGAAGACAAACATGATCGGAAGAAGCCATTGGAGGCATGAACAAGGTTTGAAGAATTTGGAGACGTTGAAGATTTGTTGACCTTTAGAAGACCAAACCCCTGTTATATACCTACGTTAGATGCGACGTTTGTGAGCTGTCATTTGTTTGATGTTTTTCCCGACGGCCACAAATAAAATCTGTCTTTTCAAAACTTTTGTTTGTATTGTGTGTCCCTCTCCCTCTCTCTTATCTTACCCCAAACCCACATGGACCCAATAGCGGATGAATGGAGATGAGCTTGTATTTTTGGGACCAATGAGTCAATTGGAGACAGACCGATGGATTCAGAACCTGGAGGATCATATGGAGAACAACCCTATAGTCGGAAAGCATATGGCCCAACATGCTCTTCAATGCTTTGAAAGAGGTGCTGCTACTTGGTGGAGGATGTACCAAACCATCAATGGATGGCAAGGAGTAACCACTTGGAAAGAATTTAAGTTGACTTTGCCAAAGTCTCGGTTTGTGTCCTAGAAGTTGAAGCCTTATGGAAAGGATATGAAAAAAAACTTGTGCATGCAAGCTTTGTGGAGAAATAGGACACAACCATAAAGAACACAAGGATGAATGTCCTAATTGTGAAGAAAGTCACCCAGCTGAAGAATGCCCAACTAGGCAGATTACTTGTTTCTTGTGTGAAGGGACTACCCATTATCCTGCTCAGTGTCACTTTTACCCCATGGTACAACGAACCATCCAGCAGAATAAAGAAGTAATGAAAGGAGCCCTCATGGAAATTTTAGAAGAAGCTGTGATGGAGGACACACCAAAAGAAGACCCGAGTAAACCCTGCACTAAGTCTTGCTATTCATGTGGAGAAGAAGGACACATCTCCCAAAATTGTTCGAATGGGGATCTAGTAGAATTCCCGACAGAGGAAGTAGAGTATGACCCACAGGAAATAGAAGCCCTAATTGGAATGGAAAGGTCCAGGAAGAGAAGCAGATTGGATTCCAGGAGGGACCTGAGTCATATTACCTGTTATAGGTGCAAGGAGTCAGGGTACTACCTCAACAGTTGCCCAAAAAGGAAACCTCGATACTTGTCAGAAGTAATATGTTTTAGTTGTAATGGAGCAGGGCACTTTGCCAGAGAATGCCCTAAGGAGAAGGAAACTTGTGCTAGATAGTTGAGTTTGCAACAAAAGAAATGGAGTAGTAGAAGAGAGAACATTTTCTTTTATATTGAGGTGTTGAGTTGAGACATGTGATGTAAAAGCGAGAGATTGTAATCAATTGAGAGTGAATAAAGAAGCATCATTGGTACTGATATGGATTTTATGAGTTGTTACTCTATGAAGAAGGATTTTGACCATTTTTGAGGATAAAAGAAATATGGTCTATGGAAGATTTGTGCATTTTAAGGGTGGTAGTACCCTGTAATGGACTTCGGACAAAATGAATACGAGTTTTGTCTCGATATGTGTGATGCCCCAAGAGTATGTGGGATGAAGTTGGAGACCGACAGTTGTTTGGACCAAAGGTGATCAAAGGAGTCAGAAGAGAATGTTAAGTTGATTCGAGATAGACTGAAGGTAGCTCAGTCCAGGCAGAAGAGTTATGTAGACTAAAAAACCGCAAGGAGGTAGTCTATGAAATTGGAGACAGAGCATGTCTTCATGTGTTCCCTCTGCGAGGAGTTAAACGAATTGGAGTTAAGGTAAAGTTAGCCCCGAGATTTGTAGGACCATACCGAGTTTTGGAGCGTATGGGAGAAGTGGCCTACAAGTTGGAGTTACCCGAAGGACTGTCAGGAGTTCAGGATGTGTTTCACGGTTCCCAGTTGAAGAAGTGCCATGCAGAGATGGCCAATATTCCCGTGTAAGGATGCTTGACAGCGGAAAGGATAATGATGTTCCACGAAGTGGAATATGGACTTCATAAGTATAAGTTTTTATCTCGGTATGAGGGATATCCCACGAGGATGAAGAGATAAATTACTATTGGATATAAAGGAGGTATGATGTTGGAAATATGGATCAATGGAAAATTCCATGATATGTCTGAGTAATCATGTCCTAGTTTGGTGCCAATAGAAGGAAGAAGACAATACAATTGGATGGATTCTAAGTATGCTAGGAAGCTGGAAGTTGGATGTTGGAATAACGATAAGTTGCCCGATGATAAGTTCAAGGACTACAAGTGATGAGGTGTGCCATAACCCACAGGCCCCAGGACCTGCCAAGAAGCAAGCACACTCTTGCTGAAGGAAAAACCCCGGAGGAAGATACGACGTTTATCGATAGACGATCTTATAGGAGTTTACGCAAAACCTGAGAATTGTGAAGAAACGGTAGATGTTTGTCTGGCTTGCAGAATCAGTGGATTTTTCCGAACTTGGTTCGTCGACGAGAGAAACTCTGCAATGCTTGTGAGGATGACCGAGTGTTAGAATGCGAGATTCGCTAAACTGTATACAAGGTAATGATTTGGGTGCGGGATGGATTGATCACCATACCGACTTACTCTTATTATTCGCCTTGCTATATGGGATGGTAAATCTGAGTGAATTGCCAATAGTAGAGAGACGACGATATTAAACCTTGTTAAACCTTAGAATGGTATAAGAATTTTTCCCTTGTACACGACAGCTTTTTGCCAACCGTAGGTTATACGGTGAGGATCAACCCAGACCCATTTCCTGCAGGAGAAACCATAAATGGTTGACCACCATGAGATATCGATAGTTGTTTAGTAATGGCTCCAGACCCGTCAGCTAAGAAGACCCAATCTCGGAAAAACCTTACCAAGATGAAAGGATAGAAAAATTGTGGTAAGGTTATGCCACTACCGGAAGAGCCCGGATAAGGAATTATCCTGAAGATCTAAGAAGACCGACACTATCAAGAATAAGGATGGAGTATATGAGTTTTGATAGAACCGTAACCATGCTTCTAAGGGTGGTAGCACCCCAGACCCTCTGTGATGATCGATGGATTTTGAGAAGACCCCAAACCCTAACCTTTTTCTTTCTAGCCTCTCCGAATCTCGAGGACGAGATTCCTTTTAAGGGTGGTAGGTTTGTAACATCCCAAAATTCTAAATTTTGGAATGTTATAATAAATAGATAGATTTGATTGATTGTTTGATTGATTGTCTGAAAGTGAGTGAATTCTAAACTTTTGAAAGTTAAATGAGAGGGAATAAAAGGACTTTCCCAAACTTTCATATTTGCTTTTATGATCTCCATGAATTCAAATTCTTTTCAACACAAAACCCTAGAGAGAAGATGACATGACTTCTTCCATTTAAAATGAAAAGGGTGTTTGAAAAATATTTGAATTCCATTGGGAAATATTTTCCACTTCAGAAACTTTATGAAACTCAATGATTTTCACGAGAGAAGATAAAATGACTTCTTCAAATTATGAAATATGAGTTGGGAGTTTCAAAGGATCAATTTCAAGTCCTTTTGGAATTAATTTTCAATTTGGATTTATTTGAGTTTTATTCAAATTATTTTTCTCCAAAAATAAAATATATGGAAATTAGGGTAACATGATTCCCTACATTAGAAAATTGGAGAAAAATTAATTTGAAATCATTTTGGTATTTTAAAAATGATTTTTGTTGGATTTTAATAGACCAGTAGCACTCTTTGATTTATCTGATTTTGTGTGTATTTTATTTAATGCTAGAAAAATGTTCATGTCAAGAAAATTTTTTTTCTGAAAATTTTGATATATTATATTCCTATATAATATTTTATTTTACTTTGTTTTTCTTTCTTTCTTTGTCTGTGTTTATAAAAAAAATCCCCTCACCAACTGGGCCGGCCCAGCTAGCCAGCCAGCCCACGTCGCCCGCGCCATTCATCCCCGACCTCGGGACGGAGTCCCGAGCCGCCACGGCATCGCCGCCGCCGCCGTGTCCGCCCCGGCCTCCCCTTGCCCCTTCTCCAAGGCGTCACCGCCCCCTTCTCCCCTATAAATTCACCGGCCCCGCCTCGCCTCCTCTCGTTTCGCCGCCGCCCTCGCCTGCATCTCGCTGCGCCGCCCGCGCCCGATCCGAGCCGCCGCCGCCGCCTGCTGCCGCCGATGCCACTGCCGCTGCCTTGCACCGCGTAGCCACCCCGCGCAGCCTCCTGCCGCTGCTGTCGCCTCACCGGAGCCACCGCGCCGCCTCACCTCGCTGTCGCCGGAGATCGCCGGAAACCACCGCCGTTGCCGAAAACCGATCCGCTCCCCGGTCCGCCCGACCCGCCGGTTTTTTTTTCAAAACCGTCTCGAACCGGTAAAACCACCACCCGGTTTTTCCGTTTTTTATTAGGTTTCTCTTCAAAAAAAAGAAAAAAAAACGATCGGTATCCTCTAAATAGCGAACGTTTTCTGTTTAGGCCTTTGTAGTGGACGAATTCGTCACTTATGTTTCTATAGCGGACGTTCGTCGGTTAAGTTTTTCTTTTTCCTGTTTTATTTAGGATAGGGACCTCTTCGTAATTAAAGTTTTACCGAATAGTCCCTGTTCTTCAAACAGTCATAACTTTTACATCGTTTGTCCAAATTCAGCAAAATCAACGCTCACGTCTTCGTTATGATGTCCTCTATCCAGTAATACAACCCAAACATGTTTTTGAAAATTTTAAAATTTGAATTAGATCAGATTTGAATTCAAACTTCTTTTGATCATATCTTTTTATCCGTAACTCCGTTTGAGTTGATTCTTTTTGCAAATCGAAGCTCTTGACCTAAACATTCTAATAAGGCCAAATTCACATAATTTTGGTACTGTTAGAAATTGTTTTATGTTGCAAGAACTATTGGCTTGGTTTTGATTTTTTCCAAATCGTCTTCTTCGTTCTTTCTGATCTTTTGAGTAATTGCTTATGTGTGGTTACTATTGCTTGCTTACGATAGATTGACCGGAGTGTGACGAGTAGAGCTATCAAGAGTTATGAGTGCGAATCATCTTCACCAACATTGCAGGCAAGTTCACACTTTGATCATACTTTTTCTACAACCCAGTTTTATTGCATTAGATCAATCCTCACACATTGCATGACTAGGATCTAATTAAATTGTGGGATGGGAAGTACATGAGGTAGTACCTATTACCTGTTTATTATCAAACCTTTGGGAGTTACTTCTACGTTTGCTTATTTATGCCATGCTATGCTAGTAGACGTGGATTGGGTGAGTGATATCCATGATAGATGTGAGATTGTTAATTAATGGTTTATCTAAGGTGGCAACCTAACACACATCTGGGTGGATTGAGGCACCTGGGGTTTCCAGGACTTGCCTGTTTTTCTTTTGGACCGCCACCCAGGCTCAAAGGGATCATGAGATTTTTCATACTAGAAACTTCCGTGTGCAGCCACAAGCCATCATGGGCTCTGGCATAGTTGACTAAGTTGTGCGAACTCTTATGGTGGTAGACTAGCAGATGTAGGGGATGTAGGTGGTACGGCCTACCCGATCGTAAGGTGCTAGCGCTTCTGAAAGACTATGTCTCGGTCATCCGTTTCTCAAACACCATGTAGTGCGAGAAATCCAACGGAGGCGATCGAGTCTTGTGGGGAAAAGTGCGCAAACCTCTGCAGAGTGTATAAACTAATCATGGCCGTGTCCCTGGTTATGGACATCTTGAGTATCTAGTTCTTGGATTATCCTGTTGATCTCATCACGTTACTTTAAATGAATATTGTTGGGTTTAATGATGTTACTTAATTGGGATTGAGAATGGTGTCAACCATTCTCAATGTTCAACAACCACCATGATAGTTAAATAAATTTATTCCTTTGCAGTAGGGAAAAATTGGCTTTACGCAAAAACCTTATAACCATAGAGCTTTTCCACCAGCCATATATGCATATAGTGATAGCCATTGTTCATCATTTTCTCTATGGTGTGAATTTGCCAGTACATTCAATGTACTGACCCGTTTTCGGGCTGCAACGTCTCATGTTGCAGGATTATCTTTCGACGAGTAAGTGATACGTTAGGGTTACGATTTCTACACTCAACTTTGTCGTTGGTGTTGATGGGAATCCACAACCTTGTTGCTTCCGCTATATGGATTGAGGTAATAGTATTTACGTTACTTTATACATGTGATTTACCTCTGTTATAAACCCTTCGAGTACTGTGTGTGTCAGCATACCGATCTAGGGATGACACTTAAGCACAGAGACTTGACCCATTCGGGTCAGGTCGCTATAGAAGAAAGTATAGAACATGAGCAAACCATACATCTCTAAAATATAGACGGGCTCCCCTAGATGTGTGCCATTTAGATGAGTGCTTTGGACTGCACGGCACACATACTAGGATCAACACTCCCCCTATATTTTATACACATGGCATATCTTGCAATAATAATGCTAACACTAAGCACGATAGTAAATTGGAGCATAAACTAAGTAGCACAATATATCATAAGCTTAGTAAGGTGCGATAGATAGAGTGCATATGTCTTACACCATATGAGAGATAAGTCTCACAAGCTCAAATAAACTCAAACCAAACCAAAGCAAACAAGGTTCAACAGACCAAACACAAGCGAAGCAAACACGACACGACACGGCAAATCCCTACACTCTCTCCCCCTTTGGCATCGAGACACCAAAAAGGCAGAGAGGACACCTACAACACAAGTGGTGGCTCAAGCGGAGTAGTCGCTCGCACGCTCTTCGTCGGACTCGGCAGCGGGGATGTGCTCCTCCTCCGAATCAGTCCACTTGTAGCCTTGTTTTGCCATCCATTCGGCCTTTGGAGTGATGTGCTCCTCGGAGCCGCCAGAAACATCCTCTCCAAAACCCCTCATGATCTTCTTGTCACGGCGGCGACTCTCCTTGGAGGCAACATGAGTCCGGTACTGCCCCTTGGCCTGCATGCAGAACAAGGCCTTCATCTTGGCCTTCAGCTTCTTCGCCCATGAGGGCTCAGTGGAGGGAAGTGCATATCCAGCAGAGCTATCCTCAGCTACATTCTCCTCCTCAATCTCCTCCTCATCAGCAGCCCTCTTAGCAGCCTCAGCCTCGGCACGAGTAGTAGTGTTAGCCCACTGGGGCTTGATGCGGAGTCTGATGGGGTCATGATGGATCCAGTCAGGGGCCAAAAACTCCTCAGTGGGATAGAGCTTCTCCCAGGTCTTCGATATCAGGAGGAACAGATATGGACCATAGATGGGTACCTTGCGGGTGAACACCGTGAACCGAAGCTTGATGTCTACTACACAACCTTCTTCTTGTAGACGTTGTTGGGCCTCCAAGTGCAGAGGTTTGTAGGACAATAGCAAATTTCCCTCAAGTGGATGACCTAAGGTTTATCAATCCATAGGAGGCGTAGGATGAAGATGGTCTCTCTCAAGCAACCCTGTAACCAAATAACAAAGAGTCTCTTGTGTCCCCAACACACCCAATACAATGGTAAATTGTATAGGTGCACTAGTTCGGCGAAGAGATGGTGATACAAGTGGTATATGGATGATAGATAATAGTTTTTGTAATCTGAAATAATAAAAACAGCAAGGTAACTAATGATAAAAGTGAGCGTAAACGGTATTGAAATGATAGGAAATAAGGCCTAGGGTTCATACTTTCGCTAGTGTAAGTCCTCTCAACAATACTAACATAATTGGATCATAAAACTATCCCCCAACATGCAACAAAGAGTCAATCCAAAGTCACTAATAGCGGAGAACGAACGAAGAGATTATGGTAGGGTACGAAACCACCTCAAAGTTATTCTTTCCAATCAATCCGTTGGGCTATTCCTATAAGTGTCACAAACAGCCCTAGAGTTCGTACTAGAATAACACCTTAAGACACAAATCAACCAAAACCCTAATGTCACCTCGATACTCCAATGTCACCTCAAGTATCTGTGGGTATGATTATACGATATGCGTCACACAATCTCAGATTCATCTATTCAACCAACACAAAGGACCTCAAAGAGTGCCCCAAAGTTCTACCGGAGAATCACGACGAAAACGTGTGCCAACCCCTATGCATAGGTTCATGGGCGGAACCCGCAAGTTGATCACCAAAACATACATCAAGTGAATCACGTGATATCCCATTGTCACCACAGATATCCACGGCAATACATACATCAAGTTTTCTCAAATATTTAAAGACTCAATCCGATAATATTACTTCAAGGGGAAAACTCAATCCATTACAAGAGAGAAGAGGGGGAGGAGAAACATAGGATCCAACTATAATAGCAAAGCTCGCGATACATCAAGATCGTATCACCTCAAGAACACGAGAGAGAGAGATATCAAACACATAGCTACTGGTACATACCCTTAGCCCCGAGGGAGAACTACTCCCTCCTCGTCATGGAGAGCACCGGGATGATGAAGATGGCCACCGGAGAAGGATTACCCCCTCCGGCAGGGTGCCGAAATGGGTCTAGATTGGTTTTCGGTGGCTACGGAGGCTTCTGGCGGCGGAACTCCTGATCTATTCTCCGTTCTGGAAGTTTTAGGGTATATGGAGTTATATAGGCAGAAGAAGCACATCAGGGGAGCCACGGGGGCCCCACGAGGCAGGGGGGCGCGCCCCCACCCTCATGGGCAGCTCCCGTATCTTCTGACGTGGGGTCCAAGTCCATCAGGTGTGTTTCCTTCCAAAAATAACTTCTCTAGTTGATTTTGTTCCGTTTCGACTCCGTCTGATATTCCTTTTCTTCAAAACACTGAAATAGGCATAAAACAATAAATCTGGGCTGGGCCTCCGGCTAATAGGTTAGTCCCAAAAGTAATATAAAAGTGGATAATAAAGCCCAATATTGCCCAAAAAAGTAGATAATATAGCATGGAGCAATCAAAAATTATAGATACGTTGGAGACGTATCAAGCATCCCCAAGCTTAATTCCTGCTCGTCCTCGAGTAAGTAAATGATAAAAAGAGAATTTTTGATGCGGAGTGCTACTTGGCATAATTTCAATGTAGTTCTTCTTAATTGTGGTATGAATATTCAGATCCATAGGATTCAAGACAAAAGTTCATATTGACAAAAGTTCGCGAGGTTGATCGTGCCACCCCTGGCGCGGGCCACGGTCTTCCCAGCGTCCTGCGTTCCTTCCTCCTCCTCGACCGTAGCCCCGGTCACCGCGGTCGGGGCGACGACCGATCCTTCCTTCTCGCACGGCTCGGAGCTCTTGACATTCGTTGGTGTTGTGGGTGTGGAGGTCGTGGTACACACAGTACCGACTGCCCTTGGAAGGTTCAGGCTGATCTCTGCCCCGCTTGGTGTCTGGTTCTGCCGCGAGCACGGTAGCCCCCTTGCGTTTCACATCCTTGGCCTTGCGCTTCTTCTCTTCTGGGTCTGCGGCAGGCAGCTCGAGGAGGGAGAGACGCCGCTCCTCAGCCCTGGCGCACTTGGTTGCCAAGTTGAACAGCTCCAAGTAAGTGCACATGTCTTCATGCATCGCCAGCTCCTCCTTCATCTTGACATCGCGCACGCCGTCGGAGAAGGGTGAGATGATGGCCTCCTCAGTCACCTTGGGAATCTTGAGGCGTGCGTTGTTGAAGCGCTGGATGTACTTCTACAGGGTCTCCCCGGGTTGTTGCTTGATGCGGCGCATGTCGCTCACGGCGGGTGGCCGGTCGCGAGTACCTTGGAAGTTGGCGATGAAGCGGGTGCGCATCTCGTCCCAGGAGGAGATCGTTCCTGGAGCCAGGTTCAGGAGCCAGGTGCGGGCCCCGTCCTTGAGCGCCATGGGAAACCAGTTCACCATGACCTTCTCGTCTCCGTTGGCAGCTTCGATGCCCTGCTCGTAGAGCTGGAGGAACTCCGCAGGGTCGGTCGTGCCGTTGTAACGAGGAGGCAGGTCTGGCTTAAACTTGCCGGGCTACGCGACGCTGCATAGCTCGGTGGTGAAGGCGCGGCAGCCTGCTGTGGCCACGGGAGGCCTTGGGTGACGGATAGCTTGGTCTAGCATGTCCCCACGCGCTGCAGCTGGGAGCAGCGCGGGGTCTTGATGTGCGGGAGCAGGAGCATGGTCGCGATGTGCTAGAGCAGGGAGCGCCCGGGCAGCTTCTTGCGGGCGAGGGACTTCTTGGCAGCTCTGCTCTTGCCGCGCTGGCACCTGACGGAGCGGGTTCCTCCCAGGGACCACGCGCCTAGGAGCCATGGCGCCTTCCTGAGGAGGAGGCGGCCGGGGCGCCACCGGAGCTTCGTCGCCCGCGCGAGGCGGGGTGCGGTGCAGCGGAGCGGACGACGCAGGAGAGCCCCCTGCGGCGCGGACGAGCTCGGCGACGCGGTCGAGCCATTCTTCGTAGACGTCATCGACGGGACGGTAGCGCAGGAGCTCGTTTGCCGCGATGAGCGCAGCTCGAGCCTCCATGGGTGCGCGGAGCGCGCGGGACGAAGAACCAGCCGGGGTGAGCGAGGGAGTTGCGGTGCGGCCGTCTTGCCGCACGGACGGATGCTGAGACGATGCTTGCTGCTCGTCCCCCGCCGGGCCGGTGGCGGCGCTAACGGCAGGTGACGGGGAACGGCGAGGACGCCCGCCGACAGGAGCCGTTTGGGCGACGCGGGAAGCGAGAGCGGCCCGGCGCTCGGCGCGGGCCCAACGAGCGTCAGACATGGGCGCAATGGTCGGAGGAGAACGGGGTGGTGGAAGACGAATTCCGGCGCACCCCTACCTGGCGTGCCAAATGTCGGATTTCAGGTTCCGACAGACCCTTGAGGTTCGAACACTGGGGTGCGCGCGGAGATTTCGCCTCCTACCTACCTGCACCCCTCCGCCTTGCTAAGATCTAAGCTATGGAAAGAACAACACAAGAGACACAGGGTTTATACTGGTTCGGGCCACCGTTGTGGTGTAATACCCTACTCCAGTGTGTGGTGTGGTGGATTGCCTCTTGGGCTGATGATGATGAACAATACAAGGAAGAACAGCCTCGCGAGGGTCTGTCCTTGGCTGGGGCGATGAACTGCTGGGAGGAGTTCAGTCACCCTTCTCTCTCTCTCTCCCTCTTCCTGGTTGTTGATCTCGATCTTCCTAAAAACTCTCTCCTCCAACCCTGTGGGTGGCTGGTCCTATTTATAGAGGCCTTGGTCCTCTTCCCAAATATCGAGCGGGAAGGGAGCCAACAATGGCGGGCTAATTTAAAGCGGGACAGCTAGTACCAGCTATCCTGACAAAAGTAGTCTTCGCCTGCACAAAGCTCTGGTGGTGACGCCGTCTTGGGCTCCACGATGACCTCTGTCTTGCAGTCCTCCTGGTCTTGGTCTTGTTGCACCGAAATGGCAACCTTTGCCTGATGCCTCGGTACTCCGCGGCTGCGCTTGCCCCCTTTGCACCGAAGAGGAAAGGAGGACACTGCGCGGGCTGGCACCCGCCTGGCGCCCTTGGTCGTCATGGCTTGCGTCACGGGCACCTCGTGAGGTACCCCGCCTTGATCTCTCCGCCTCCTCGCGAGCCAGCCTGATGAGGCTATGCTTGAGGAAGCTCCGTGTCGTCCGCCCCGCGAGGCTTGGCCCCTCGCGAGGGTCTTGGGTCTGTGTTGGTGAAGATGGGCCGCGCTGGGCCCCCCTTTGAGCCACGCCGCAGACCACAGGCAGGCAAGTCTGGGGACCCCCGTTCCCAGAACGCCGACAGTAGCCCCCGGGCCCAAGGCGCGCACGGACTTGGCCGTGCAGGGAGGCGGAAGGGCAAGAGCGAAGCGTCGCGGGCCCTAACAGCCTGCGGCCTTGGGCGCCGCGTGGCGGTTGATTCGACGCGAGCACCTCCACTTCCCCATGGCGCCTCGGCAACTGCACGGATTGGGCAAGTCCCTGCATGCAAAGCGGGTCATGATTACCTGCGATCGTGGAGGTCGGCGGTTGGCCTTCGCCGGCCATAAGTACGGAACGGCGCGCGCCCTTCCAGTCCATCCCTCCTTCCTTCTCCTTCTTCCCGGTCCTTGCTCCGTCTTGCTGTGATGGCTCCGATCCGCCGGTTCTCAACGGCAGAGAAGGGAAAGGCTCCCCGAGAGGAACCAGACCCGCTCTCGCCGAAGAAACGGCTCGTCCTCCATGGCCCGGACGAGGGGGCCCATCAGATGGTGTCGAGGCCTTGGTGCGAGCGGGCACCGCCAGGGTTCCCGCTTCCCTTGTACGCCCACATCGAGGGCCCTGAAGGAGCTGATGCTGATCGCCACGGACGGCACCGCCGTCGGCGCCGACGGGTCACGAAGGTGTCGGTCGTCCCCCCTGGGGTCCACACCGAGGGCTCCTCCCGAGAGTTCGTGCTCCACGTCGCCATGCCTCCTCAGTCTTGGATTCGCCTTCCTCCCTTCTTCGCCTCCATCATCCCGCAGGGAGAACTCCTGGAGCTTTGGCTGCAGCACGCCGGCTGCTGCACCCTCGCGACCGAGGCAGAGGTCGCGGTCATTGCCCCGGGCGAGGTCTTCATGACTCGGGGTTGGGGCGAAATCGCCCGGGTTTGCAGGACAAGAGGCGCCTTCGCGATCCACTTGGAGTATGATGGTGCTTCGGTGGTGTTCTTCAAGGTCTTCGATGCGAACGGGCGCCGGCTGGAGTGCTGCACCGGGGGAGGTGGCCAGGACCCTACTGCGGCGAGGACTGGGCCCGCCAACCGCTCCCTTGGCGGCTCCTCAAGCGGTGGAGGTGTCGGAGGTTCTAGCGACTCCGGCGAGCTCTTCGTGACTCCGGAGACAAGCGACGATAGCTACGAGCCCCCGAGCCGGCGCCGCTCCTGGAGCGGGGCGGGCTCGCCAGGCCACCGCCGACTCTGATCTGGATGGGGTTGGCGCCGGTGCTTGACGGCCCACTATTGATGATGGCGTCTTTTGCAGGGGCGCGAGTAGTTAGTGTACCTTTAGGATCTGTTTCCCTGCGAGGAATCAAAGACGCGTCCCGTGGGGGCTTGTAAGGTGCCTGTGATCCTGTTTTGTTAATATAACCCTTGTCGTAGAATTGTGCGAGTTGCTCATTCCGTCTTAGCTCAGTCCTCCCTTTCGAACCTCACGAGGGCTTGGTGCTCTGCGCCGACAGGTCCTAGTCCCAAGGCGGCTTCAGCCATCGCTGGTATGCCAGATCGTGATGCCGTGGTCAAGGCCAGGAGGTGAGCGACCCGGAGTCCGGTAAGAGCCCCTGAGTCGCGATGCTCAGGAGGTCCCCTTTGGCGCTCAAGCAGCCGTCGTTCGGTGAGAAAGGAGAGCGGCGTCGCTAACACGGGATTGCATTAGATGCGGGGATGGTGCCACGGTAGCTGGCGCTTCCAGGTGGTGACTTATCTCGAGAATCAGGAGCCGCTCTCTGGTGTGTCGCCGGGTCCGTGCATCGGCAGGCGCGAGGTTGCTCGGCGAGGTCCTCGTGTGTCCCTCCCCTCTCGCCCTTGCTCCCCTTTCTGCTCTACGTCCTCGGGTCTCGGCCCTCGAGCGAGTCTCAGCCGTCGCTGGTATGCCATGTCGCGATGCCGTGGACAAGGCCAGAGGGTGAGGGCTGGAGAGCCAGTAGGAGCCTTGAGTCGCGATGCTCAAGCACCCCCCTTTAACGTGCAAGCGGTTCACGCGGATGAGATTGGAGGAGACACCGCAAGGGCCTCGCCTGACGCAGCTCCTTTAAGAGATCCTGTAGACCCATTAGAGAAAGAACGAGGGGTTGCCATGACAATTGACAGTCAGCCGTTGGTTGCTTCCGAGGGGTAATGAGGCACTGAAGGCTTGACGAGGTGGCGCCATGCGGGGCTGCCGCGGCCAGAGCTCAGCCATCCAGGTTTGTCGGCGTTGCAGGGATGGACCCATGCGCAAGCATCGTGCCGTTTGGGAGCAGTTTCGTCAGTTGAGCGGGCAACTTGGTCAAGCACATTAGCCGCGAAGGAGTGGATTCATTCAAATAGATGCTGGGAAGGCGGACATCACTGGGTCAGGCCCGAGCGACTTGGGGATCATGCAGCCCGAGGGGCGCCCCCAACAAGGTAAGCTAACAACATGAAATAAAAGGGATACACGCCGCACGGACGGACCCACGCGGCTTGGGAATAATGCAGCCCTGGGGGGTGCTCCCAGCTGGAAGTGAAACTTGAAAGATGTCACCTGATGACGTTGAGGATGAAGGGGTGTTGGTGTAGCAGACTCGGTGGGCTGCGGAAGCCGATCCTCACGAGCCCCTAGGCCCAGGGGCCTCGGGAGGCTCCGGAGGCGCCGGCGGCTCCTCGCGGACCATCTCCATCTCCGCTAGGGCTGCGGATCGTCTGGCCTCTTGTGCCCCCGTGGCGCCCCTCATGAGGCGCTGGTGCGTGGCAGCCGCGTTCGGCAAGCGGTAAGGCATGCGAACGTAGCTGTGGGGTGGACCTCCGCAGCGCCCCACTCGCGAGGGCCAGAGGCACTCCAAAGAGGCGACTCGGTTGAGCCCTGGTATGTCGATGCAGACGCGCAGCCCACCATCCTCGCCTGGATGGGGAGCCTCTGCTGGTAGGCGGCGGCCGCCTTTCATGACTCTTGACTCCTGTAGCTCCTGAATGGCCTTGCTGACGAACTCCTGAGGGTCTGGCTTTCCTTGCCTTGCTCCTTCTTGAGGGAAATGTGCTTCAAAACACGCCTCCATGTGGTGCCCAAGCGCCTCCCTCGTGACCCTAGCTAGGTAGGTGGCCCTCCAGGGGAGAGCCCCCGATCCCTGCCTGAGGTGGGCGCCAGGCGCGCTTTCCTATGCAATGGAAGGAGGTTCCCCCTGGGCAGGCACGGGCCTAGAGGGGCCTGCCTCCTGAGGGGCCGGGCCGGACGATGTCTTCTTCTTCTTGGGGGCGGTCTCGGGGAGCCTCCTGCTTCCGCGATCCGGGTCTTCCAGTGACGCGGCCTGAAAGGCTCGTTCCAGGGAACACACCGCGTCCTTCTCTTCACAGGGCACCGTGATGACTCCGCCACTTCCTGGCATCTTGAGGACGTTGTAGCCGTGGTGAGTTACGGCCATGAACTTGGCCAGCGCTGGGTACCCAAGCATGGTGTTGTACGGCAGGCGAATGTGAGCGACGTCGAAGTCGATGAGCTCGGTGCGGTAGTTGTCGCGTGCCCCGAAGGTGACAGGGAGGCAGACCTGCCCAATCGGGACCGTGGAGCCGTCGGTGATTCCGGAGAAAGGCTTGGTTGGCTGAAGCTGGCTATAGGGCACTTGGAGATTGTTGAATGTTTCCATGGACAGGACGTTGAGCCCTGCCCCGCCATCGATGGGGGTCCTGGTGACCACCACGTTGCTGATGATTGGAGAACACAGCAACAGGAGGGCTCCGGCTGTAGCCGCACACTTGAGCTGATCTGCTGAGCTGAACGTGATGGCGCACGCCGACCACCTGAGAGGGGGTGCGGCTTCAAGCCTGGGGATGACTGCATTCACTTCGCGGGCGAACTGCTTGAAGATGCGTTGAGAGGCTGGGGCTTGAGCCCCTCCTAGGATGCAGGCGATCGCGCGCGGCTCCTGGAAGCCCCCAGCCCCCTCGTCCTGGTGGCGGTCCTCGTTTCTCCTTGGCTGCGGCGGCAGCGGTGGGAGGCCTGCGTTGCCTTGCGGGCGATCCTCGCGAGGCTGATCCCTCCAGTCTCCCTCGTGAGGCGGGTCTTGCCAGCGATCCTCGCGAGGTTGATCGTGCCACCCCTGGCGCGGGCCATGGTCTTCCCAGCGTCCTGCGTTCCTTCCTCCTCCTCGACCATAGCCCCGGTCACCGCGGTCGGGGCGACGGCCGATCCTTCCTTCTCGCACGGCTCAGAGCTCTTGACATTCATTGGTGTTGTGGGTGTGGAGGTCGTGGTACACACAGTACCGACTGCCCTTGGAAGGTTCAGGCTGATCTCTGCCCCGCTTGGTGTCTGGTTCTACCGCGAGCACGGCAGCCCCCTTGCACTTCACATCCTTGGCCTTGGGCTTCTTCTCTTCCGGGTCTGTGGCAGGCAGCTCGAGGAGGGAGAGACGCCCCTCCTCAGCCCTGGCGCACTTGGTTGCCAAGTTGAACAGCTCCAAGGAAGTGCACAGGTCTTCATGCATCGCCAGCTCCTCCTTCATCTTGACATCGCGCACGCCGTCGGAGAAGGCTGAGATGATGGCCTCCTCAGTCACCTTGGGAATCTTGAGGCGTGCGTTGTTGAAGCGCTGGATGTACTTCTGCAGGGTCTCCCCGGGTTGTTGCTTGATGCGGCGCATGTCGCTCACGGCGGGTGGCTGGTCGCGAGTACCTCGGAAGTTGGCGATGATGTGGGTGCGCATCTCGTCCCAGGAGGAGATCGTGCCTGGAGCCAGGTTCAGGAGCGAGGTGCGGGCCCCATCCTTGAGCGCCATGGGAAACCAGTTCGCCATGACCTTCTCGTCTCCGTTGGAAGCTTCGATGCCCTGCTCGTAGAGCTGGAGGAACTCCGCAGGGTCGGCCGTGCCGTCGTAACGAGGAGGCAGGTCTGGCTTAAACTTGCCGGGCCACGCGACGCTGCGTAGCTCGATGGTGAAGGCGCGGCAGCCTGCTGTGGCCACGGGAGGCCTTGGGTGACGGAGAGCTTGGTCTTGCATGTCCCCACGTGCTGCAGCTGGGAGCAGTGCGGGGTCTTGACGTGCGGGAGCAGGAGCATGGTCGTGACGTGCTGGAGTAGGGAGCGCCCGGGCAGCTTCTTGCGAACGAGGGACTTCTTGGCAGCTCTGCTCTTGCCGCACTGGCACCTGACGGAGCGGGTTCCGCCCAGGGACCACGCGCCTTGGAGCCATGGCGCCTTCCTGAGGAGGAGGCGGCCGGGGCGCTGCCGGAGCTTCGTCGCCCGCGCGAGGCGGGGTGCAGTGCAGCGGAGCGGACGGCGCAGGAGAGCCCCCTGCGGCACGGACGAGCTCGGCGACGCGGTCGAGCCATTCTTCGTAGACGTCATCGACGGGACGGTAGCGCGGGAGCTCGTTTGCCGCGATGAGCGCAGCTCGAGCCTCCATGGGTGCGCGGAGCGCGCGGGACGAAGAACCAGCCGGGGTGAGCGAGGGAGTTACGGTGCGGCCGTCTTGCCGCACGGACGGATGCTGAGACGATGCTTGCTCCTCGTCCCCCGCTGGGCCGGTGGCGGCGTTGACGGCAGGTGACGAGGAACGGCGAGGACGCCCGCCGACAGGAGCCGTCTGGGCGACGCGGGAAGCAAGAGCGGCCCGGCGCTCGGCGCGGGCCCGACGAGCGTCAGACATGGGCGCAATGGTCGGAGGAGAACGGGGTGGTGGAAGACGAATTCCGGCGCACCCGTACCTGGCGCGCCAAATGTCGGATTTCGGGTTCCGGCAGACCCTTGAGGTTCGAACACTGGGGTGCGCGCGGAGATTTCGCCTCCTACCTACCTGCACCCCTCCGCCTTGCTAAGATCTAAACTATGGAAAGAACAACACAAGAGACATAGGGTTTATACTGGTTCGGGCCACCGTTGTGGTGTAATACCCTACTCCAGTGTGTGGTGTGGTGGATTGCCTCTTGGGCTGATGATGATGAACAATACAAGGAAGAACAACCTCGCGAGGGTCTGTCCTTGGCTGGGGCGATGAACTGCTGGGAGGAGTTCAGTCACCCTTCTCTCTCTCTCTCCCTCTTCCTGGTTGTTGATCTCGATCTCCCTAAAAACTCTCTCCTCCAACCCTGTGGGTGGCTGGTCCTATTTATAGAGGCCCTGGTCCTCTTCCCAAATATCGAGCGGGAAGGGAGCCAACAATGGCAGGCTAATTTGAAGGGTGACAGCTAGTACCAGCTATCCTGACAAAAGTAGTCTTCGCCTGCACAAAGCTCTGGTGGTGACGCCGTCTTGGGCTCCACGATGACCTCCTTCTTGCAGTCCTCCTGGGCTTGGTCTTGTTGCACCGAAATGGCAACCTTTGCCTGATGCCTCGATACTCCGCGGCTGCGCTTGCCCCCTTTGCACCAAAGAGGAAAGGAGGACACTGCGCGGGCTGGCACCCGCCTGGCGCCCTTGGTCGTCATGGCTTGCGTCACGGGCACCTCGTGAGGTACCCCGCCTTGATCTCTCCCCTCCTCGCGAGCCAGCCTGATGAGGCCGTGCCTGAGGAAGCTCCGCGTCGTCCGCCCCGCGAGGCTTGGCCCCTCGCGAGGGTCTTGGGTCTGTGTTGGTGAAGATGGGCCGCGCTGGGCCCCCCTTTGAGCCACGCCGCAGGCAGGCAAGTCTGGGGACCCCCGTTCCCAGAACGCTGACAAATATAACCAGCACCTAAAGCATTCTTTTCATGATCTACAAGCATAGAAATTTTATTACTCTCCACATAAGCAAAATTCTTCTCATTCGGGACAGTGGGAGTATCACATTCGGAAAAGGGGTAACCATAATCATGACAAGTTTTATAAATATAATCCTCACTACTTTTTATAGCATATGTATCATCACAATAATTATCATAAGTAGGAGGCATGCTATCATCATTATAAATTTGCATATTAAAATTTGGGAGACTAAAAATATCATCTTCATTAAGCGTAGCATCCCCTAGCTTGGGACAAACATTAATTGCAGCAAATATATTCTCAAAAACATCATCTTCATCAAACATAGCATCCCCAAGCTTGGGCCTTTTCATATCATAAGCATAATCACTCTCATCATTAATAGTATAGATAGCACCAATAGTATAGCAATTATCATATTCTTCCAAGCAAGTGCCAAAAAGATTTTCAAGATCATAAGAAGTATCATTATCTTCCCAATCATAATCATCACAACAAGCAATAGGCATAACGAGATCATCATCAAGTGTATCATCTTCATTTTCATGAGGCACATCAATAATAGGAGCAACTTTATTTGGGAGAGATACCTTTTTACCTCTCTTCCTTTTTCTTTTCTTCTTCTTTACCACATCATGTGTGAGTTCAATCCTCTTTTTGGAGCTCTTTATTAATGAGATTGGTTGAATAAAAGGCTCCTCCTCGTTACCTGATTCATCATAAGAAATAATAGGAGGATATTGGGAAGTCTCTTCCCTTTCATTAGTATTCTCTTCATCCTCTATTTGTTTTCTTTTCTTTATGTAATTGGCAATATAAAGATTTTCAATACAATTCACCGCACAATACATATAAATTTCTTCTAGATCAAAGCCAAGAAGTTTGTAACAGGCAAATTCTGGAAGATCATTAGTTAAACGTTTCATTTCTTCATAACCCATAAGCAAACTAAGTTCATTATAATGTGCAAGGGAAATCAAGTCATCACAATTTTTGGACGCGATTAGATCGTGAAACAATTTGCATCGGATAGCTAAATGACCACTTTCATTGCAAAGCCCACAAGTACGGCCAAGATAATTTAAATTTTTAGCACATTCATCTAGCTCTACTTGCAACAATTTGGTTTCTAAGTACTTATGCTTCTTGCAATTTCTATCTTCCCTATTTGGTGTGTACTTACAAACCCAATGCACTCCACAAAAATTGACATGTTTATAGGAGGCATTTTCATCATAACTAGTGCAATCATCATTAGCATCATGGATATTCAAAGAATTCATACTAACAACATTGCAATCATGCTTATCATTCAAAGATTTAGTGCCAAACATTCTATAGATTTCTTCTTCTAGCACTTGAGAACAATTAAAAAGGTGAAGCGTATGAGACAAACTCAATTCCATTTTTTATAGTTTTGTTTTATAAACTAAACTAGTGATAAAACAAGAAACTAAAAGACTCGATTGCAAGATCTAAAAATATACCTTCAAGCACTCACCTCCGTGGCAACGGCGCCAGAAAAGAGCTTGATGTCTACTACACAACCTTCTTCTTGTAGACGTTGTTGGGCCTCCAAGTGCAGAGGTTTGTAGGACAGTAGCAAATTTCCCTCAAGTGGATGACCTAAGGTTTATCAATCCGTAGGAGGCGTAGGATGAAGATGGTCTCTCTCAAGAAATCCTGCAACCAAATAACAAAGAGTCTCTTGTGTCCCCAACACACTCAATACAATGGTAAATTGTATAGGTGCACTAGTTCGGCGAAGAGATGGTGATACAAGTGGTATATGGATGATAGATAATAGTTTTTGTAATCTGAAATAATAAAAACAGCAAGGCAACTAATGATAAAAGTGAGCGTAAACGGTATTGCAATGATAGGAAATAAGGCCTAGGGTTCATACTTTCGCTAGTGTAAGTCCTCTCAACAATAGTAACATAATTGGATCATAAAACTATCCCTCAACATGCAACAAAGAGTCACTCCAAAGTCACTAATAGCGGAGAACGAACGAAGAGATTATGGTAGGGTACGAAACCACCTCAAAGTTATTCTTTCCAATCAATCCGTTGGGCTATTCCTATAAGTGTCACAAACATCCCTAGAGTTCGTACTAGAATAACACCTTAAGACACAAATCAACCAAAACCCTAATGTCACCTAGATACTCCAATGTCACCTCAAGTATCCGTGGGTATGATTATATGATATGCACCACACAATCTCAGATTCATCTATTCAACCAACACAAAGGACCTCAAAGGGTGCCCCAAAGTTCTACCAGAGAATCACGACGAAAACATGTGCCAACCCCTATGCATAGGTTCATGGGAGGAACCCGCAAGTTGATCACCAAAACATACATCAAGTGAATCATGTGATATCCCATTGTCACCACAGATATCCACGGCAAGACATACATCAAGTGTTCTCAAATCTTTAAAGACTCAATCTGATAAGATTACTTCAAGGGGAAAACTCAATCCATTACAAGAGAGAAGAGGGGGAGGAGAAACATAGGATCCAGCTATAATAGCAAAGCTCGCGATACATCAAGATCGTATCACCTCAAGAACACGAGAGAGAGATCAAACACATAGCTACTGGTACATACCCTTAGCCGCGAGGGAGAACTACTCCCTCCTTGTCATGGAGAGCACCAGGATGATGAAGATGGCCACCGGAGAAGGATTGCCCCCTCCGGCAAGGTGCCATAACGGGTCTAGATTGGTTTTCGGTGGCTACGGAGGCTTCTGGCGGCGGACCTCCCGATCTATTCCCCGTTCTGGAAGTTTTAGGGTATATGGAGTTATATAGGCAGAAGAAGCACGTCAGGGGAGCCACGGGGGCCCCACGAGGCAGGGGGCGCGCCCTAGGGGGGTGAGCGCGCCCCCACCCTCATGGGCAGCTCCCGTATCTTCTGACGTGGGGTCCAAGTCCATCAGGTGTGTTTCCTTCCAAAAATAACTTCTCCAGTTGATTTCGTTCCGTTTCGACTCCGTCTGATATTCCTTTTCTTCAAAACACTGAAATAGGCATAAAGCAGCAAATCTGGGCTGGGCCTCCGGTTAATAGGTTAGTCCCAAAAGTAATATAAAAGTGGATAATAAAGCCCAATATTGCCCAAAACAGTAGATAATATAGCATGGAGCAATAAAAGATTATAGATATGTTGGAGACGTATCAAAGCTCGCACCACATGATATGTGAGACATCAAGTGGTTGAGTCTGAGAAACGCGTGCCTCCTCACAAATGAGCAACATGTCCATGAGAAAGGCATGCACCTTGTCCTTGTCCCCAATGCGAGGAAAGAGGGAGTGGCGGAAGATCCGGTGCATGATGTCAAGGAACGAGTTGAGCACCCACGTCGACTTGCCACTGGCCAGTTTCTTCTCAACATAGAACGGCAGAAGCTTGTCCTTGTTAGTTGACTCGGCGTTGGCATGAGGGCGAACACCAACAGACGTGTGGAGCCCCTCATCAGGCACTCTTAGAAAATCCATGAACTCCTTCCAAGTAGCAGTCAACTGACGTCCATTGGTCATCCAGGTCATCCTCCGATCCTCCCCAGAATGGAAGTGGACCGAAGCAAAGAACTGGGCCACCAGCTCAGGGTCAAAGTCTAGGTGGAAAGAGATCACATCCTCAATGGAAAACTGCTCCACGAGATCCAAGGCCTCACCAAAGTAGTGATGATGCTTATCCTCCCTCATGTGATGCATGTCAATCCAGTGCACATCCACATACATATTCTGCTTGGCCTTGATCACATCCAAGTAAACGAGATTCTGCTGCTTGGTCTAGAACAGTTCATTCCCTCTGAAGTTTGCATGAGGATTCGCATAAGGGTTGCTCTTCCTTCGAGAAACAAACTCAGCAAGAGGTACCTCATCCATGTCCTTTGATGGTTCCTTGAACTTGCTAGCAGTGGTCTTGACATTGCGCTTGGGGGCATTGGAGCCCTCTGAAACATCCTCTTGGTTGCGCAGACGTTTGGAACCCGTGTCACGGCTTGGATTGGAACGACGAGCAGGGACACCGGAGCCACCACCTAAGACACACACAAAACACAAACACACACGAGAAGCGAGACGGGTCAAAACAAAGACCACAGCTAAACACAAGAAACCAGTAGAAAGTGCATATGGTAATTGCCATGAAGAAGATTTGACAGCAGCGGTAGTACTCCCTATTCACGCGGTAGTAAAATTTTAGTGCCGCTCCTAGTCACGGTAGTACTGCGCGGTGGCACGGTAGTACCGGGGTTCGGAGCGGCAGTAGAACTTTAGTACCGCGGCCTGCGCGGTAGTACTGCGCCTGAGGAGCGGTAGTACCGCAGGAGCGGTAGTACCACACCTGTTATGCGGTAGTACCGCACGGCATCAGATCCGAACGAATGAATCTGAGAACAACCGCGACAACGAGGTGGTACTACGGTTGATCAAATCTACCACGGGACAACATATCAAGTACACTTTCTACGCATCACTACTCTCCTACATCCTACTCTTGCAAAGATTTGGCCTAAAATCTCAAGAACAACATGCATCTCCCCAAAAACCTAGAACCGAAAGCACGAACAAAAGAGAGAGGGATTTGGGGAGAGACCTTGATCCATGGCAAGAGTAAGTGGTGGGGAACGATCCCACCGGTTGCAATCTGAGGAGAGCGGCCGGGGACGGAGATCCGGCGAGGGTCTCCGGCGCCGTTCTTGAGCAGGAGAGAGAGAGGCGGCGGGGAGAGAAACATACGAATAGGTATGGGGGAGTTGGACCTCCCCCTGCCCGGGTCTTAACCCCCACGCACCCTCGGCAGCGTGGTAGTACCGCACCTCATCGCGGTAGTACCGCTCGGGCTGAAGTGCCGCACCGAAGCGGTAGTACCGCTCCCCCAGGCTGCAGTAAAAAATTACTGTCGTGCTGGGTGCAGAAGTACCGTGTGCTCCACAAGCGGTAGTACCGTGGTAGGCCGTGGTAGTACCGTGAGCTCAAGAAGATGCAAGTTTCAAACGAAGGAGAAAGGGTCTTCGCAAGGAAACTACAAGCGAACGAGACACCGCAAGAACACGCTCAGCATGAAGAAAGAAAGGCAAGAGACAACAAGGACCAACCACGAGACACAACCTCTCCAAGGAGAGGGCGGTGGCCGGAGCCACCTATGTTTGAGTCAATTGGTATGGCACCATGAAGAATTATCCTTGGGCCCATGACCAAAACTCGTCTTTGAAGCACAACTACCATCAAAAATGGATAATGTGAAAGAGTTGATCAATTTATGCATAATGGGGGGAGGGAGAGTTCATTGAGAGAACAACACTCCCCCTATGTCGATGCCTACATCTAAACTAGACAACAAGTTGAGTGTGGTGGGGTGTGCAAGGGTTCAAGTCACATTGCTCGTATCAATGATATTTAGCTCATGCCTTAACTCGCGAAATCTTGCTTCATCCAAGGGCTTGTGAAAATATCTACAAGGTTGTCATGGGTGTTGACATAGTTGAGCTCGATCTCCCCTCGTCTAATATGATCCCGGATGAAGTGATACCGAATCTCAATATGCTTCGTCTTGAAGTGTTGCACCAGGTTGAGAGAAATCTTGATGGCACTTTCATTGTCACACCAAAGAGGCACTTTGTCACAAATGACACCGTAATCCTTTAAAGTTTGCCTCATCCATAAGAGTTGTGGACAACAACTACCGGCCGCCACATACTCCGCTTCGGTGGACGAGAGAGACACACAACTTTGCTTCTTGGAAGACCAACTCACCAAAGAGCAACCAAGAAATTGGCACCCTCCGGAAGTGGACTTCCTATCCACTTTGTCTCCCGCCCAATCCGAGTCCGAATAACCTACAAGCTTGAAGTTTGCTCCTCTTGGGTACCATAAGCCAAAGTTTGGGGTATGAGCCAATTATCGAAAGATTCTCTTGACCGCCATGAAGTGACTTTCCTTAGGTGCGGCTTGAAACCGTGCACAAATTCCCACACTCAACATGATATCCGGTCTAGATGCACAAAGGGTAAACCAAGGAGCCAATCATGGAGCGATATACCTTCTGATCCACCGCTTTACCATTGGGATCTATGTCAAGTTGGCATTTGACAGGCATAGGAGTGGACGCCGGCTTGACATCACTTAGTTTGAATCTATTGAGCATGTCTTGAGTGTATTTGTCTTGGTTGATGAAGGTTCCTTCTCTTTGTTGCTTGATTTCGAACCCGAGAAAGAACTTCAACTCTCCCATCATGGACATCTTGAACTTGGAGGTCATGAGCGCGGCAAATTCCTCATTGAAAGCTTTGTTAGGGGAACCAAAGATAATATCATCAACATATAGTTGGCACACAAACAACTCCCTTTGACCTTCTTAGTAAAAAGAGTGGGGTCGATTTTCCCAATTTCAAAACCACGATCTTGCAACAACTCGGTAAGGTGGTCATACCACGCACGTGGGGCTTGCTTAAGGCCATAGAGTGCCTTATCGAGTTGATACACATGATCGGGAAAGTAGGGGTCCTTGAACCCAGGGGGTTGCTTGACATATACCAACTCATTAATAGGACCATTAAGAAAAGCACTCTTCACATCCATTTGTTGTAACTTAAAGTTATGATGAGAACCATATGCAATCAACATGCGAATGGATTCAAGGCAAGCAACGGGAGAAAAGGTTTCACCGTAGTCGATAACCTCGACTTGGGAGTAGCCTTGTGCTACCAAACGAGCCTTGTTGCGAATGATAATCCCATGAGCATCTTGCTTGTTCTTGAATATCCACTTGGTTCTAATGACATTATGGTTCCTCGTTGGCCTTGGCACCAATCTACACATCTTGTTGTGCTCTAAGTTGTTGAGTTCATCATGCATGGCATTGAGCCAATCTGGATCTTCGAGCACCTCATAGACCTTTTGGGGTTCAACACAAGAGACAAACGCGTGATGTTCACAATAGTTTGCTAATTGTCTATGAGTGCTTACCCCCTTTCTTAAGCTTCCAAGCACATTTGTCATGAGATGATCTTTGGTGGAGAGTTTGGAAGCAATCTTGGCGGCACGACGCTCCAATTCCTCCTTGAGGGTGAGTCGATGAGCGGTCACTTGATCATCTTGAGCACCGTCTTGAGCTTGTTCTTGATCTCGAGGAAGCTATTGATCATGAACTTGCTCGGAGGAGAGAACTTGACCTTGGGAATCACTTGATGTTACAACACCATCTTGAGATTGACCTTGCCCTTGGTCTTGTTCTTGATGTTCAGGGCCTTCACTTTGTTCTTCGGAAGCGTGTGGGCCTTGGGTTGGTGATGGCTCCACTTGAGTGGAGCATTGTCCATCTCCTTTGGCCACAAGGGGTTCCTCAATGGGTAAGATAAAACCAACACCCATTCTTCTTATGGCTTGGGGAGGAATTTCATCACCTACATCACAAGTGCCACTTTGGTCCACTTGGGAGCCGTTATTCTCATCAAACTCCATGTTACATGTCTCCTCAATAAGTCCCGTGGACTTATTGAGGACACGGTAAGCACGGGAGTTTGTAGCATAACCAACAAATATGCCCTCATGAGCTCTAGCCTCAAATTTAGACAAACGAACACCTTTCTTGAGAATGAAACACGTACACCCAAACACCCGGAAGTACTTGAGGTTGGGCTAGTTCCCGGTGAGTATCTCATATGGAGTCTTGTTCAAGCCTTTGCGGAGGTAGAGCCGATTTGATGCATGACCCGCGATGTTGATGGCTTCGGCCCAAAATTTGTATGGAGACTTGAACTCCGCCATCATGGTCCTTGCCGCATCCATCAACGTGCAGTTCTTCCTCTCCGCTACACCATTTTGTTGAGGGGTGTAAGGTGCGGAATATTGATGCTTGATCCCATCATCACTAAGAAACTCATCCAAGGCGTAGTTCTTGAACTCGGTGCCGTTGTCACTTCTTATTGTCAAGATCTTTGCATTGTGTTGACATTGAGCTTCATTTGCAAAGTCAATGACGGTTTGTTGGGTCTCACTCTTCCTCTTGAAGAAATATACCCAAGTGTATCTTGAATAATCATCCACAATCACCAAGCAATAATTCCTACCCCCAAGACTATCAAAACATGGAGGCCCAAAGAGATCCATGTGAAGGAGCTCCAAAGTCCTCTTCGAGTAAATGATATTCATGGGAGGGTGAGCCTTTTCATGTAGCTTTCCTTCGATGCATGCACTGCAAGCATGATCTTTGGCAAAACTAACATCTGTTAGTCCACGGACATGGTCCCCCTTGAGAAGACTTTGCAAAGATCTCATATTGACATGGGCTAGATGGCAATGTCAAAGCCATCCCATGTCAACTTTAGCCATTAGGCATGTCGCGGTCTTAGTGAGTCGCTTCGAAAAGTTAATCACATAGAGACCGTTTTCAACATGCCCAACAAAGGCTACTTTAAGAGTCTTGCTCCACAAGAGGGCCACGGTATCAACATCAAAGAAGGTGGCAAAACCCATGAGTGCTAGTTGACGAACGGAAAGTAAATTGTATGCAAGGGACTCAACAAGCATGACCTTCTCGATCGTAAGATCATGAGAAATGACAACCTTGTCGAGTCCCAATACCTTAGAGGACGAGGCATCACCCCACTCGACGTTGGTGGGCATGGATGGAATCTTTTGCACGTCCACCACCAAGTCCTTGCTTCCGGTCATATGATTAGTAGCTCCACTATCGAGCAACCATGATCCCCCACCGGGAGCAAACACCTACAAGAGATCAATGCTTGGTTTTAGGTACCCATTGATACGTCCATTTTGCATCATGCTTTTATATTGATATTTATTGCATTATGGGCTGTTATTACACATTATGTCACAATACTTACACCTATTCTCTCTTATTTTACAAGGTTTGCATAAAGAGGGAGAATGCCGACAGCTGGGATTCTGGGCTGGAAAAGGAGCAAATATTAGAGAGCTATTCTGCATAGCTCCAAAAGTCCTGAAACTTGACGGAAGATATTTTCAGAATATATAAAAAATACTCAACGGAAGAAGTTCACCAGGGGGGTCACACCCTGCCCACGAGGGTGGGGGGCGCGCCCTACCCCCTGGGCACGCCCCCTACCTCGTGGGCCCCCTGGTGGCTCTACGGTGGCCATCTTCTGCTATATGAAGTCTTTCGATGGGAAAAAACTAAGAAGCTATCTTCTCGGACGAAACTCCACCGCCACGAGGCGGAACCTTGGCGGAACCAATCTAGGGCTCTGGCAGAGCTGTTCTGCCGGGGAAACTTCCCTCCGGGAGGGGGAAATCATCGCCATCGTCATCACCAACGCTCCTCTCATCGGGAGAGGGCAATCTCCATCAACATCTTCATCAGCACCACCTCATCTCAAAACCCTAGTTCATCTCTTGTATCCAATTCTTGTCTCCAAGTCCGGGATTGGTGCTAGTAGGTTGCTAGTAGTGTTAATTACTCCTTGTAGTTGATTCTAGTTGGTTTAATTGGTGGAAGATCATATGTTCAGATCCTATATGCATATTAATACCCCTCTGATTATGAACATGGTTATGCTTTGTGAGTAGTTACGTTTGTTCCTGAGGACATGGGAGAAGTCTTGCTATTAGTAGTCATGTGAATTCGGTATTCGTTCGATATTTTGATGAGATGTATGTTGTCTCTCCTCTACTGGTGTTATGTGAACATCGACTACATGACACTTCACCATTGTTTGGGCCTAGAGGAAGGCATTGGGAAGTAATAAGTAGATGATGGGTTGCTAGAGTGACAGAAGCTTAAACCCTAGTTTATGCGTTGCTTCGAAAGGGGCTGATTTGGATCCATATGTTTCATGCTATGGTTAGGTTTACCTTAATACTTTTGTTGTAGTTGCGGATGCTTGCAATAGAGGTTAATCATAAGTGGGATGCTTGTCCAAGTAAGAACAGTACCCAAGCACCGGTCCACCCACATACCAAATTATCAAAGTACCGAACGTGAATCATATGAGTGTAATGAAAACTAGCTTGATGATATTCCCATGTGTCCTCGGGAGCGCTTTTCTCAATATAAGAGTTTGTCCAGGCTTGTCCTTTGCTACAAAAAGGATTGGGCCACCTTTCTGCACCTTATTTACTTTTTTTACTTGTTGCTCGTTACAAATTATACTATCACAAAATTATCTGTTACCACTTATTTCAGTACTTGCAGAGAATACCTTGCTGGAAACCACTTATCATTTCCTTCTACTCCTCGTTGGGTTCGACACTCTTACTTATCGAAAGGACTACGATAGATCCCCTATACTTGTGGGTCATCAAGATTCTTTTCTGGCGCCGTTGCCAGGGAGTGAAGCGCCTCTGGTAGGTGGAATTTGGTAAGGAACAATTTATATAGTGTGCTGAAATTTACTGTCACTTGTTACTATGGAAAGTAATCTCTGAAGGGCTTGTTTGGGGTATCTTCACCCTGACCAGTAGAGCAAAGAGTTGCTCCTCAACCTACTCAACCTACTGAAAATGAAAATGGAAATGTCTGCTTTGAAATTCCTTCGGGTATGATAGAAAAACTGCTAGCTAATCCTTATTTAGGAGAGGGAACAAAACATCCTGATGAGCATCTGATATATGTGGATGAAGTTTGTGGATTATTTAAGCTTGCAGGTGTACCCAGAGATGTTGTTAAGAAGGAGGTCTTCCCTTTTATCTTTGAAGGGAGAAGCATCGACATGGTATAGGCTATGTGATGATATGGGGTCTTGAAATTACAAACGATTGAAATTGGAATTTCATCAGAATTTTTATCCTATGCATCTTGTTCATCATGATCGCAATTATATATATATAATTTTTGGCCTCGCGAAGGAGAAAGCATCGCTCAAGCTTGGGGGAGGCTTAAATCAATGTTATATTCATGCCCCAATCATGAGCTCTAAAGAGAAATGATTATTCAAAATTTTTATGCTCGGCTTTCTGATAACTATCGCACCATGCTTGATACTTCTTGTGCTGGCTCTTTTATGATGAAGACTATTGAATTCAAATGGGATTTATTGGAAAGAATTAAACACAACTCTGAAGATTGGGACCTCGACAAAGGTAAGGAGTCAGGTATGACACCTAGATTTGATTGTGTTAAATCTTTTATGGATACCGATGTTTTCCGTAAATTTAGCACTAAATATGGACTTGACTCTGAGATAGTAGCTTCTTTCTGTGAATCTTTTGCTACTTATGTTGATCTCCCCAAGGAAAAGTGGTTTAAATATCATCCTCCCATAGAAGTAAAAGTACCTGCACCTATTAAAGTTGAAGAAAAGATTATCACTTATAATGATCCTATTGTTCCTACTGCTTATGTTGAGAAGCCACCTTTTCCTGTTAGGATAAAGGATCATGCTAAAGCTTCAACTATGGTTCGCAAAAGCAATATTAAAACTTATCCACCTTCTGAGCAATTTAAAGTTGAACCTGATATTGCTATTGTTAAAGATCTCTTGGCTGATAATATTGATGGACATGTTATTTATTTCTGTGATGAAACTGCTAGAATTGCTAAACCTTGTGCTAAAGATAAACCTAGACCTGTGGTAGGCATGCCTGTTATTTCTGTTAAAATAGGAGATCATTGTTATCATGGTTTATGTTATATGGGTGCCAGTGCTAGTGCAATACCTATTAGCCTATATAGAGAAATTATGCCTGATATTGCACCTGTTGAGTTAGAAGATATTGATGTCACAATTAAACTTGCCAATAGAGATACTATTTCACCAATGGGAATTGTTAGAGATGTTGAAGTCTTATGTGGGAAAACTAAATATCCTGCTGATTTTTGGTAGACCTTTCTTAAATACTGTTAATGCTACCTAGATTGCAAAAGGGATGTTGTTACTATCGGCTTAGATGATATGACTCATGAATTTAATTTCTCTAAATTTAGTAGACAACACCGTGAAGAAGAATTACCTAATAAGGATGAAATTATTGGTCTGGCTTCTGTTGTCGTTCCTCCTAGTGATCCTTTAGAACAATATTTGCTAGACCATGAAAATGATATGTTTATGAATGAAAGAAGGGAAATAGATGAAGTATTCTTTAAACAGGAACCTATTCTAAAACACAATTTGCCTGTTGAAATCCTAGGGGATCCTCCTCCACCCAAGGGTGATCCCGTGTTTGAGCTTAAACCATTACCTGGTACTCTTAAATATGCTTATCTTGATGTGAAAAAGATATATCCTGTTATTATTAGTGCTAACCTTTCAGAGCATGAGGAAGAGAGATTATTGAAAACTCTGAAGAAGCACCGTGCTGCTATTGGATATACTCTTGATGATCTTAAGGGCATTAGTCCCACTCTATGTCGACATACAATTAATTTGGAAGAAGATGCTAAACCAGTTCGTGATCATCAATGACGGCTGAACCCTAAAATGAAAGAAGTGGTAATAAAGGAAATACTAAAGCTCCTTGAGGCAGGTATAATTTATCCCGTTGCTGATAGTCAGTGGGTAAGTCCTATCCATTGTGTCCCTAAGAAGGGAGGTATTACTGTCGTTCCTAATGATAAAGATGAATTGATTCCTCAAAGAATTATTACAGGTTATAGGATGGTAATTGATTCCCGCAAATTAAATAAGGCCACTAAAAAGGATCATTACCCCTTACCTTTTATCGATCAAATGCTAGAAAGATTATCTAAACATACACATTTTTGCTTTCTAGATGGTTATTCTGGTTTCTCTCAAATACCTGTGTCAGCTAAGGATCAATCAAAGATTACTTTTACTTGCCCTTTTGGTACTTTTGCTTATAGACGTATGCCTTTTGGTTTATGTGATGCACCTGCTACCTTTCAAAGATGCATGATGGCTATATTCTCTGACTTTTGTGAAAAGATTTGTGAGGTTTTCATGGACGATTTCTCCGTCTATGGATCTTCTTTTTATGATTGCTTAAGCAACCTTGATCGAGTTTTGTAGAGATGTGAAGAAACTAATCTTGTCTTGAATTGGGAAAAGTGTCACTTTATGGTTAATGAAGGTATTGTCTTGGGGCATAAAGTTTTTGAAAGAGGTATTGAAGTTGATAAAGCCAAGGTTGAAGCTATTGAAAAGATGCCATGTCCCAAGGACATCAAAGGTATAAGAAGTTTCCTTGGTCACGCCAGTTTTATAGGAGGTTCATTAAGGACTTCTCCAAAATTTCTCGGCCTCTGACTAATTTATTACAAAAAGATATACCATTTGTCTTTCATGATGATTGTGTAGAAGCATTTGAAATACTTAAGAAAGCATTGATCTCTGCACCTATTGTTCAGCCACCTGATTGGAATTTACCCTTTGAAATTATGTGTGATGTTAGTGATTATGCTGTAGGTGTTGTTCTAGGGCAAAGAGTTGATAAGAAACTAAATGTTATTCAATATGCTAGTAAAACTCTAGACAATGCTCAGAGAAATTATGCTACCACTGAAAAAGAATTCTTAGCAGTTGTATTTGCTTGTGATAAGTTCAGACCTTACATTGTTGATTCTAAAGTAACTATTCACACTGATCATGCTGCTATTAAATATTTTATGGAAAATAAAGATGCTAAACCTAGACTTATTAGATGGGTTCTCTTGCTACAAGAATTTGACTTACATATTGTTGATAGAAAGGGAGCTGAGAACCCCGTTGCAGACAACTTGTCTAGGTTAGAAAATGTGCTTGATGACCCACTACCTATTGATTATAGCTTTCCCGATGAGCAATTAAATGTTATAAATGCTTCTCATACTGCTTCATGGTATGCTGATTATGCTAATTACATTGTTGCTAAGTTTATACCACCTAGTTTCACATACCAGCAAAAGAAAAAGTTCTTCTATGATTTGAGGCATTACTTTTGGGATGACCCACATCTTTATAAAGAAGGAGTAGATGGTATTATTAGACATTGTGTACCTGAGCATGAACAGGAACAGATCCTACGCAAGTGTCACTCCGAAGCTTATGGAGGACACCATGCAGGAGATAGGACTGCCCATAAGGTATTGCAATCTGGTTTTTATTGGCCTACTCTCTTCAAGGATGCCCGTAAGTTTGTCTTATCTTGTGATGAATGTCAAAGAATTGGTAATATTAGTAGACGTCAAGAAATGCCCATGAACTATTCACTCGTTATTGAACCATTTGATGTTTGGGGCTTTGACTATATGGGACCTTTTCCTTCCTCTAATGGTTATACACATATTTTAGTTGATGTTGATTACGTTACTAAGTGGGTAGAAGCTATTCCAACTAGTAGTGCTGATCATAACACTTCTATTAAAATGCTTAAAGAAGTTATTTTTCCAATGTTTGGAGTCCCTAGATATTTAATGACTGATGGTGGATCACATTTTATTCATGGTGCTTTCCGTAAAATGCTTGCTAAATATGATGTTAATCATAGAATTGCATCTCCTTATCACCCACAGTCTAGTGGCAAGTAGAATTGAGTAATAGAGAACTCAAATTAATTTTGCAAAAGACTGTCAATAGGTCTAGAAAGAATTGGTCCAAGAAACTTGATGATGCATTACGGGCCTATAGAACTCCATATAAAAATCCTATGGGTATGTCTCCGTATAAAATGGTTTATGGAAAAGCATGTCACTTACCTCTTGAACTAGAACACAAGGCATATTGGGCTATTAAAGAGCTCAATTATGATTTTAAACTTGCCGGTGAAAAGAGGTTATTTGATATTAGCTCACTCGATGAATGGAGAACCCAAGCCTACGAAAATGCCAAGTTGTTGAAAGAAAAAGTTAAAAGATGGCATGATAAAAGGATACAAAAACGTGAGCTTAATGTAGGTGATTATGTATTGCTATACAACTCACGTTTAAGATTTTTTCAGGAAAACTTCTCTCTAAATGGGAAGGTCCTTACGTTATCGAGGAGGTCTATCGTTCCGGTGCCATAAAAATCAACAACTTCGAAGGCACAAATCCGAAGGTGGTGAACGGTCAAAGAATCAAACATTATATCTCAGGTAATCCCATAAATGTTGAAACCAATATTATTGAAACCGTAACCCCGGAGGAATACATAAGGGACACTTTCTGGAACGTTTCAGACTCCGAAAAGGAATAGGTATGTGGTACGGTAAGTAAACCAACTCCAAACAGTTTTTAAGGCAATATTTCTCCGTTTTGGAATATTTAGAAATATAGAAAAATAAGAAGCAGTCCGGGAAGGACACGAGGTCTCCACGAGGGTGGAGGGCGCGCCCTACCACCCTGGGCACGCCCCCTACCTCGTTGGCACCTCGTGTGCTCTCCGGACTCCGTCTTCATACACGACACGTATTTTGGTCGGTAAAAATTCATTATATAATCTCCCGGTGGTTTTGACCACCGCATCACGCAAATATCTCTTGCCTTTGTTTCGAGCTGTCCTGCTGCAGATAGAGCAACATGTCGTCCCAGGATTCAGAAGGAGAAAGCTACGTGGCTGATTACCTTGCAGATCCTAAGGTCTATGGGGATGTGGAGCATTGTGGTTGGACTACGGAAGAAGAAGAGGACTATGAACCCAAGGGAAAGGAGGAGACGAGCTCAGATGAAGATGAAGTCCCACTACCTCAACCTGGGGAAATGCATGTGGAGTTCAAAATGTCAAGCCTCCCGGATAGAGTAAAGAAACCTAAGATCGAGTTTATCCCTTTTCGCCTCTTGCAGGAAAACAAGCAGGAACTATGCAAAATGATACTGAGCTTAGAGCAGGAGATCGATGACCTAAGGGACCAAAACTCTATCCTCAAGCGCAATTTAAGGAAGAAGCCTACGCCGTCAACAAAACCATCACCTTCTCCACCAACAAAGAAGAATTGAGTATCTGGTGTGGGCACTCCCCTTGGCAACTGCCAGGCTTGGGGGAGTGCCCCGGTATCATATCACCATCACTTTTATCTTTACCGTTTTTCTTAGTTCGATCATTTTGATAATATCTCGATCTAGTAGAATAAAAGCTTTTAGTATGATCTACTTGTGAGTTTTGCTTTATGATCCTTCTATGTAATCGAGTCTGTGAGCTATATATAATAAAGATTAGTGTTGAGTCAAGGGCTTGATTATTTTGCCATGATCCTAAGTGAATAAAAGAAAAGAGAAAGAATAAAAAGGAAACAAAGAGATCATATGGATCTTATGGATAGTAATGAGCTCACATAGAAAGAGTATGATGAATAAAAGTTGTTGGGAGTTGACAAACATAGTTTTGGTCATCGTTGCAATTAATATGAAGTAATAAAGAAAGAGAGGTCTTCACATATAAATATACTATCTTGGACATCTTTTATGATTGTGAGCACTCATTAAAATATGACATACTAAAGAGTTGACGTTGGACAAGGAAGACAACGTGATGGGTTATGTTTTCTTACATCTGAGATAAATTATATTGTCATGGATCATGCAACATGGTTGAGCTTGCCTTTCCCCCTCATGCTAGCCAAATTCATTGCACCAAGTAGATATACTACTTGTGCTTCCAAATACCCTTAAACTAGTTTTGCCATAGGAGTCCACCATACCTACCTATGGATTGAGTAAGATCCTCCAAGTAAGTTGTCATCGGTGCAAGCAATAAAAATTGCTCTCTAAATATGTATGACTTATTAGTGTGGGAGAAAATAAGCTTTATACGATCGTGTGATATGGAAGAAATAAAAGCGACAGACTGCATAATAAAGGTCCATATCACAAGTGGCAATATAAAGTGACGTTCTTTCACATTAAGATTTTGTGCATCCAACCATAAAAGCGCATGACAACCTATGCTTCCCTCTGCGAAGGGCCTATCTTTTACTTTTATCTCCTACCTTGCATAAGAGTCATGGTGATCTTCACCCTTCCTTTTTACATTTTATCCTTTGGCAAGCACGGTATGTTGGAAAGATCCTGGTATATACGGCTAATTGGATGTGAGTTTTCATGAACTATTATTGTTGACTTTACCCTTGAGGTAAAACGTTGGGAGGGAAAACTATAAGCCCCTATCTTTCTCTGTGTCCGATTAAAACTCCATACCCATAAGTATTGCGTGAGTGTCAGCAATTGTGAAAGATTATATGATAGTTGAGTAACTGGACTTGCCAAAAAGCTCTTATACATTGACTCTTTCCTATGTTATGATAAATTGCAATTGCTCCAATGACTGAGATTATAGTTTGTTAGTTTTCAATGAAGTTTACGATTCATACTTGAAATTGTGATTGAATTATTACACTAGCATAAGAGATCATATGATAAAAATTATATAAGTTTTTGTTCTAAGAATGATCATGATGCCCTCATGTCCGTATTTTATTTTTATCGACACCTCTATCTCTAAACATGTGGTCATATTTTCGATTTCGGCTTTCGCTTGAGGACAAGCGAGGTCTAAGCTTGGGGGAGTTGATACGTCCATTTTGCATCATGCTTTTATATTGATATTTATTGCATTATGGGTTGTTATTACACATTATGTCACAATACTTACACCTATTCTTTCTTATTTTACAAGGTTTACATAAAGAGGGAGAATGTCGGCAGCTGGGATTCTGGGCTGGAAAAGGAGCAAATATTAGAGACATGTTCTGCACAGCTCCAAAAGTCCTGAAACTTCACGGAAGATGTTTTCAGAATATATAAAAAATACTCAGCGGAAGAAGTTCACCAGGGGGGCCACACCCTGCCCACGAGGGTGGGGGGCGCGCCCTACCCCCCTGGGCACGCCCCCTACCTCATGGCCCCCCTGGTGGCTCTCCGGTGGCCATCTTCTGCTATATGAAGTCTTTCGATGGAAAAAAAAGAAGCCATCTTCTCAGACGAAACTCCGCCGCCATGAGGTGGAACCTTGGCGGAACCAATCTAGGGCTCCGGCAGAGCTGTTCTGCCGGGGAAACTTCCCTCTGGGAGGGGGAAATCATCGCCATCGTCATCACCAAAGCTCCTCTCATCGGGAGAGGGAAATCTCCATCAACATCTTCATCAGCACCACCTCCTCTCAAAACCCTAGTTCATCTCTTGTATCCAATTCTTGCCTCCAAGTCCGGGATTGGTGCTAGTAGGTTGCTAGTTGTAACATCCCAAATTTTCAATTTGGAATGTTATACATTAGATCATCATGCATATCATATTTTATTTGCTTTTGGGTTTTGATCCTAGAAAATTCTACGCAACTCAAGGACCCACGGAGAGAGTTGGGGATTTCGTTATTTTCATATTTGAGTTTTCTCAAATTTTGAGAATAGGATCATTTGATTTTATTTATTTTATTATCAATTATTTCTATTACAAAAATATGAGAGAGGGAATAAAATGACTTTCCGAAAATATAGAAATATTGAGGATTTAATAATAAAATCAAATAAGATTTATTTCGGAGTTTTTCGATATTTTTATTTGAATTTAGGAAAAATACGCGTTTTTCAAAATTGCATTTAGGGCCCAAATAAATGTTCACTTTGTCGGGCTTGACTTTAGAAGCCCGGGAAAATTTATTTCGGGATTTTTGGAGTCCATTTAGTATTTCTTTTTATTTTTCTTCCGAGCGTAATTATTAAAAAAACGACACCGACCTTGGGTCGTGCCCGAGCGGGACTCCACCCGGGGAACGCCTTTAAATAGCACTGCACCCGAGCCCCCAGCCCATAACCGTCGCTGCCAGCCCACCCGCCCCGTTGGAGCCGCCGCCGCCGCCGCGGCGCCCGTCGCCCGAGGTTCGCCGCCGCCTCGAAATCCGTGCCGGTTTTTTTTTAAAACCGATTGGTTTTCGTCGGTTTTATTTTTGGTTTTTTTTAATTATTTTATTTATTTTATTATTTTTGGATTAGGTTAATTAAAGAATTAATCCGTTCGTCGTTTTTCTTTTTGTCGGATTTTCCGCGGTTATTTTCTGATTGCGATTTCTGATCTGATTTTCGTTTTAGTATAACTTTTCGCTCGTTTGTCGGAATCAGGCGATTCAAGCGCCTGGAGTTTCGTCTCGAAACCCTCTAACCGAATAATCAACTTAAACAAGTTTTTGCTACTGTAAAATTTGACTTAGATCCAGATTACTAGAACAAAGTTGTTTTCTTTCGCCGTTTGACTTTCTTTGCTTCGTTCGATTTGATTTTTTTTGCCAACCGGAGTTCTTAAGTTGAACCTTCTGGTTAGATCTCTTATTTGAGTTTTACCTGTGCATTAGATGAGTACTTATTGTATGCTTGTTTGTTTGTCCGCGATAGAGTACCCGGAGTGCGCCGCCTGTTACTTCGAATCGTTAGGTTTCTCGGATCATCAGCAAGGCAAGTAACACTTTGATCATACCTTTTCTACTACCTAGTTTTATTGCATTAGATCAATCCTCACACATTGCATGATTAGGATCTAATTAAACTGTGGGATGGGAAGTAGATGAGGTAGTACCTATTACCTGTTTATTATCAAACCTTTGGGAGTTACTTCTACGTTTGCTTATTATGCCATGTTATGCTAGTAGACGTGGATTGGGTGAGTGAAATCCATGACAGATGTGAGTTTGTTAATTAATGGTTTATCTAAGGTGGCAACTTAAACACACATCTGGGTGGATTGAGGCACCTGGGTATTCCAGGACTTGTCTGTTTTCTTTTGGACCGCCACCCAGGCTCAAAGGGATCATGAGACTATTCATACTAGAAACTTCCGTGTGCAGCCACAAGCTATTATGGGCTCTAGCATAGTTGACTAAGTTGTGCGAACTCTTACAGTGGTAGACTAGCAGATGTAGGGGATGTAGGTGGTACGGTCTACCCGATCGTAAGGTGCTAGCGCTTCTGAAAGACTATGTCTCGGTCATCCGTCTTCTCAAACACCATGTAGTGCGAGAAAACAAACGGAGGCGATCGAGTCTTGTGGGGAAAAGTGCGCAAACCTCTGCAGAGTGTAATAAACTAATCATGGTTAGCCGTGTCCCCGGTTATGGACATCTTGAGTATCTAGTACCTGGATTATCATGTGAATCTCAACATGTTACTCTAAATTAATTTTGTTGGGTTTTGTTTAATGATGATGCTTAATTGGGATTGAGAATGCTGTCAACCATTCTCAATGTTTAACAAACACCATGATAGTTAAATAAAATTTATTCCTTTGAAGTACGGAAAAATTGGCTTTACGCAAAACTGTAACCATAGAGCTTTCCACCAGCCAAATATGCATATAGTATAGCTGTTTCATTCCATTACCCTCTATGTGTTACCTTGCCAGCATATGCCATGTGCCGACCCGTTTCGGGATGCAACGTTAACGTTGCAGACTTTTCAGACAACGATTAAGGAGTTTTTAGGTCGTGGTTCTATACTCAGTGAAGCCATTGGAGTTGATGTACTCACTTATCTTCCAAGCCTTCCGCTGTTATCATTTTTAGATGGCCTTAAGCCATATTTATTGTAATAAGTTCTCTTTTCGAGACACTCGATGTAGTAAGTGTGTGATTGCTACTCTGCTATAAATCCTTTGAGTACTGTGTGGTGTCAGCATTACTGATCCAGGGATGACACCGGAGCACAGAGATCAGACTGTTTGAGGTCTGGTCGCTACACTAGTAGTGTTAATTACTCCTTCTAGTTGATGCTACTTGGTTTAATTGGTGGAAGATCATATGTTCAGATCCTATATGCATATTAATACCACTCTGATTATGAACATGTTTATGCTTTGTGAGTAGTTACGTTTGTTCCTGACGACATGGGAGAAGTCTTGCTATTAGTAGTCATGTGAATTTGGTATTCGTTCGATATTTTGATGAGATGTATGTTGTCTCTCCTCTACTGGTGTTATGTGAACGTCGACTACATGACACTTAACCATTGTTTGGGCCTAGAGGAAGGCATTGGGAAGTAATAAGTAGATGATGGGTTGCTAGAGTGACAGAAGCTTAAACCCTAGTTTATGCGTTGCTTCGAAAGGGGCTGATTTGGATCCATATGTTTCATGCTATGGTTAGGTTTACCTTAATACTTTTGTTGTAGTTGCGGATGCTTGCAATAGAGGTTAATCATAAGTGGGATGCTTGTCCAAGTAAGGACAGTACCCAAGCACCGGTCCACCCACATACCAAATTATCAAAGTACCAAACGCGAATCATATGAGCGTGATGAAAACTAGCTTGATGATATTTCCATGTGTCCTCAGGAGCGCTTTTCTCTATATAAGAGTTTGTCCAGGCTTGTCCTTTGCTACAAAAAGGATTGGGCCACCTTGCTGCACCTTATTTACTTTTGTTACTTGTTGCTCGTTACAAATTATACTATCACAAAACTATCTGTTACCACTTATTTCAGTACTTGCAGAGAATACCTTGCTGGAAACCGCTTATCAATTCCTTCTGCTCCTTGTTGGGTTCGACACTCTTACTTATCGAAAGGACTACGATAGATCCCCTATACTTGTGGGTCATCACCCATTTTGTAATGGGTCCTTTGATGTTAGTAGCAAGGGTCTTAGGAACCCAAATAGACCATTCAATGTACACATAAGGAGAACCAACAAATTTGGCATAAACATGCCCATCACTAGCACGGCACAACACATAAGAAGGGTTAAAGTTGTCGGCTTTGTTGGGAAGGGAAGCGTTGCCCTTCTTGGCATCACTACCCCTCACGGTGTTCTTCTCCTTCTCCTTAGTAGCACCCTCTCCCTCCTTCACAAAGGTTTGCTTGAGAGGAGGAGGTCGTTTGGCCTTGTCATTCTTCTTCTTGTTCTTGGACTTGGGCACGTACCCAATCCCTTCTTTGGCCACAACTTCCTTTTGGTTGCTCAAAAGGTCGTTGAGGTTCTTCTCGCCTTGTATGCAAGACACAAGACCTTTCTCAAGTTGCTCCTTCAACTTAGCATTCTCCTCAACAAGATGCACATGCTCAAAACATGGGTTAGTAGCATTTGCATTTGCATTATCAATTAACATCATACGAGGAAAAGTGGCTTTCTCCTTGGTTAGCTTTACTTGAAGTTGATCATGAGACTCTTTGAGGTTAGCATGGGCACCCTTCAAGACCTTGTGAGCCTTGTCAAGTAAGTCAAACTCCTCTTTGAGTCTAGCAAGATCAACCCCAAGCTTGGCCTTCTCAGAGTTTAGCACACGAGAAACAATAAGAGCATGATCAAAATCTTTCTTTAACTTAGCGTGATCAATGTTGTGTGACTCCTCAAGAGCCAAACGAAGACCACACTCTTCCTCAAGAGCATTGGAAAGATCCAAAATCTCATCGGCATAGTCACGACTATGCCCCTCCATCTTGGAGATAGTATCTTCGTGAGCCTCGATCATGTCATTGGCTTCACCAAGTTGTTCCAAGAGAGCAACGAAATGCTTCTTGGATTTACCCTTGAGTTTACCCATAAAGGACCCAAACTCATTCTCCTCCACATTAGATCCTCATATTCATCAATGCAATCCATCAAGGAAGGATTATTAATGATGGTAGTTTTGATGTTGGGGGTTACCTTGTTGGTGGCTTTAGCCATGAGGCACTTGGCGGTGATGTTCTCATTGGGTGAGTAAAAGAGTGACACCCGTGGAGTTGTCGCAATGGCAATGGAGGCCATGGCAACCGACTCACCATCTTCATCATCATCATCATCCTCATTGTACTCTTCTTGTACCACCAACGCCTTGGGAGGAGTCTTCTTGGTGAAGTTGCTCTTGTTGGGGAAAGACTTGACTTTGTCCTTTCGGATGAGCTTGCCACCATTGTCTTCCCTCTTCTCATAAGAGCATTCTGCAACGAAATGACTCACATTGCCACAATTATAGCAAGTCCTCATACATTTCTTCACCTTCGCGCCACTTGAGTTGTTCTTGTTGAAGTTGGGCCTTGAGTTCTTCTTGCTCCAAAATTGCCTTGAAGCAAGAGCCATGTGTTCATGATAGGCATACTTTGTATCTTCGGGGTTGCTCTCCTCTTCTTCCTCTTCGTCCTCTTCTTCCACCCTAACCTTGGCTTTTAATGCAAGGTTGGGCTTCTTTGCTCTCTGAGAACGTAGCACCGCATTGTCGGTGGTTTTGTCCAAGATGCTCATAGCCACAAACTCATCCAACACTTCACTTGAGGACAAGGTGTGGAAGTCCGGCCTTTGACGAATGACGGAGGACATGGCCTTGTGGTAAGGCATCATTGCCTTGAGGAATTTGCGCTTGATCCAATTGTCATCTGTATCCTTGCTCCCATGATCTCGGAGTGAGACCGCGAGTTTGGTTACTCTCCGATAAAGCTCACAAGGTTCTTCATCTTCTTTCATTGCAAACTCATCGGCTTCATCTTGCACCACTTCATAGTTGGAGCGTTGAATGCTTGTGCTTCCCCTGTAGAGGGAAACAACTTGGTGTCATGCATCTTTGGACATGGCGAAGGGTCGGAGGTGAGGAAGATCTTCGGGTGGAATTGCATCTTGGATGATGAAGAGAGCATTCTCATTGAATTGATTATCCACGGCTTCTCTTGGAGTGAAGTTGCTTCGGTCATGCGGATAGAAACCTTCTTCAATGATTCTCCAAAGATTAGTATTCACATGATTTAAATGACGCTTGAAACGATAGACCCAAGAATCAAAGTCCTCATTTTTCACAATCTTAGGGGGGGGACCGGCATGATTCAAATGAGTGGAAGGAATCAGTCCACCATAAACAAGTGGAGGTTCCACACGGGCAAAGATGCCGGTGCCATTTTTACCACTAGAAGAAGGAGCCTTTTCACTCGTAGCTTCCCCCTTGTCGGAGTTAGCATCCATCACCTTATTAGTGGGATTAGTCACTTTCAACGGTGCGGTGGAAAGTTTAAGCCCTTCTATGAATTTATTAAACATGCTTTCAACCTCGGTCGTCATGGAGGTTTTCAATGTTTCCAAAGCCACATTGAATTCCTCACGAGAGATCGCGGTTCCCCCATCGCCCGTAGACGAGATTGGATTCACACCGGAGTGCTCCTCCACACCATCTACGGTGTCAACCATACTCTTGGGGCGGCCAAGTCCTTAGTAAAGAGACGAGGCTTTGATACCAATTGAAAGGATCGATATAGTTGACTAGAGGGGGGTGAATAGGCAACTAACAATTTTTTACCTTTCTTTACCAAATTAAACTTTGCATCAAAGTAGGTTGTCTAGACATGCAACTATGTGAGCAACCTATATGATGCAACAACAACAAGCACACAAGCAAGCAAGGGAAATAACACAAATGAGCTTGCACAAGTAAAGGTACGAGATAACCAAGAGTGGAGCCGGTGAAGACGAGGATGTGTTACTGAAGTTCCTTACTTTTGAAGGGAAGTACGTCTCCGCTGGAGCGGTGTGGAGGCACAATGCTCCCCGAGAAGCCACTAGGGCCACCGTATTCTTCTCATGCCCTCACACAATGCGAGATGCCGTGATTCCACTATTGGTGGCCTTGGAGGCGGCGACCGGACCTTTACAAACAAGGTTGGGGAAATCTCCACAACTTAATCAGAGGCTCCCAACAACACCATGAAGCTTCGCCACAATGGAATATGGCTCCGCGGTGACCTCAACCGTCTAGGGTGCTCAAACACCCAAGAGTAACAAGATCCCCAAGGGATTAGTGGGGGGAATCGAATTTCTCTTGGTGGAAGTGTAGATCGAGGCCTTCTCAACCCATCCCTAGAAAATCAACAAGTTTGATTGGCTAGGGAGAGAGATCGGGCGAAAATGGAGCTTGGAGCAACAATGGAGCTTAGAGTTGGAAGAGCTAGTCAACTCGGAGAAGAAGATACCCCTTATATAGTGGCGAGACAAATCCAACCGTTATCCACTTAACCAGCCCGCGACATTTGGTACTACCGCGCCAGCCAAGCGGTACTACCGCAAGGGCTCATGGTACTACCGCGGCGAACCGCAGTACTACCGTGGCCACGGCAGGAGCTAGCCTAGGCCTGTAGCAACGACGCTGGAGCGGTACTGCCACTCGCGCGGTACTACCACACCCCCTTGCGATACTAACGCAAGGCAGGGTTGGACCAGCGTGGGAAGGCCGTGGACAAATAAATAAACGTCCGTGGCCAGTTCCGCTGATTTTCAAATAGTGCAAAAATCCGACACGGTACTACCGCTGAAGGCAAGCGGTACTACCGCGCAGGGAGCAGATGTAAAAAATTACATCCGCCCCTACTTCCGCTAATGGTGCTGTGCCGGGCCAGGACTCACGGTACTACGGATCCCAAGGAGCGGTACTACCATGACCACTTGCGATACTACCGCAAAGGCCTGTGGTACTACCGCAGGGGCCTGCGGTACTACCTCTCCGAACAGCAGTACTACCGCAAGCCTCAGAACAGCAACATTAGGAATCCTTCTTTTTGCACAAACACGAAGAAACGGAGGATGCTCCAAAGTGCTAAGGGAAAGGCGGTGCAAAGAGGAGTAAACGTGTACGTGACGATTCCACCCAAACCTTTCCAAAGCGGACCCCCTCTTAATAGTACGGCTTTCCTATGACTCAAATCCACCGAAAAAGGAACGTAGAAAAACGCCAACTTCAATAATCTTCGAGTGGCTCCTAACCGTCTTGTGCCTAGTAATGAAATATCTGAAATACTCGAGACACACGATTAGTCCGCAAATGCATTGTCATCAATCACCAAAACACCTTAGGGATAAATATGCCCTTACAGATAGGGTTAAGAACTCTCATATATTGATGAAAACATAATAGGTTCAGATCTGAAATCATGGCACTCGGACCCTAGTGACAAGCATTAAGCATAGCAAAGTCATGGCAACATCAATCTCAGAACATAGTGGATACTAGGGATCAAACCCTAACAAAACAAACTCGATTACATGATAAATCTCATCCAACCCATCACCGTCCAGCAAGCCTACGATGGAATTACTCACACACGGCGGTGAGCATCATGAAATTGGTGATGGAGGAAGGTTGATGATAATGATGGCGATGGATTCCCCTCTTCGGAGCCCCGAACGAACTCCAGATCAGCCCTCCCGAGAGAGTTTTGGGCTTGGGGCGGCTCCGTATCGTAAAACGCGATGAATCCTTCTCTCTGATTTTCTCTCTCCCCGAAAGTGAATATATGGAGTCGAGGTTGAGGTCGGTGGAGCGTCAGGGGGGCCACGAGGCAGGGGGCGTGCCCAGGGGGTGAGCGCGTCCCCCACCCTCGTGGACAGGGTGTGGGACCCCTGACATGGATCTTTCTTCCAGTATTTTTTATATATTCCAAAATAATTCTCCGTTGATTTTCAGGTCATTCCAAGAACTTTTATTTCTACACAAAAATAACACCATGGCAATTCTGCTGAAAACAACGTCAGTCCGGGTTAGTTCCATTCAAATCATGCAAGTTAGAGTCCAAAACAAGTGCATAAGTGTTCGGAAAAGTAGATACGATGGAGACGTATCAACTCCCCTAAGCTTAATCCTTTGCTTGTCCTCAAGAAATTCTGTTGATAAACTGAAAGTGATAAAGAAAAACTGTTACAAACTCTGTTTGCTCTTGTTGTTGTAAATATGTAAAGCCAGCATTCAGGTTTTCAGCAAAGATTATGAATTAACCATATTCACAATAACACTTAGGTCTCATGTTTACTCATATCAATGACATAATCAACTAGCGAGAAATAATAATAAATCTTGGATGACAACACTTTCTCAAAATAATCATGATATGATATGACAAGATGGTATCTCGCTAGCCCTGTCTGAGACCGCAAAACATAAATGCGGAGCACCTTTAAAGATCAAGGACTGACTAGACATTGTAATTCATGGTAAAAGAGATCCAGTCAAGTCATACTCAATGTAAACTAACAGTAATGGATGCAAATGACGGCGGTGCTCTCCGACTGGTGCTTTTTAATAAGAGGATGATGACTCAACATAAAAGTAAATAGATAGGCCCTTCACAGAGGGGAGCGGGGATTTGTAGAGGTGCCAGAGCTTGGTTTTGAAATAGATATGAATAATATTTTGAATGGTATACTTTCATTGTCAACATAACAACTGAGAGATCTCGATATCTTCCATGCTACACACATTATAGGCGATTCCCAAACAGAATGGTAAAGTTTATACTCCCCCTCCACCAACAAGCATCAATCCATGGCTTGCTCGAAACAATGAGTGCCTCCAACTAACAAGAGTCCCGGGGGAGTTTTGTTTGTAGTTATTTTGATTTGATTTGCATAAAGCATGGGACTGGGCATCCCGATGACCAGCCATTTTCTCATGAGTGAGGAGCGGAGTCCACTTCTCTTGAGAATAACTCGCCTAGCATGGAAGATACAGACAACCCTAGTTGATACATGAGTTATTCGAGCATACAAAATAGAATGTTTATTTGAAGGTTTAGAGTTTGGAACATACAAATTTACTTGGAACGGTAGGTAGATACCGTATATAGGTAGGTATGGTGGACTCATATGGAATAACTTTGGGGTCTATGGAGTTGGATGCACAAGCAGTATTCCCGCTTAGTACAAGTGAAGGCTAGAAATAGACTGGGAAGCGACCAGCTAGAGAGCGACAACAGTCATGAACATGCATTAAAATTAATCAACACTGAATGCAAGCATGAGTAGGATATAATGCACCACGAACATAAATATCGTAGAGGCTATGTTGATTTTGTTTCAACTACATGCGTGAACATGTGCCAAGTCAAGCCACTCGAATCGTTCAAAAGAGGATACCACCCTATCATACCACATCACAACCATTTAAATAGCATGTTGGCACGCAAGGTAAACCATTATAAACTCCTAGCTAATTAACCATGACATAAGCAACTACAATCTCTAATTGTCATTGCAAATATGTTTCTTTCATAATAGGCTGAATCAAGAACGATGAACTAATCATATTTACAAAAACAAGAGAGGTTGAGTTCATACCAGCTTTTCTCATCTCAATAAGTTCATCATATAATCATCATTATTGCCTTTCACTTGCATGACCGAATAGTGTGGATAATAATAACAGTGCACGTGTGTAACACCCCAGATGTAACTTACCCAATTTGTACTCCAACTCTTGTCGTTTCCAGCGTTAAGTTATTTTATTTTCTTGGGTCCGGGTCTTTGTCTTCGTGTGTTGTTATCGTTGTCATGCATCTCATATCATGTCATCATGTGCATTGCATTTGCATACGTGTTCGTCTCATGCATTCGAGCATTTTCCCCGTTGTCCGTTTTGCATTTCGGCGCTTCGTTCTCCTCCGGTGGTCATTTCTACCTTTCTTTCGTGTGTGGGGATTAAACATTTCCGGATTGGACCGAGACTTGCCAAGCGGCCTTGGTTTACTACCGGTAGACCGCCTGTCAAGTTTCGTACCATTTGGACTTCGTTTGATACTCCAACGGTTAACCGAGGGACCGAAAAGGCCTCGTGTGTGTTGCAGCCCAACACCTCTTCAATTTGGCCCAAAACCCACCTAAACCTGCTCCATCATCTAGAGCGTTCTACCACGATCGCGTGGCCGAAAACCGCACCACATTTGGACTCCCCTAGCTCCCTCTATGCCTATATAAAGACCCCCTCCCGAAATTCGCGGATCTCCTCTCACCCTAACCCTAAAATTTCTCCTCCGCCGCCGCCGGACACGTCCGGACGGACCGGACGTGTCCGCTCCGCCACCCGCGCCAACCAGAAGGCGCCACGTGTCGCCGCTGCCTCCACCAACCGCGCCGGCCCGGAGAGCCCGCGCGCGGCCCTCCCGTCCCGGGTCGCTCGCGCCGCCGCCCGGGGCTTCTCCCTCCTCCGCCCAACGCCGCGCCGCCACGCCGGCCTTCCGCTCCGACGCCGCCGTGCGCCACCTCCGGAGAGCTCGCGACCTCCGCCGCCGCCACCGACTTCCGCCGGTGCCGCTCGCCGCCCCGGCCGCCGCGTCCGCGCCACCTCGCCGCCTCCTCGACGCCCGAGGCCGCCCCGTCCTCCTCCCGGGTCCGGCGACCCCTCCATCTCCGGCGAGTTCTTGAACCCCGGCGATCCTCGATCCGTGTGCCGATCTGGATCCGTCACGGATGAACAGTAAACCCTAGGTGGTTTTTCTTCTAAGTCCCTAAATTTTCAGATCCATGTGCTACTGTTCATCAGGCTATATCTCCGCATCCGTAGCTCCGTTTTTGGCATATGGCATATTAAATTGTTCGTCTCAGAGAGTACATCATTTCATTCCAGTGCATCATGTTCATTTGAGTTCATCTTGATGCCCGAAATGCTGTTAGAAGAGGGCTGCTTGAGATAATTGTCAGATCTGCTACTCCATTTAGACTTTTGTCATTTTTGCCATGATTATTGTGTGCATGATATGCCCTGATGCTCTACATATGTTTTGTTAAGGGTTTTATCATCTTTCCAGAGGTGCAACCCATGTATTTTTGTGATGTGTGTGGTGACTAGCACAAGCTTGCAAAGTGAGGCACTTGGTATTTCTGTTTTCAGGGACTTAGCATTTCCACTAAGTCCTTGAGCTGTTTAGTTCAAGATGCCTTATGTTCATGTTGTTTCCTAGTGATCCGTGCCTCTTTTGAGGATGATCAGTAAGGATGTTTTGTTAATCTTGTAGTGCTCTATCCATCCATGTATTTGTTAGCATATATGGAGCACCCTAGCTTGAGTCAATCGAGCTCTACTTTTGCTACTTTGTGAATCTGGGCAGGTTGTCAACTTGTTTGCAATTTTGCCGATGATGTTGTAGTTGATCCATGCATGCTATGCTATTGTTCTTGCCATGCCTAGCTTGCATTTTGTGTATTCTTGATGTATGTATGCTTAGCTTATAATGACTTGCTCCGTAGTGAGTGCATCGAGCTCGTAAACATGCCTACTTGAGATATGTTTCAGCATGCTCCAGTTTTCACAAAGTCTGGAAACTGATTATGTTTTTGCTATGTTCACATGCTTGCAAATGTATTTTGTGATCCCTTTTGGCTCAAGGTCACTAAGGGACTTTTGTTAAGCTCTTTGAGTAGCTCCATGCCATGCTTTACTTTGTCATGTTCAGGTCCTGTAGCATATAGTTTTGTTGCTCCGAAGAGTGCTATCTGATCTGAAATTCCAGACAAGTGTTAATTTCACTAAGTCTGAGATCTGTTTACCATATGCATTTTTGCCATGCTTGTTTGAACCTGCTAATGGATGAATTGGCCGTAGCTCAGTGCTAGACTTTTGTTAAGCATCTTGAATGCATCCCTGCCATGTATTTTGTTGCCATGTTTGGGTGCTGTAGCTTGTTCATCTCATTGCATTTAGATGGCTACTTGCTGTAAATTGCAGACCGGTGTCATATTTGAATCGCTTGCCATTTCCAAACCGTAACTCCGATTCCGGCGTTCTTTATATCGTTTTCAAGAGACTTCATCTCATCTTTCCAGTGGCACACTTGGTTTTCCAAGTTGAGGCCAGGCTCATGCTTTCCTTGTCAAATCTTGCTTATGCATCCCACATTGCATCCCGCATAGCATACCATGTTTGCATCCTATTGTTTGATCCTTGCACGTGGTTGATTGTGTCCTTGTTGCTTGTTTGTCTTGTTTGGGTAGAGCCGGGACACGAGTTCGCTAACGAGGAGCCCGTTGAGTTTGCTTTTGAGGATCCAGGCAACTCTGACAACTTTGCAGGCAAGATGATCATACCCTCGAAATCACAACTATCTTTGCTTTGCTAGATGCTCGCTCTTTTGCTATGCCATGCTACGATGCCTACCACTTGCTTTAAAGCCTCCCAAATTGCCATGTTCAGCCTCTAACCCACCATTGTCCTAGCAAACCGTTGATTGGCTATGTTACCGCTTTGCTCGGCCCCTCTTATAGCGTTGCTAGTTGCAGGTGAAGTTTTGGAGACCGTTCCTTGTTGGAACACTTATTTACTTGTTGGGATATCACTATATTGCCATGTTATCTTAATGCATCTATATACTTGGTAAAGGGTGGAAGGCTCGGCCACTCGCCTAGTGTTTTGTTGCACTCTTGCCGCCCTAGTTCCGTCATATCGGTGTTATGTTCCCGGATTTTGCGTTCCTTACGCGGTTGGGTTATAATGGGAAGCCCTTGATAGTTCGCCTTGATTAAAGCTTTTCCAGCAATGCCCAACCTTGGTTTTACCATTTGCCACCTAGCCTCTTTTTCCCTTGGGTTTCCGGAGCCCGGGGGTCATCTTATTTTAAACCCCCCCGGGCCAGTGCTCCTCTGAGTGTTGGTCCAACCGAGCGATGTCCAGGGCTACCAGGGGCAACTCTGGGCTGGCCTACCCGACGTCTGGCTCATCTGAGTGTGCCCTGAGAACGAGATATGTGCAGCTCCTATCGGGATTTTTCGACACATTCGGGCGGTGTTGCTGGTCTAGTTTTAACCTGTCGAAATGTCTTGAAGAACCGAGGTACCAAGTCTGATCGGAACGTCTCGGGAGGAGGTCTATTCCTTCGTTGACCGTGAGAGCTTGTCATGGGCTAAGTTGGGACTCCCCCGCAGGGATTTGAACTTTCGAAAGCCGTGCCCGCGGTTATGGGCAGATGGGAATTTGTTAATATCCGGTTGTAGATAACTTAAACATTAACTTAATTAAAATGAATCAACTGTGTGAGTTACCGTGATGGCCTCTTCTCGGCGGAGTCCGGGAAGTGGACACGGTGTTGGAGTAATGTTTGCCGCAGGATTGCCCTCTTTAGTTATGCATTCGTGCTTTGCCTTCTCTTCTCGCTCTCTTTTGCGAATAGGATAGCCACCATATATGCTAGTCGCTTGCTGCAGCTCCACATATATTTACCTTGCCTTACCCATTTAAGCTTAAATAGTCTTGATCGCGAGGGTGCGAGATTGCTGAGTCCCTATGGCTCACAGATTACTATTACACCAGATGCAGGGCCTGATGATGCAGCTCCAGAAGGCGCGCTTGAGCTCAAGTGGGAGTTCGACGAGGACTCTCAGCGTTACTATGTTTCTTTTCCTGATGATCAGTAGTGGTGCCCAGTTGGGGTGATCGGGACCGTGTCGCATGTTGGGTTGTCTTTTATTTTGGCGCCGTAGTCGGGCCATGAGTGTTTGATTGATGTAATGCTATTTATGTACTTGATTGACGTGGCGAGTGTAAGCCAACTATGTTATCTCCCCTTTTATTAATTATATTACATGGGATGTTGTGAAGATCGCCTAACTTGCGACATATGCCTTCAATGCGATTATGCCTCTAAGTCGTGCCTCGACACGTGGGAGATATAGTCGCATCGAGGGTGTTACAACGTGCATTGGACTAAGCTGGAATCTGCAAGCACTCAATTCAAGAGAGAAGACAAGGTAATATGGGATCTTTTATAGATCAACAATAATGCATATAAGAGCCACTCAACATTTTCATCATGATCTTCTCCTCTCGGCCCCCAAAGAACAAGAAAAGAAATAAAACTATTTACACAGGAAAGCTCCCAACAAGCAAAATAAGAACGAGAAATCCTTTTGGGTTTTCTTTTTAATTATTACTACTACATGCATGAAAAGTAAACTAGCTAAAAGCTACAACTATTTTTTTTTGTTTTTTTTCTTAAGGTTTATCAAACACGCAAGAAGAAAGCATAAAAAGGGAAATAAACTAGCATGGTACTGGAGAGCGACGTGATAGGTTCGTCGTCTGTCAATGATTAGTCGGTACTGGAGGAACTGATTGTTCCTCTCAACAAACTGATGACGAACCATAGCATCATAATCTAGATAAGAAGGAGACAACTCAATATCATCTCCACGTATGGGTATCTCAAGAAAGTTAGCTATACGAGTTGCTAAAATTCCACCAAAGAAATCTCCATGAATACGATTATTATGAAACCTGCGTGCAACAATAGCGCCCAAGTTATATTGTTTATCTCCTAAAACAACGCTCCTGAGAACGCTAAGATCAGGTACACACATGTGACATGCTTCATCTTTACCGTTTATGCACCTTCCTATGAAGAGAGCAAAATAATGTATAGAAGGAAAATGAATGCTCCCTATGGTGGCTTATGTTACATCTCTTGCATTAAAACTACTTTTTGAAGGAGATATGCCCTAGAGGCAATAATAAAGTTATTATTTATTTCCTTATATCATGATAAATGTTTATTATTCATGCTAGAATTGTATTAACAGGAAACATAATACATGTGTGAATACATAGACAAATAGTATGTCACTAGTATGCCTCTACTTGACTAGCTCATTAATCAGAGATGGTTAAGTTTCCTAACCATAGACAAAGTGTTGTCATTTGATTAATGAGATCACATCATTAGGAGAATGATGTGATTGACTTGACCCATTCCGTTAGCTTAGCACATGATCGTTTAGTATTCTGCTATTGCTTTCTTCATGACTTATACATGTTCCTATGACTATGAGATTATGCAACTCCCGTTTACCAGTGGAACACTTTGTGTGCTACCAAACGTCACAACGTAACTGGGTGATTATAAAGGTGCTCTACAGGTGTCTCTGAAGGTACTTGTTGGGTTGGCGTATTTCGAGATGAGGATTTGTCACTCCGATTGTCGGAGAGGTATCTCTAGGCCCTCTCGGTAATGCACATCACTTAAGCCTTGTAAGCATTGCAACTAATGAGTTAGTTGTGAGATGATGTATTACAGAACGAGTAACGAGACTTGCCGGTAATGAGATTAAACTAGGTATTGAGATACCAACGATCGAATCTCGGGCAAGTAACATACCGATGACAAAGGGAACAACGTATGTTGTTATGCGGTTTGACCGATAAATATCTTCGTAGAATATGTGGGAGCCAATATGAACATCCAGGTTCCGCTATTGGTTATTGACCGGAGACATGTCTCGGTCATGTCTACATAGTTCTCGAACCTGTAGGGTCCGCATGCTTAATGTTTCGATGACGGTTATATTATGAGTTTATATGTTTTGATGTACCGAAGGTTGTTCGGAGTCCCGGGTGTGATCCCGGACATGACGAGGAGTCTTGAAATGGTCGAGACATGAAGATTGATATATTGGAAGCCTATGTTTGGATATTAGAAGTGTTCCGGGTGAAATCGAGATTTTACCGGAGTACCGGGAGGTTACCGGAACCCCCCGGGGGCTTAATGGGCCTACATGGGCCTTAGTGGAAATAGATGCCAGCAAGGGGAGTGTGGTGCGCAACCCCCCAAGGCCCAAACCGAATTGGTTTAGGGCAAGGGGGGACGGCCCCCTCTTTCCTTCTCCCCCTCTCCCTTTCCTTCCCCCTCTCCTACTCCTACTAGGAATAGGAGGAGTCCTACTCCTAGTGGGAGTAGGACTCCCCCTTGGCGTGCCTCTCCCTGGCCGGCCGCCTCCTCCCCTTTCTCCTTTATATACGGGGGCAGGGGGCACCCCATAGACACAACAATTGATCGTTTGATCTTTTAGCCGTGTGCGGTGCCCCCCTCCACCATAGTCCACCTCGATAATACTGTAGCGGTGCTTAGGCGAAGCCCTGCGTCAGTAGAACATCATCATCATCACCATGCCATCATGCTGACGAAACTCTCCCTCAACACTCGGCTGGATCAGAGTTCAAGGGACGTCATCGGGCTGAACGTGTGCTGAACTCGGAGGTGTCGTACGTTCGGTACTTGATCGGTCGGATCGTGAAGACGTACGACTACGTCAACCGTGTTGTGCTAACGCTTCCACTTTCGGTCTACGAGGGTACATGGACAACACTCTCCCCTCTCGTTGCTATGCATCACCATGATCTTGCGTGTGCATAGGAATTTTTTTGAAATTACTACGTTCCCCAATAGTGGCATCCGAGCCAGGTTTTATGCTTAGATGTCATATGCACGAGTAGAACACAAGTGAGTTGTGGGCGATATAAGTCATGCTTCCTACCAGCATGTCATACTTTTGTTCGGCGGTATTGTTGGATGAAGCGGCCTGGACCGACATTACGCGTACGCTTACGCGGGACTGGTTCTACCGACGTGCTTTGCACACAGGTGGCTGGCGGGTGTCAGTTTCTCCAACTTTAGTTGAACCGAGTGTGGCTACGCCCGGTCCTTGAGAAGGTTAAAATAGCACCAACTTGACAAACTATCATTGTGGTTTTGATGCGTAGGTAAGAACGGTTCTTGCTAAGCCCGTAGCAGCCACGTAAAATTTGCAACAACAAAGTAGAGGACGTCTAACTTGTTTTTGCAGGGCATGTTGTGATGTGATATGGTCAAGACATGATGCTAAATTTTCTTGTATGAGATGATCATGTTTTGCAACCGAGTTATCGGCAACTGGCAGGAGCCATATGGTTGTCGCTTTATTGTATGCAATGTAATCGCCCTGTAATGCTTTACTTTATCACTAAGTGGTAGCAATAGTCGCGGAAGCATAAGATTGGCGAAACGACAACGATGCTACGATGGAGTTCAAGGTGTCGCGCCGGTGACAATGGTGATCATGACGGTGCTTCGGAGATGGAGATCACAAGCACAAGATGATGATGGCCATATCATATCACTTATATTGATTGCATCTCATGTTTATCTTTTATGCATCTTATCTTGCTTTGATTGACGGTAGCATTATAAGATGATCCCTCACTAAATTATCAAAGTATAAAGTGTTCTCCCTGAGTATGCACCGTTGCGAAAGTTCTTCGTGCTGAGACACCACGTGATGATCGGGTGTGATAGGCTCTACGTTCAAATACAACGGGTGCAAAACAGTTGCACACGTGGAATACTCAGGTTAAACTTGACGATCCTAGCATATAACAGATATGGCCTCGGAACACGGAGACCGAAAGGTCGAGCGTGAATCATGTAGTAGATATGATCAACATAGTGATATTCACCATTGAAACTACTCCATCTCACGTGATGATCGGACATGGTTTAGTCGATATGGATCACGTGATCACTTAGAGGATTAGAGGGATGTATATCTAAGTGGGAGTTCTTAAATAATATGATTAATTGAACTTAAATTTATCATGAACTTAGTACCTGATAGTATCTTGCTTGTCTATGTTGATTGTAGATAGATGGCCCGTGTTGTTGTTCCGTTGAATTTTAATGTGTTCCTTGAGAAAGCAAAGTTGAAAGATGATGGTAGCAATTACACAGACTGGGTCCGTAACTTGAGGATTATCCTCATTGCTGCTCAGAATAATTACGTCCTGGAAGTACCGCTGAGTGCCAGGCCTGCTGCTGATGCAACTGACGACGTTAAGAATGTCTGGCAGAGCAAAGTTGATGACTACTTGATAGTTCAGTGCGCCATGCTTTACGGCTTAGAACCGGGATTTCAACAACGTTTTGAATGTCGTGGAGCATATGAGATGTTCCGGGAGTTGTAGTTAATATTTCAAGCTAATGCCCGGATTGAGAGATATGAAGTCTCCAATAAATTCTATAGCTGCAAGATGGAGGAGAATAGTTCTGTCAGTGAACATATACTCAGAATGTCTGGGTACCATAATCACTTGACTCAGCTGGGAGTTAATCTTCCGGTCGGTAGTGTCATTGACAGAGTTCTCCAATCACTGCCACTAAGCTACAAGAGCTTCGTGATGAACTATAATATGCAAGGGATGGATAAGACAATTCCCGAGCTCTTCGCAATGCTAAAGGCAGCGGAGGTAGAAATCAAGAAGGAGCATCAAGTTTTGATGATCAATAAGACCACCAGTTTCAAGAAAAAGGGCAATGGGAAGAAGAAGGGAACTTCAAGAAGAACAGCAAGCAAGTTGCTGATCAAGAGAAGAAACCCAAGTCTGGACCTAAGCCTGAGACTGAGTGCTTCTACTACAAGCAGACTGGTCACTGGAAGCGGACTGCCCCAAGTATTTGGCTGATAAGAAGGATGGCAAGGTGAACAAAGGTATATGTGATATACATGTTATTGATGTGTACATTACTAATGCTCGCAGTAGCACCTGGGTATTTGATACTGGTTCTGTTGCTAATATTTGCAACTCGAAACAGGGGCTACGGATTAAGCGAAGATTGGCTAAGGACGAGGTGACGATGCGCGCGGGAAATGGTTCCAACGTCAATGTGATCGCGGTCGGCACGCTACCTCTACATCTACCTTCAGGATTAGTATTAGACCTAAATAATTGTTATTTGGTGCCAGCGTTGAGCATGAACATTATATCTGGATCTTGTTTGATGCGAGACGGTTATTCATTTAAATCAAAGAATAATGGTTGTTCTATTTATATGAGTAATATCTTCTATGGTCATGCACCCTTGAAGAGTGGTCTATTTTTGCTAAATCTCGATAGTGGTGATACACATATTCATAATATTGACGCCAAAAGATGCAGAGTTGATAATGATAGTGCAACTTATTTGTGGCACTGCCGTTTAGGTCATATCGGAATAAAGCGCATGAAGAAACTCCATACTGATGGACTTTTGGAACCACTTGATTATGAATCACTTGATACTTGTGAACCGTGCCTCATGGGCAAGATGACTAAAACGCCGTTCTCCGGAACTATGGAGAGAGCAACATATTTGTTGGAGATCATACATACAGATGTATGTGGTCCAATGAATGTTGAGGCTCGTGGCGGATATCATTATTTTCTCACCTTCACAGATGCTTTAAGAAAATATGGGTACATCTACTTAATGAAACATAAGTCTGAAACATTTGAAAAGTTCAAAGAATTTCAGAGTGAAGTTGAAAATCATCGTAACAAGAAAATAAAGTTTCTACGATCTGATCGTGGAGGAGAATATTTGAGTTATGAGTTTGGTCTTCATTTGAAACAATGCGGAATAGTTTCGCAACTCACGCCACCCGGAACACCACAGCATAATGGTGTGTCCGAATGTCATAATCGTACTTTACTAGATATGGTGCGATCTATGATGTCTCTTACTGATTTACCGCTATCGTTTTGGGGTTATGCTTTAGAGACGGCCGCATTCACCTTAAATAGGGCACCATCGAAATCCTTTGAGACGACACCTTATGAACTATGGTTTGGTAAGAAACCAAAGTTGTTGTTTCTGAAAGTTTGGGGCTGCGATGCTTGTGTGAAAAAGCTTCAACCTGATAAGCTCGAACCCAAATCGGAGAAATGTGTCTTCATAGGATACCCAAAGGAGACTGTTGGGTACACCTTCTATCACAGATCCGAAGGCAAGACTTTTGTTGCTAAATTCGGAGTTTTTCCAGAGAAGGAGTTTCTCTCGAAAGAAGTGAGTGGGAGGAAAGTAGATCTTGATGAGGTAACTGTACCTGCTCCCTTATTGGAAAGTAGTTCATCGCAGAAACCGGTTTCTGCGACACCTACACCAATTAGTGAGGAAGTTAATGATGATGATCATGAAACTTTAGATCAAGTTGTTACTGAACCTCGTAGGTCAACCAGAGTAAGATCTGCACCAGAGTGGTACGGTAATCCTGTTCTGGAAGTTATGTTACTAGACCATGACGAACCTACAAACTATGAAGAAGCGATGGTGAGCCCAGATGTGACGCCCCCGATTCAATCGTACACTAATCATACACGCGAACATGTACGATCAAGATCAGGGACTCACAGAAGATATCACAACACAACTCTACAAATAAAATAAGTCATACAAGCATCACATTACAAGCCAGGGGCCTCGTGGGCTTGAATACAAGAGATCAATCATAGACGAGTCAGCGGAAGCAACAATATCTGAGTACAGTCATAAGTAAACAAGTTTTCCTTAAGAAGGCTAGCACAAACTGGGATACAGATCGAAAGAGGCGCATGCCTCCTACCTGGGATCCTCCTAAACTACTCCTGGTCGTCGTCAGCGGGCTGCACGTAGTAGTAGGCACCTCCCGAGTAGTAGTAGTAGTCATCGACGGTGGCGTCTGGCTCCAGGGCTCCATCATCTGGTCGCAACAATCGGGTATAGAAAGAGGGAAAAGAGGGAGCAAAGCAACCGTGAGTACTCATCCAAAGTACTCGCAAGCAAGGAGCTACACTACATATGTATGCAATGGTATCAATTGGAATAAGGGTATCATAGGTGGACTGAACTGCAGAATGCCGGAATAAGGGGGGATAGCTTGTCCTTTCGAAGACTACGCTTCTGTTAACCTCCATCTTGCAGCATGTAGAAGAGAGTAGATGGTAAGTTCACCAAGTAACAAAGCATAGCATAACCCTACCCGGTGATCCTCCCCTCGTCGCCCTGTGAGAGAGCGATCACCGGTTGTATCTGGCACTTGGAAGGGTGTGTTTTAATAAGTATCCGGTTCTAGTTGTCATAAGGTCAAGGTACAACTCCAAGTCGTCCTGTTACCGAAGATCATGGCTATTCGAATAGATTAACTTCCCTGCAGGGGTGCACCACATTTCCCAACATGCTCGATCCCCTTTGTCCGGACGCACTTGTCTGGGTCATGCTCGGCCTTGGAAGATCAACACGTCGCAGCCCTACCTAGGCACAACTGAGAGGTCAGCACGCCGGTCTAAATCCTATGGCACAGGGGTCTGGGCCCATCGCGCATTGCACACATGCACGTTGCGTATGCGGCTGGTGAGCAGATCTAGCCTCCCATATACAAGAGCAGGCGTTCCAGTCCAACCCGACGCGCGCCGCTCAGTCGCTGACGTCACGAAGGCTTCGGCTGATACCACGACGTCGAGTGCCCATAACTGTCCCCGCGTAGTTGGTTAGTGCGTATAGGCCAGTGGCCAGTCTCAGATCAAATACCAAGATCTCGTTAAACGTGTTATCTTGAAGTAACCGCGAACGCCGACCAAGGCCAGGCCCAGCTCTCTCCTAGGTGGTCTCAACCTGCCCTGTCGCTTCGCCACAAAGATCCACACAGAGGGCCATCGGGAAAGTATGTCCTTCTAGCCCCCAATTCGTGAATCAACCGCGGGTACTCAACGAGCCGACCCGACTTCAGTCACAACATATATCATGTGTAATATGTATAGTATATACCCGTGATCAACACCCGACGTGATCACGGCCCGATAGTATAGCATGGCAGACAGACAAGAATGTAGGGCCACTGATGATAAACTAGCATCCTATACTAAGCATTTAGGATTGCAGGTAAGGTATCAACAGCTGGAGCAACAATGACAGGCTATGCATCAGAATAGGATTAACGGAAAGCAGTAACATGCTACACTACTCTAATGCAAGCAGTAGAGAGAAGAGTAGGCGATATCTAGTGATCAAAGGGGGGGGGCTTGCCTGGTTGCTCTGGCAAGAGAGAGGGGTCGTCAACACCGTAGTCGTACTGGGTAGCAGCGGCGTCGGTCTCTGTGTCTAGCGAGAGAAGAGGGGGAGAAACAATAAATATTAAGCAAACAGATGCATAGTGATGCATGACATGACAAGTAGCGGTGCTCTAACGCGGTATGAGGTGGTACCGGTGAAGGGGGGAACATCCGGGAAATATCCCCGGTGTTTCACGTTTTCGGACAGATGAACCGGAGGGGGGAAGTTGCGTGTTCGCTATGCTAGGGATGTGTGGCGGACGAACGGGCTGCGTATTCGGATTCGTCTCGTCGTTCTAAGCAACTTTCATGTACAGAGTTTTTTCATCCGAGCTACGGTTTATTTTATATTAATTTTAAAAAGAATTAAATCATTTTTAGGATTTATTTAATTATTTTAATTCAACATTATCCAGAATAGTGTTTGCTGACGTCAGCATGACATCAGCAGTTGACCTGGTCAACCTGACAAGTGGGTCCCACCTGTCAGTGACACATTTAATTATCCAGTTTAATTAACCTAATCAGGATTAATTGGGGGGTGGGCCCCACTGTCATTGACTAATTAATTACTAACAGTAGTTAGTTTAATTAGTTATTTGGTTAATCTTAATTCTAATTAATTAGTTTAATTAATTTTTTTAGTTTAATTAATCAAGATTAACTAAGTTAATTAATTAATTAATTAATTTTTATTTTATTTATTATTCATTATTTTAAACCTTTTCTTTTTTTCATTTTCGTTCTGTGGTGGGGCCCCTTGTCATAGGCAGGGGGTCTTGGCGGGTTCAGGCGTAACGGGCGCTATCGAGTGCGGGCGCACACGCACCCGCACAGAGGCAACGGAGGGCGCAGCCGGGGCCGTGCCCATGGCGCGGCCAGGGGAGGGTGTCGTGCACGGCGAGGACGCCGGCCGGCGAGCGGAGGGAGAGAGCGGGTCGCGGCCGCCGGCGACCAGCGCGGCCACGGGCAGGACGGCAAGACGCGGCAACTGCGGGCGTAGGCGGGGCGGCCGGCACGGCGCGCGGAGAGGGAAGGCGAGGCCAGGGCGAACAGGGGAAGCGGCAGCGGTGAGGGATGCAGAACGGCGCGCGCGCGGTCTCGGCGGGGTGCGGGCGCGGCGGCCGTCAGCGGGGAAGGCGGGAGCAGCGCACGAGGCGGCCAGGCGAGGCAGAGAAGGGTCGCGGGGGTCGGCAGCGGGGCGCGGGTGCAGCCAGGGCGGCGCACCGGAGTGGAGCAGTGGTCGGGGCGGGGTCGGCGCGAGAAGCGGGGCACGCGCGAGAGGGAGGCTGCGGGCGTCGGCGGGCGAGTGGCGTAGGCGCGGGCTGAGGCACGCGGGGCGGCGCGGTGCAGCCGCGGTGGCAGCGCAACAGCGGGCAGCAGCGCAGGCGGGTGTCGACACGAGCAAGCGCAGGCGCGCGCGCGAGTGCGGGCGAGCAAGGAGGGGAGCGAGAGAGGCGCCGGGTACGGGGAAGGAGGCAGCGGTGCAGAACTGCAGCGGGCGTGGGACGAGCGCGGGGCGAGGGAGCCGTGGGGGGGAGAGGGCACGGCCACGGCGTGTGCACGGGCACGGGCGGCGCGAGCGCGGTGAGTGCGTCCGGTGCAGGCGCATGCGGGGAAGAGAGGAGGATGGGGGCCTCACGGGGATAGCGTAGGGCACGGGGCAGCAGGTGTGGAGGCGGTGGTCGGAGACGACGGCGGAGAGGAGAAGCAGGCCGGCGGGGGAGCGCTCCGGGCGGCGAAGGACGGTCCGGCGGCGGCGGTGTCCTGGCGCGGGGCAGCGACCTCCTCCCCCGATCCCGATCCAGTCGGGGAGAGAGGAGATATTTTCATGGGGGGGGGTGGGGTGTCGGTGGAGTAGTGGGGGGAGTGGAGGAAGGACTATGTAGGCCAGATGGTTGGGCCGGCCTAGTGGTTAGTTGGGCCATTTGGCCCAGTTGGCCAGGGGGCCTTTTTTCTTTCTTTTGTTTTTGTTTAGTAGTTTTTTTTCTTTTATTTATTTCCATTTTCTGTTTATTTAGTTTAAAGCACTTAGGCACTTTGTAAAATTATGTTTTCTTCACTATAATTACCATAGCAATATTTGACACACATCGAACATTTTTGTTTTAATGTTTTGAAAACTTTGACTGTTTGCTAAATTTAAATTTTAATTTAGAGTGTTTTGATCTAACGGTAGTTTAGCAACAGTAACCGTGGTGACGTGACACCATTTGCGTGGAATTAGTGTAGCTTGATTACCCGTGCGTTACACCAGATTCCGCAAAATGGCTTGAGGCCATGAAATCTGAGATGGGATCCATGTATGAGAACAATGTGTGGACTTTGGTTGACTTGCCCGTTGATCGGCAAGCAATTGAGGATAAATGGATCTTCAAGAAGAAGACTGACGCTGACGGTAATGTTACTGTCTATAAAGCTCGACTTGTTGCAAAAGGTTTTCGACAAGTTCAAGGGATTGACTACGATGAGACCTTCTCACCCGTAGCAATGCTCAAGTCTGTCTGAATCATGTTAGCAATTGTTGCATTTTATGATTACGAAATTAGGCAAATGGATGTCAAAACTGCATTCCTGAATGGATTTCTGGAAGAAGAGTTGTATATGATGCAACCATAAGGTTTTGTCGATCCAAAGGGATCTAACAAAGTGTGCAGGCTCCAGCGATCCATTTATGGACTGGTGCAAGCCTCTCGGAGTTGGAATAAACGGTTTGATAGTGTGATCAAAGCATTTGGTTTTATACAGACTTTTGGAGAAGTCTGTATTTACAAGAAAGTGAGTGGGAGCTCTGTAGCATTTCTAATATTATATGTGGATGACATATTGTTGATTGGAAATGATATAGAATTTCTGGATAGCATAAAGGGATACTTGAATAAGAGTTTTTCAATGAAAGACCTCGGTGAAGCTGCTTATATATTGGGCATCAAGATCTATAGAGATAGATCAAGACGCTTAATTGGACTTTCACAAAGCACATACCTTGACAAAGTTTTGAAGAAGTTCAAAATGGATCAAGCAAAGACAGGGTTCTTGCCTGTGTTACAAGGTGTGAAGTTGAGTAAGACTCAATGCCCGACCACTGCAGAAGACAGAGAGAAAATGAAAGATGTTCCCTATGCTTCAGCCATAGGCTCTATCATGTATGCAATGCTGTGTACCAGACCTGATGTGTGCGTTGCTATAAGTCTAGTAGGGAGGTACCAAAGTAATCTAGGAGTGGATCACTAGACAGCGGTCAAGAACATCCTGAAATACCTGAAAAGGACTAAGGATATATTTCTCGTTTATGGAGGTGACAAAGAGCTCATCGTAAACGGTTACATTGATGCAAGCTTTGACACTGATCCGGATGATTCTAAATCGCAAACCGGATACGTGTTTACATTGAACGGTGGAGCTGTCAGTTGGTGCGGTTCTAAACAAAGCATTGTGGCGGGATCTACATGTGAAGCGAAGTACATAGCTGCTTCGGAAGCAGCAAATGAAGGAGTTCATATCCGATCTAGGTGTCACACCTAGTGCATCGGGTCCAATGAAAATCTTTTGTGACAATACTGGTGCAATTGCCTTGGCAAAGGAATCCAGATTTCACAAGAGAACCAAGCACATCAAGAGACTCTTCAATTCCATCCGGGATTTAGTCTAGGTGGGAGACATAGAAATTTGCAAGATACATACGGATCTGAATGTTGCAGACCCGTTGACTAAGCCTCTTCCACGAGCAAAACATGATCAGCACCAAGGCTCCATGGGTGTTAGAATCATTACTGTGTAATCTAGATTATTGACTCTAGTGCAAGTGGGAGACTGAAGGAAATATGTCCTAGAGGCAATAATAAAGTTATTATTTATTTCCTTATATCATGATAAATGTTTATTATTCATGCTAGAATTGTATTAACAGGAAACATAATACATGTGTGAATACATAGACAAATAGTATATCACTAGTATGCATCTACTTGACTAGCTCATTAATCAGAGATGGTTAAGTTTCCTAACCATAAACAAAGTGTTGTCATTTGATTAATGAGATCACATCATTAGGAGAATGATGTGATTGACTTGACCCTTTCCGTTAGCTTAGCACACGATCGTTTAGTATTCTGCTATTTCTTTCTTCATGACTTATACATGTTCCTATGACTATGAGATTATGCAACTCCCGTTTACCGGTGGAACACTTTGTGTGCTACCAAACGTCACAACGTAACTGGATGATTATAAAGGTGCTCTACAGGTGTCTCCGAAGGTACTTGTTGGGTTGGCGTATTTCGAGATTAGGATTTGTCACTCCAATTGTCGGAGAGGTATCTCTGGGCCCTCTTGGTAATGCACATGACTTAAGCCTTGCAAGCATTGCAACTAATGAGTTAGTTGCGAGATGATGTATTACAGAACGAGTAAAGAGACTGGCGGTAACGAGATTAAACTAGGTATTGAGATACTGACGATCGAATCTCGGGCAAGTAACATACCGATGACAAAGGGAACAACGTATGTTGTTATGCGGTTTGACCAATAAAGATCTTCATAGAATATGTGGGAGCCAATATGAACATCCAGGTTCCGCTATTGGTTATTGACCGGAGACATGTCTCGGTCATGTCTACATAGTTCTCGAACCCGTAGGGTCCGCACGCTTAACGTTTCGATGACAGTTATATTATGAGTTTTTTTTGATGTACCGAAGGTTGTTTGGAGTCCCGGATGTGATCCCGGACATGACGAGGAGTCTCGAAATAGTCGAGACATGAAGGTTGATATATTGGAAGCCTATGTTTGGATATCGGAAGTGTTCCGGGTGAAATCGGGATTTTACCGGAGTACCGGGAGGTTACCGGAACCCCCCGGGGGCTTAATGCGCCTACATGGGCCTTAGTGGAAATATAGGGAAGCAAGGGGAGTGTGGGGCGCACCCCCCCCCCCCCAAGGCCCAAACCGAATTGGTTTAGGGCAAGGGGGACGGGCCCCTCTTTCCTTCTCCCCCTCTCCCTTTCCTTCCCCCTCTCCTACTCCTACTAGGAATAGGAGGAGTCCTACTCCTAGTGGGAGTAGGACTCCCCCTTGGCGCGCCTCTCCCTGGCCGGCCGCCTCCTCCCCTTGCTCCTTTATATACGGGGGCAGGGGGCACCCCATAGACACAACAATTGATCGTTTGATCTTTTAGCCGTGTGCGGTGCCCCCCTCCACCATAGTCCACCTCGATAATACTGTAGTGATGCTTAGGCGAAGCCCTGCGTCAGTAGAACATCATCATAGTCACCACGCCGTTGTACTGACGAAACTCTCCCTCAACACTCGGCTGGATCGGAGTTCGAGGGACGTCATCGGGCTGAACGTGTGCTGAACTCGAAGGTGCCGTACATTCGGTACTTGATCGGTCGGATCGTGAAGACGTATGACTACATCAACCGTGTTGTGCTAACGCTTCCGCTTTTGGTCTACGAGGGTACGTGGAAAACACTCTCCCCTCTCGTTGCTATGCATCACCATGATCTTGCGTGTGCATAGGAAATTTTTTTGAAATTACTACGTTCCCCAACACTTTTGACCATATAAATTTGACATGCAAGCTCAAGAATAGGGTCACCTAAGCAGCAAAAATTTGCAATGAATAAAGCACTAGAACAAAAACTAATTGGACCATTGGAGGAATCACATACCAAGGAACAATCCCCCAAAGCAGTTTTGTGAATGGAGCTTTGAGCTAGGAGATCGAAAATGGTAGCAAGATGAGCTTGAACTCGGGTTTGAGCTGGCTAGTGATTTTTTTGGAAGGAAGAAGGAGTGTGTGGTAGCTGGAATAAGTGGAGTGGAGCCACCATGGGCCCACGAGGCAAGGAGGCGCGCCCTGGACCCTCGTGGCCAGGTGCTTGCTCCCCCTGCTGTGTTCTCAGTGCCAGATATTCTCAAATATTCTAGAAAAAATCATATTTAATTTTCAGGGCATTTGGAGAACTTTTATTTTCGGGGTATTTTTTATTGCATTGATAATTCAAAAAACAGACAGAAAAATAATATTTTGCTTTATTTAATATAAATAACAGAAAGTAAAAAGAGGGTACAGAGAGTTGTGTTTTCTAACTTCATCCATCTCCTGCTCATCAAAAGGAATCCACTAACAAGGTTGATCAGGTCTAGTTAACAAACTCATTTTGAATAACATGAAATCGGAGAATTTTCGAATAACACTAGGTTACCTCAACGGGGATATGCATGTCCCCAACAATAAGAATATCATATTTGTTCTTGACAGTAGGAAGAGGGAATTCAAAACCTCCAATAGTAATTGTTGAAATTTTTCCAATAGAATTGATACTGTGGACTTGAGGTTGTTTCCTCGAGAAGTGTATCGTATGCTCATTACCATTAACATGAAAAGTGACATTGCCTTTGGTGCAATCAATAACAGCCCCTGCAGTATTCAAAAAGGGTCTTCCAAGAATAATAGACATACTATCGTCCTCGGGAATATCAAGAATAAGAAAGTCCATTAAAATAGTAACGTTTGCAACCACAACAGGCACATCCTCACAAATACCGACATGTATAGCAGTTGATTTATCAGCCATTTGCAAAGATATTTCAGTAGGTGTCAACTTATTCAAATCAAGTCTACGATATAAAGAGAGAGGCATAACACTAACATCGGCTCCAAGATCACATAAAGCAGTTTTAACATAATTTCTTTTAATGGAGCATGGTATAGTTGGTACTCCTGGATCTCCAAGTTTCTTTGGTATTCCACCCTTAAAAGTATAATTAGCAAGCATGGTGGAAATTTCAGCTTCCGGAATCTTTCTCTTATTAGTAACTATATCCTTCATATACTTAGCATAAGGATTCATTTTAAGCATATCGGTCAAACGCATATGCAAAAAGATAGGTCTAATCATTTCAGCAAAATGCTCAAAATCCTCATCATCCTTTTTATTGGATGGTTTAGGAGGAAAAGGCATGGGTTTCTGAACCCATGGTTCCCTTTCTTTACCGTGCTTCCTAGCAACAAAGTCTCTCTTATCATAACGTTGATTCTTTGATTGTGGCTTATCAAGATCAACAACAGGTTCAATTTCTACATCATTATTATTGCTAGGTTGAGCATCAACATGAACATCATCATTACCATTATCACTAGGTTCATGTTCATTACCGGATTGTGTTTCAGCATCAGAGATAGAAACATCGTTGGGATTCTTAGGTGTGTCTACAACAGGTTCACTAGAAGCATGAAAAGTCCTATCAAGCACTTCTTTTTGAGCCTTACGTACTTGTTCTACTTGAGTGGTAACCATAGAAGCATGTTTACTAATAAGTTTAAGTTCACCTTTAACTCTAGACATATAATCACTCAAGTGTTCAAGCATATCAGCATTGTGTTTCAATTGTCTACCAACATAATCATTGAAATCTTCTTGCTTAACCATAAAGTTATCAAATTCATCCAAACATTGGCTAGCAAACTTAGCGGGAGGGATTTCAGCTTTATCATATCTATAAGAGAATTTACCTTTACTACCTGTGTCGGGTTATCAAGACCATGTGTTTCTTCAATAGGTGATGAATTAAGACCATGTGTTTCTTCAACAAGAGGTAAATTCTTAACATCTTCAGCTTTTATACCTTTTTCTTTCATAGATCTCTTTGCCTCTTGCCTATCTTCAGGAATGAGAAATAGAATACCCCTTTTATTTGGAGTTGGCTTAGGAGTTGGTTCAGGAAGTGTCCAATTATTTTTATTAGTCAACATATTATTCAATAGAATTTCAGCTTGATCAACAGTTCTTTCCCTAAAAACACAACCAACACAACTATCCAGGTAGTCTCTGGAAGCATCGATTAGTCCATTATAAAAGATATCAAGTATTTCATTTTTCTTGAGAGGATGATCAGGCAAAGCATTAAGTAATTGGAGAAGCCTCCCACAAGCTTGTGGGAGACTCTCTTCTTCAATTTGCACAAAATTATATATTTCCCTTAAAGCAGCTTGTTTCTTATGAGCGGGGAAATATTTAGCAGAGAAGTAATAAATCATATCCTGGGGACTACGCACACAACCAAGATCAATAGAATTAAACCATATCTTAGCATCACCCTTTAATGAGAATGTAAATAATTTAAGGATATAATAATAGAGAGTTTTCTCATTATTAGTGAATAGGGTAGCTATATCATTTAATTTAGTAAGATGTGCCACAACAGTTTCAGATTCATAGCCATAGAAAAGATCAGATTCAACCAAAGTAATTAACTCGGGATCAACAGAGAAGTCATAATCCTTATCAGTAATAAAGATAGGTGAACTAGCATAAGCAGGATCATATTTCGTTCTAGCATTCAGAGTTTTTTCTTTAAGCTTGGCTAATAACTTCTTAAGATCACTTCTATCATTGCAGGCAAGAAAGTCTCTAGCAGTTTCTTCATCCATAACATAACCCTCAGGAACAACAGGAAATTTATATCTAGGGGGAGAATCTTCATCATCACTTTCATCAATATTATCAGTTTCAATAATTTCATTCTCTCTAGCCCTAGCAAGTTGTTCATCAAGAAATTCACCAAGTGGCACAGTAGTATCAAGCATAGAAGTAGTTTCATCATAAGTATCATGCAAAGCAGAAGTGGCATCATCAATAACATGCGACATATCAGAATTAATAGCAGAAGCAGGTTTAGGTGTCGCAAGCTTACTCAAAAAGAAGGTGAATCAAGTGCAGAGCTAGATGGCAGTTCCTTACCTCCCCTTGTAGTTGAGGGAAAAAAACTTGGTTCTTTGATCTTTCAAGTTCTTCATAATGATAAGCAGATATAAATCCCAAGTGAATCAAAGAATAGAGCGATGCTCCCCGACAACGGCGCCAGAAAATGTTCTTGATAACCCACAAGTATAGGGGATCGCAACAGTTTTCGAGGGTAGAGTATTCAACCCAAATTTATTGATTCGACACAAGGGGAGCCAAAGAATATTCTCAAGTATTAGCAGCTGAGTTGTCAATTCAACCACACCTGGAAACTTAATATCTGCAGCAAGGTATTTAGTAGCAAAGTAATATGATAGTAGTGGTAATGGTGGCAAAAGGTAATAGTAGCAAAAGTAATATTTTTGGGTTTTGTAGTGATTGTAACAATAGCAACGGAAAAGTAAATGAGCGAAGAACAATATATAGAAAATCTCGTAGGCATTGGATCGGTGATGGAGAATTATGCTGGATGCAATCGATCATGTAACAGTCATAACCTAGGGTGACACAGAACTAGCTCCAGTTCATCAATGTAATGTAGGCATGTATTCCGAATATAGTCATACATGCTTATGGAAAAGAATTTGCATGACATATTTTGTCCTACCCTCCCGTGGAAGTGGGGTCCTATTGGAAACTAAGGGATATTAAGGCCTCCTTTTAATATAGTACCAGACCAAAGCATTAACACATAGTGAATACATGAACTCCTCAAACTACGGTCATCACCGGTAAGTATCCCGATTATTGTCACTTCGGGGTTAACGAATCATAACACATAATAGGTGACTATAGACTTGCAAGATAGGATCAAGAACTCTCATATATTGATGAAAACATAATAGGTTCAGATCTGAAATCATGGCACTCGGGCCCTAGTGACAAGCATTAAGCATAGCAAAGTCATAGCAACATCAATCTCAGAACATAGTGGATACTAGGGATCAAACCCTAACAAAACAAACTCGATTACATGATAAATCTCATCCAACCCATCACCGTCCAGGAATCCTACGATGGAATTACTCACACACGGCGGTGAGCATCATGAAATTGGTGATGGAGGAAGGTTGATGATGACGATGGCGACGGATTCCCCTCTCCGGAGCCCCGAACGGACTCCAGATCAGCCCTCCCGAGAGAGTTTAGGGCTTGGCGGCGGCTCCGTATCGTAAAACGCGATGAATCCTTCTCTCTGATTTTTCTCTCCCCAAAAGTGAATATATGGAGTCAAGGTTGAGGTCGGTGGAGCGTCAAGGGGCCCACGAGGCAGGGGGCACGCCCAGGGGGTAGGGCACACCCCCACCCTCGTGTACAGGTTGTGGGCCCCTGACGTGGATCTTTCTTCTAGTATTTTTTATATATTCCAAAATAATTCACCATTGATTTTCAGGTCATTCCAAGAACTTTTATTTTCGCACAAAAATAACACCATGGCAATTCTGCTGAAAACAGCGTCAGTCCGGGTTAGTTCCATTCAAATCATGCAAGTTAGAGTCGAAAACAAGGGCAAAAGTGTTTGGAAAAGTAGATACGACGGAGACGTATCAACTCCCCCAAGCTTAAACCTTTGCTTGTCATCAAGCAATTCAGTTGATAAACTGAAAGTGATAAAGAAAAACTTTTACAAACTCTGTTTGCTCTTGTTGTTGTAAATATGTAAAGCCAGCATTCAGGTTTTCAGCAAAGATTATGAACTAACCATATTCACAATAACACTTAGGTCTCATGTTTAGTCATATCAATGACATAATCAACTAGCGAGCAATAATAATAAATCTCGGATGACAACACTTTCTCAAAATAATCATGATATGATATGACAAGATGGTATCTCGCTAGCCCTGTCTGAGACCGCAAAACATAAATGCAGAGCACCTTTAAAGATCAAGGACTGACTAGACATTGTAATTCAAGGTAAAAGAGATCCAGTCAAGTCATACTCAATGTAAGCTAACAGTAATGGATGCAAATGACGGCGGTGCTCTCCGACTGGTGCTTTTTAATAAGAGGATGATGACTCAACATAAAAGTAAATAGATAGGCCCTTCACAGAGGGGAGCGGGGATTTGTAGAGGTGCCAGAGCTTGGTTTTGAAATAGATATGAATAATATTTTGAATGGTATACTTTCATTGTCAACATAACAACTGAGAGATCTCGATATCTTCCATGCTACACACATTATAGGCAGTTCCCAAACAGAATGGTAAAGTTTATACTCCCCCTCCACCAACAAGCATCAATCCATGGCTTGCTCGAAACAACGAGTGCCTCCAACTAACAAGAGTCCCGGGGGAGTTTTGTTTGCAGTTATTTTGATTTGATTTGCATAAAGCATGGGACTGGGCATCCCGGTGACCATCCATTTTCTCGTGAGTGAGGAGCTGAGTCCACTCCTCTTGAGAATAACCCGCCTAGCATGGAAGATACAGACAACCCTAGTTGATACATGAGCTATTCGAGCATACAAAACGGAATGTTTATTTGAAGGTGTAGAGTTTGGCACATACAAATTTACTTGGAACGACAGGTAGATACCATATATAGGTAGGTATGGTGGACTCATATGGAATAACTTTGGGGTTTATGGAGATATAGGTAGATACCATATATAGGTAGGCACGGACGATCAAGTATGCGGTCCAAGCTGGATGGGCCTGAATTGTTCTTTTGGAACGGTTTCTTCCGCTGACAGGACTTAGAGCCACTGAATCCGGCATTGTCCACCGTGTCATCGGTGTTATCACTGTTGTTTCGACGCTTGTATCTGTTGCATCGAGACTTGTCTTTGTTATTTTTAACTTCAGGGGTGCCGGCGTCGCTTGCATTGTTTTTGCTACGGGCCAACCAACTGTCCTCGCCCGCACAAAAGCGGGTCGTGAGTGCCGTGGGGGCCGCCATGGATTTTGGCTTTTCTTGGCCGAGGTGGCGAGCGAGCCATTCGTCACGGATGTTGTGTTTGAAGGCTACTAGGGCTTCGGCATCCGGACAATCGACGATTTGGTTCTTTTTAGTTAAGAACCTAGTCCAGAATTTCCTGGCGAACTCTCCGGGCTGTTGAACTATGTGGCTTAAGTCATCAGCGTCCGGAGGTCGAACATATGTACCTTGGAAGTTATCAAGGAAGGCCTCTTCCAAGTCGTCCTAGCTGCCAATAGAATTTGCAGGCAGACTGTTGAGCTAATGCCGAGATGGTTGCTTGAGTTTTAAAGGGAGGTATTTGACGGCGTGGAGGTCATCGCCATATGAATGTGGAGAATGAAGTCTTCGATCCACTCTGCGGGGTCCGTGGTTCCATCGTATGATTATATATTCACGGGTTTGAACCCTTCTGGGAATTCATGATCCATGACCTCATCAGTGAAGCAATGAGGGTGTGCGGCGCCTCTATATCTGGCCGTATCGCGACGTAGCTCTGATGGAGTCCGTCTGTGGTTTTCAGCCCGCGCATGACTAAGCTTGTCACGTCCGAATAGGTGGCCGTCGTCGCGTGCCGAGGCACGTCCACGCAATCCATAGATTGATCTGGTATGTTCTGCTTTATTGTTCAGGTTTTGCCAGAGGTCATATGTATGGCCGTGGGCTAATTTACCTCTACCTGTGCGATGAGATGGGGCGGGATGGTGTTCGGCGTGAGTTGTCGTTTTGTCCTGACCACGTGGTGGTCGGTCAGCCGCATTGTGCGATGGTGGTATGTATTCCGGCGCCTCCTTGTCAAACTGAGGTAGCAATTTGCGTTTTGGGTAGCTTTTGGTTGAGCGCTTGAGGCCGTATTCTTCAGCTCCTAGGACATTGGTCCATTTATCATTGAGCAGATCTTGGTCAGCTTGAAGCTGTTGCTTCTTCTTTTTCAGGCTCCTTGCAGTGGCTATTAGCTGGCGCTTGAAGTGCTCCTGCTCCAGAGGTTCCTCAGGCACGATGAAATTGTCGGTGCCGAGGATCACCTCATCCTCGGAGAGCGGAAGATAACTTCCGTCCTTTGAGTCTTCGTGCGTGGCCTGTTTACCAGGGCTAACCTGCCCATATTCCCGTTCATCTTGCTCATTAGCTGTTTCAACGGGGTCTTCGTTGTCTTCGGCACCTTCTGGAGTGTTACCTTCTCCTGTGCCGATGTTGCTGTCTTTACTACGGCGTGACTTAGAGCGGCGCCGCTGATGCTGGCGCTTGGATTGTATTTCGGAAGGTTTATTCTCAGCTGGATCGTCCTTGTCATCGCCGATGTTCTCCTTTGGTGCATCCACCATGTATACATCATACGAGGAAGTGGCCGTCCAGCGTCCGGTGAATGGCGGGTTCTGGGCCTCTTCTTCTCCGGCATCGTCGTCCATATCGTCGATGTCCTCGGAGTCATAATCAAGTGTGTCGGTTAAATCCTGGACCGTGGCTATGAAGTGGGTGGCGGGTGGGGAGCAAAATTCTCCATCGTCTGCCCCTAGTTCGAACCGGATATAGTTCGGCTGTGAGTCCTCCACCAAGGACAGGTTTTTTAATGAGTTTAGCATGTTGCCCAAAGGCAAATGCTGGAAGATGTCTGCGGCGCTGAATTCGAAGATCGATAAATAAATCAAGTTCGGCGTCCGCGGGCTCACATGGTTCGGAACTTATGGCCGGAAACGAAACCAGAGTTCCGGTGGCACAGGTGTCGGTGTCAAAACCGGCAAAACTCGGGTAGGGGGTCCCGAACTGTGCGTCTAAGGCGGATGGTAACAGGAGGCAGGGGACACGATGTTTTACCCAGGTTCGGGCCCTCTTGATGGAGGTAAAACCCTACGTCCTGCTTGATTGATATTGATGATATGAGTATTACAAGAGTTGATATACCACGAGATCGTAGAGGCTAAACCCTAGAAGCTAGCCTATGGTATGATTGTTGTTGTATATGATCTATCGACTAGCCTGGCCTCGGTTTATATAATGCACCAGAGGCCTAGGATAACAAGAGTCCTAGCCGAATACGCCGGTGGGGAGGAGTCCTTGTCTTGATCGCCAAGTCTTGTGGAATCTTCCTTGTATGTGGCAGTTGTCCAAACCGGCCCATGAGTATACGGCCATGGGGGTCTTCGGCCCAATCTAACAGATCGGGAGATGACGTGGTGAGTACCCCCTAGTCCAGGACACCGTCAGGAGCCCCCTGAACCGGTCTTCAAGTTAGGGACGCTCCTCGATTCTTCCGAACCATTCTTCATCTTCGATCGTCGGTCTTGAAAACTGGTTCAACAAATCTTCTCATCTTCGATCTTGAGGATCGCCGAAATGCATTCGACAGGTTTACACGTCGGGTATCCGAGGAGCCCCTTTAAGTTTCCGGGCTTTATCAATGCCTTGTTATTTTTATGACACACCTCGGGGTTGAAGTTGTTCCCGGGAGGCAGTGTCCTCTTGCGCCCGAGCTCCAACGTCGGACTGCATTCGAAGTATCTTTTGCATCCGAGCACCAACGCCGGACCGCTTCTCAGCTCTAACGCCGGAATGTATGCGAGCTCCAACGCCGGACTGTGTATCCGAGCTCCAATGCCGGACTGTATCCGAGCTCCAACGCCAGACTATGTATCCGAGCTCCAACGCCGGACTGTATCCGAGCTCCAACGCCGGATTGCTTCCCAGCTCTAACGCCGGAATGTATCCGAGCTCCAACGCTGGACTGTATCCGAGGTATCGTAAATCACCTTGGTTCAAATAAGTTTGAAGGAGTTTAGCCAAGCTTAATGCCGGAAATGCCCTCTATGGAGCCAGCCACTAGCGCCCGAGCTTTATGCCGGACTGCTTCCAAGTTGGTGCACCACCCCGAATGTGGGCCGATTTTTGTCAATATTTTTGATTGGTGCAATTTATTCTCTGCCGAGATATACAGCCAGTAGCCCTCAAGGTGGGTATCGGTCTAAAACCCGAGATGCGCATGAAGGATGACATAAGATGCTGATCCCAATAGCCGCTGAGACTCAGGTTGATTTGCAAAATCGGTCTGAGGATCAAGTCCTAGCTCGGCAGAATACTTCGGGACACAAAAAGCGGCGTGCTTAGTCCTCGAGACTCAGGTTGGGTGCGGCCGACCAACCTGAGGATCAAAATCTCCTCGGAAACTGTATTACACTTAATTTTTTTGCATTGGATAGGCAATGCAGTAGCCCCCAAGACACTGGTCGGGTGGCAACACCAGATCAGGGGATCAATGTGCCCTTTTAATATTTGTAAATGATAAGCCCGAAGCCCAGTAGCCCCCGAGCCTTAATGCGGGCACGGGTGGCCAAATTAAGGATTGATATCCATAGTAAAATCACAAATTATGTGTAATGACTCTATGTATCCAAGTACTTTACGTCATTAATGTTTGGATCCGCATTGTACAAAACTTTGTTGACCGACTATCGGCTTTCACCTCCTCGGCCAATAGCCAAGGAGTGTTTGTCCTACTTTACAAAGCCTTTATGAGGGCAAAGATTTACAACAAACAAGGCAATCTGGCCATACGGTTTTATAAACAAAGGTACGCAGAGAGATATGTTATATTACTGTTTAACAGAAGAAATGTCTTCCAAAGAAAATAGTCCCGTTATCGGCTCCTTTCTTTGGGTTGTCGTGCTAAGCATGATCATGAAACCTCAGCTCCAATGTAAGAGCAAAATATCGAGGATTTAGTTTGGGAGGCCAGTTAATAGCCCCCGGTAGTGTTCGGCGACAGTCGAGGTCAGGCCGTAAACACTTCGGCCATTGTTATGAATGGCCCATCATTTAACACCGTCATCGGATCACTGACCAGTTTTGGCTTATTGTGATAGTCAGTTTTCAGCTTTCTCCACTGAGGTGCTTAACCATGTGAGCTGGAAGCACAATCGCAGTGGTTCTCCCTTTGCACACCTAGCCGAACAAAGCGGAACGTAGGAGGCAAGCGCAGGAGCCGGGCAACCCAACTATTGACCGAAGACACAATTCGAAACCGATGCATATATAGCAATATCCGAGAATGTTTTTGCCGAATCTCTGAGGGTGTCCGGCGTTGCACTGCGAGACTTGTGCTGAAAACACACAAATAGTTTAAAAGTGCCACAAGCTTGGAAAACCAAAAAACGTCAGTAAAAACTTGACGTCCGAACAAGATCAAGTGTTCGGTGCCAATCCGAAAATTGGCTTTAGAAAAAAAAATGCTTATGTCGTGCTTTAACATGACACATCCTATCTCAAGACTTCAAGCGGGTCAGCCTACGGCTTCAACCTCCTATCCCGAAGGCGGAGTACTTCTCGTTAGGCCAGCTTAGCAAACTAAACTCTAGCGGCTTTGAGAGAGAAATTAGGCTCCCCGGCTAGTGACCACAAACTCATGTCGAAAAAAGGAGTGATAAATAATAATAATAATAATAATAATAATACTTTGCAACGACTAAGAAGAAGAACACTTATTATAAAACAGCTCAAATAAATTTAAGAGCCCCCAAGTGACTTGGGTAAAAGAATGATTGCATGTACCGAAGTACTTATATCATATCTATGTTCAACCGAACTTTAAACGCATCCTAATCGACCGTCGGCTTCTCCCTCTTCGGTCAAGGACCGAAAAGTGTTATGTACTCCATCTGTCGAGAATATCGACGGTGTTTCCAATAACCAGGCAATCAGGCCATAAGGCTGTAACAGACAAAGCGCGCTCAAGGAACTTATGCTATATTACTGCGAAGTGTAAAAAGCATCTTCGAAGAAAATAGTACCCCCACCGATACCTTTCTTCGGTGCTCATTGTTATTATGAGACTTGTGCAATAGACTTTTTGTACTCATGAGTTCCGTTGTGTGCCGACCATCATTGAAAACTATTAGAGCGCTAGCTTTCGGCTTCACCCAGTCTAAGGTCCGGCTCGGATGACCCGATCGTGACAATCGCAGAGGTGCTCCCTTTACTCCCTAGCCGAACAATCGGGAACGTAGGGGTAAACACAGGAGTGAGGCAACCCAGCTTGCAAATTGCTTAAGTCAATATGGTGCATATTGTGGCATAATACACGAACAAGGAACAAAGCCGTACAAGTATAATCATATGCAAGAGGAAAAGCTTCATAAAGGAAGCCCCCAAGTGAATTGGGTCCTTGAATTTGTGTGTCACAAACAAATTTTTGACAAGGAGATTTTTTACAAGCAACTTTTTTCCAAAAAAGTATAATGCTTGGTCGAACCAGACACAAATAAAAAATTTAAAACTTGGAGCATGAAGGCAACTTAGCTGGTTAATGTGTTCGTATTGATGACGTGGTCCAAGCTTGATGCGGGACAAGGTTCCATCCCCCAAGCCGGTCCCGAGGTGGCAGAGCAAAGAGCTCGGCACGCCGAAGTGGTGACATAGCACGGCCAATGCAGGCCGGCAGAGTGATACCGAAGTCCCCGGCATGGGGTAATGAAGTGCTGACGAAGCCCCCCGTCCAGCCGAGGTGACGTGGTATGTCAGTACGCCGAGTTGACGATACTGCCCAACCCGGATCATTTTCCTGTGCATAAGAAATAGTGCAAACCGGAGATAATAGTAATGATAATAATAATAAAATGTTGCATAATAAATAATTTATGCAAAGTGATTAATAAAAGAAATATAGCCTGGCGCCGAAGTCAATGTCGATGCAGGGCATCGGCGTGACACAGTGAAGGCATGACAAAGCCTGAATTTGCAGGGCGGTCCGGGCTCCGGATGCGGCGTTCGCCGAACAATGTACGGAAACTGACCGAACCACCACGTGACCATTTTTAATGTGGCCGCCATTTGATAGACCTGTGTATAGATGATGGTACAAACCAGAGTAATAATTCCTTAAGAAAAATAAACCCAACAAGCAAAAATTGTTAGGATTAATAGCACCTGGCTTATTTGTTGTAGCATTCCGAAGAAAAGCGACTCCCAAAATCGGGAATCGATCCGCACAACCATTGCCTGATGGGCGATAAAGCGATGGCCCGGTGATGCTGGCAAAGGTTGGCTTGCCGAGGCGAAGCCCTCGATCCAGCTAACGTGACCAAGCTGGTCGGCTGGTGACGCCGAAGTCACCGGAGTATGTTGATGAAGAAATAGCCAAGTCCTCGGTCTAGCCAAGGTGACGGAGCCTCGATGTTAGCCGATGAGTCGAAGTAGGTCGGCGTGATGGACACCAGCTTGAATAAGCAATAGTGCGGCCCTGCCGATGCAGGTCGTGACGTGGTCGATGCCGGCTTGATGAAGCGACCGTGCGGCAATGCCGGTATGCCCGCTCCGTGTAATCCGTGGGGCGGCGATGTTGGTGATGATTTATCCTTCGCGATGCCGGACTTTTGTTCAGCTTTCCGAGATGATGATCCGAAGAAGTTGAGCTCGGCTCAACAAAGTGACGACGTGTCTAGCGCAGGTCGGCAGCCGTGGAGCAATATTGCCGGAGTGGTTTGACACCAGCATGATGTTGAAGATCATGTTCAAAAGATCTTAAAGTTAGTGGGATGTGTTCGAAACCAAAACACAATACCCCATACAAAACTTCCTTCGAAAGGGATGTCCGAAATCCAGTTTATAAAAAAGACGAACTCGGGTCGGATTCGTTTTCGCGCAGAAAACAGATCCGAAAAGTGATGCACTAATCGGAAGGTTCCCGGAGTTTGGACGGTCGGATCGAGCTGAAATTTTGAGAGGTGATAGATATAGAAATTGCACAACCGATCAACGGTTGGATATTCCAAAGAACGTTCGAGCTAGAAGCTGGACACCATGCCCTAAACTCATCCAGATTCCCGTCCAGATTTGACAGGACTCCGGTATATCGTGGATTGCCAGAGATTCCTCCATCGGAACTCGATGAAATTTTTCAAGGTTATTATAGACTCAATTCCGCACAATTACACTAAATAGATCGTTAAAAAGACACTTGAGGAGGCGATGGCGGCGGACACAAGTTTGCTGTCCAGAAAAACAGCACGGTCGCCTGAGGGCAATGTTGACGTTGAGCCCCCGGGCTCCCTGCATGATTCCTCCATGATCTTGATGGAGATCGGAGTTGATGTTTATAAAGGCCCTAATCCGAACATGACGATCGGAGGTAAGACGCAGTCCTTGGTCAAACCAAGGTGACCAGTCGAGCTGGTGACGAAGATGCCGAAATCACAGTTGATCTGCAGGCGAGCCATCAACCTTTTGCCGAACACACAGCGGAACTCTCAATGAAAGCACCAATGTCGGTGTCAAAACCGGCGGATCTCGGGTAGGGGGTCCCGAACTGTGCGTCTAAGGCAGATGGTAACAGGAGGCAGGGGACACGATGTTTTACCCAGGTTCGGGCCCTCTTGATGGAGGTAAAACCCTACGTCCTGCTCGATTGATATTGATGATATGAGTATTACAAGAGTTGATCTACCACGAGATCGTAGAGGCTAAACCCTAGAAGCTAGCCTATGGTATGATTGTTGTTGTATATGATCTATCGACTAGCCTGGCCTCGGTTTATATAATGCACCAGAGGCCTAGGATAACAAGAGTCCTAGCCGAGTACGCCGGTGGGGAGGAGTCCTTGTCTTGATCGCTAAGTCTTGTGGAATCTTCCTTGTATGCGGCAGCTGTCCGAACCGGCCCATGAGTATACGGCCACGGGGGTCTTCGGCCCAATCTAACAGATCGGGAGATGACGTGGTGAGTACCCCCTAGTCCAGGACACCGTCAACGGGTATCGTGTGAGATCAAGTCTATGTGCAGCTCCAACACTGTGGAATCTGTGGCCTCCGTGGTGGGGTCGATCCTCCCGTCCTTGGATGGCGCAGTTTGCTCTAGATCTAAGGCCAGAGCGGTTATGGGAGCTGTCTCCTGGATGCGGTCCGATGACAGATTTAGTTCATGTCCCTCGGGGTGGCCAGGAGTGGTAGCCGCGGTCTCGAATCCGGCGAAGATCAAGTCCCCATGGATGTCCGCAACGTAGTTCAAGCTCCCAAATCTGACCTGATGGCTAGGGCGTAGCTTTCGATATGCTCCAGATGGCCAAGCGAGTGGGCCCGCACAGCGAAGCCGCCGAACACGAAGATCTGTCCAGGGAGGAAAACTCCTCCTTGGGCAACATTGTTGTATTTGGTTGAAGGAGCCATCGAACCTCTTGATGACGGCACAGTGGAACTCTTAATGAAAGCACCAATGTCGGTGTCAAAACTGGCGGATCTCAGCTAGGAGGGCCCGAACTGTGCGTCTAAGGTCAATGGTAACAGGAGACAGGGGACACAATGTTTTACCCAGGTTCGGGCCCTCTCTATGGAGGTAATACCCTATGTCCTGCTTGATTGATCTTGATGAATATGAGTATTACAAGAGTTGATCTACCACGAGATCGTAATGGCTAAACCCTAGAGGTCTAGCTTGTATGGTTATGATAATGTCTCTCTCTCTCTCTTCGGACTAAGTCCTCCGGTTTATATAGACACCGGGAGGATCTAGGGTTACACAAGGTTGGTTAGAAAGAAAGGAATCTACATATTCGGTCGCCAAGCTTGCCTTCCATGCAAGGAGAGTCCCATCCGGACACGGGTGCAGTCTTCGGTCTTCGTATCTTCATAGCCCATCAGTCCGGCCCATGGCTAACAGGCCGGACGCCCGAGGACCCCTTATCCAGGACTCCCTCAGTGGTAGACGGCGATTGGAAAGTGTTAACGGTGGCGGACGAGAGGGGGGAGATGTGGACGGTTAGGGTTTCAGTGCCGGCAGTTGGCTGAAATAGCCGGGCTAGGGCACTACACTGCCCGCCAGAGCGGCGCCACATGACGCCATCAGTCCGATGGAGGAGACGAGCTTCGGACCGCCAGGTTTCAAAGTGTATTTGTATGGGACCCCATCGCTAGTCCGACGTGGCGGACGCGCTCGGTCGCGCCCGAGCCTCCCCATATCCGCCCCAGATTTGGGATGGATACGAGGTTTTTTTACCGGTCACTGGCTGGGCCGTCCGCCCGGGTGTTTGAAGGGGATTTAGGGTGCCCGTTTGTAGATGCTCTTAGACGCATTAAGATAACAAAACAGTTACCAGAAACAGTATCAATATTGAAAACTTTAGATTGGATTGAAGAGACCCGGATGATTATTGGCGAGGAAGATATTGTTAACTAAATTATCTACATTAATGGAACTGAAGAACTTTCTCATCGTGTCGTTTTCTTCTCCAAAAGGAGGTTTGAACCACCGGCCTCTGCATTATAGTGATGCACACAATCACCGTTGAACAGTTACAATATATGAAAAACACCTATGGCTAAGTTGACTTTTCCAAAAAACACCTTCAAGAGGGAGTAAACGTTCTTGCGCAATCATCGCCATGCCCGGCCGGGGACACCCTGGACAATGATTTTCATCCTGCTTGTCGAGACCAACCAATGAGATCAACACAACAACAAGTAGACAACGCTTTCAACAAGGAAATGACGCAAGTTCGTTGCTACTAAGCCCGGCCAATAAAGATCAGGAGAAGAGTTTTCACTCAGGACAAGAAGCGGCGTTTTATCTGCTTGAGTCTTTTGGCTCCAGCGTGGAGCAAAGAAACAGAAAGCAAGTTAAGATATTTTGGCGCACGAAAGTACATGGCTCGCTTCACATATCAATGAGAACTCATTGTCGCTGTCACGGTGGCACATGAGTTCATGGCCATCGATTTATGGTTCCCCATCGACGATGAACCCTGGTGTGATCTGCTAGACATCAAGCACGCCTTGAGGGCCTCACAGGATGGGCCATCCCGCCATCAACACGCAGCCACAGCAGTGCGGAGCAGCCCATTAAGTTACACCAAGCCTCAAGACGTGACCCTGACGAAGAAAATGTGATAGAGTGGATGACAAGTGAGGCCACAAGCAACACACACATCCCCAACGCACCAGGAGCTCCCTTTTCATGGGTGCTTAGTAACTGATGGCATTCTAGCTGTGCTCGAAGGACTCGTGGCACCTGTGGGCGTCGCTTAGAACACCATCATTCCAAAGGCAAAAGGCAAGAAGAACATAAGATCTCTAGTGATGCTGATCTCTTGGAGATCTGGCTAGAGCAAAATAGAAGGACTTTCAACTAGAAGATCATGCTGATGCGTGACATCATGGTGGCGATTAGAAGAGCTATGTAGCTTTCGAGTTTAGCCAATGATGAGAACCTAGAGTTTCCCCCATGGGGATCATGGATGAGAGGACCCCTCCCCCTATGTGAGACATCTTCGCCTCCTTTTTGCCTTTTCATTCTTTGAAATTTCTCTTTGATTTCTTACGCAATCATGCACATATCTCGCTTCCACACCCTAGTTGTCGCAAGCCATGCGACCAAGCTCGGAGAATCTCGGCACATGCTTCTCTGGTGCCCGTTCTTAAGGGATGTTTGGTTATTTGTTTTGCTCCTTTATTGGCTCCATTGCTTCATGCAAATGTCCTCATGAAAGTGCGTTATATCGACTAGAGGGGGGGGTGAATAGGCGATTTTTATGAAAGTCTTCAAAACATGGAAGTTTCGAAGACAAACGATAGAAATAAACCTATTACCATGCAGCGGAAGGTAGACTACACTAGATAAACCATAGTCATGTATTCAATGAAATGAAAGCACAATGACTAATAGCAGCTAGGTAGTAAGGATCAGGTAGGAAGATATTAAGAAGCCAAACAGATCACACAGTCACTCAGTGAAGACAAAAGATAGTGCATACATACAATGACTTCACAAGGAGTAACAGTAAGTAAGGAGAAGGGAAGGATGAAACCAGTGACTCGTTGAAGACAATGATTTGTTGGACTAGTTCCAGTTGCTGTGACAACTGTACGTCTGGTTAGGGCGGCTAGGTATTTAAACCTAAGGACACACAGTCCCGGACACCCAGTCCTGAACACGCAGCTCAGGACACCCAGTCCTCACCGTATTCCCCTTTAGCTAAGGTCACACAGACCTCGCCCAATCACTCTGGTAAGTCTTCAAGGTAGACTCCCAAACCTTCACAGACTTCGTTCACCGGCGATCCACAATGTCTCTTGGATGCTCAGAACGCGACGTCTAACCGGCTGGAGGATGCATAGTCCTCAAGTGTAATAAGTCTTCAGATCACACAGACAAGAAGACTTAAGTGATGCCTAATTCTCTTTGGCTCTGGGTGGTTAGGGCTTTATCCTCGCAAGGAATTCTCTCTCAAAGGCTTCGAGGTGGGTTGCTCTCAAACGACAAAAGCCGTACTCTGAATCTGAGCAGCCAACTGTTTATGGTTGTAGGGGGTGGGCTATTTATAGCCACTAGGCAACCCGACCTGATTTGTCTGAAATGACCCTGGTGTTGGGGAACGTAGTAATTTCAAAAAAAATTCCTACGCACACGCAAGATCATGGTGATGCATAGCAACGAGGGGGAGAGTCTGATCTACATACCCTTGTAGATCGCAACGGAAGCGTTGACACAACGTAGAGGAAGTAGTCGTACGTCTTCTTCCCGATCCGACCGATCCAAGCACCGTTACTCCGACACCTCCGAGTTCTTAGCACACGTACAGCTCGATGACGATCCCCGGGCTCCGATCCAGAAAAGCTTCGGGGAGGAGTTCCGCCAGCACGACGGTGTGGTGACGATCTTGATGTTCTACTATCGCAGGGCTTCGCCTAAGCACCGCCATAATATGACCGAGGTGGAATATGGTGGCAGGGGGGTACCGCACACGGCTAAGGAACGATCACGAGGATCAACTTGTGTGTATCTGGGGTGCCCCTGCCCCTGTATATAAAGGATGGAGGAGGAGGAGGCCGGCCAAGGCTAGGCGCGGCCAGGATGTGGAGTCCTACTAGGACTCCAAGTCCTAGTAGGAGTCCACCAAGAGGGGAGGAAGGGAGAAGGAAGTGGAGGAGTAGGAAAGGTGGCCGGCCCCCTTTTCCCTAGTCCAATTCGTACTAGAGGGGAGGGGGGCGCAGCAGCCTTTTTCCTTTTCCCACTAAAGCCCATCAAGGCCCATTACTTCTCCCGTAACTACTCGGTACTCCGAAAAATACCCGAATCACTCGGAACCTTTCCGATGTCCGAATATAGTCATCCAATATATCGATCTTTACGTCTCGACCATTTCGAGACTCCTCGTCATGTCCCCGATCTCATCCGGGACTCCGAACTCCTTCGGTACATCAAAACTCATAAACTCATAATATAACTGTCATCGAAACCTTAAGCGTGCGGACCCTACGGTTCGAGAACAATGTAGACATGACCGATACACGTCTCCGGTCAATAACCAATAGCGGGACCTGGATGCCCATATTGGCTCCTACATATTCTACGAAGATCTTTATCGGTCAGACCGCATAACAACATACGTTGTTCCCTTTGTCATCGGTATGTTACTTGCCCGAGATTCGATCGTCGGTATCCAATACCTAGTTCAATCTCGTTACCGGTAAGTCTCTTTACTCGTTCCGTAATACATCATCTCACAACTAACATCTTAGTTGCAATGCTTGCAAGGCTTATGTGATGTGCATTACCGAGAGGGCCCAGAGATACCTCTCCGACAATCGGAGTGACAAATCCTAATCTCGAAATACGCCAACCCAACATCTACCTTTGGAGACACCTGTAATGCTCCTTTATAATCACCGAGTTACGTTGTGACGTTTGGTAGCACCCAAAGTGTTCCTCCGGCAAACGGGAGTTGCATAATCTCATAGTCATAGGAACATGTATAAGTCATGAAGAAAGCAATAGCAACATACTAAACGATCGGGTGCTAAGCTAATGGAATGGGTCATGTCAATCAGATCATTCAACTAATGATGTGACCTCGTTAATCAAATAACAACTCTTTGTCTATGGTTAGGAAACATAACCATCTTTGATTAACGAGCTAGTCAAGTAGAGGCATACTAGTGACACTCTGTTTGTCTATGTATTCACACATGTATTATGTTTCCGGTTAATACAATTCTAGCATGAATAATAAACATTTATCATGAAATAAGGAAATAAATAATAACTTTATTATTGCCTTTAGGGCATATTTCCTTCAGTCTCCCACTTGCACTAGAGTCAATAATCTAGATCACATCACCATGTGATTAACATCGATAGTTCACATCATCATGTGATTAACACCCATAGTTCACATTGTCATGTGACCAACACCCAAAGGGTTTACTAGATTCGGTAATCTAGTTCACATCGCTATGTGATTAACACCCAAGGAGTACTAAGGTGTGATCATGTTTTGCTTGTGAGAAAATCTTAGTCAACGGGTCTGCCACATTCAAATCTGCATGTATTTTGCAAATTTCTATGTCAACAGTGCTCTGCATGGAGCTACTCTAGCTAATTGCTCCCACTTTCAATATGTATCTAGACCGAGACTTAGAGTCATCTAGATTAGTGTCAAACTTGCATCAGTGTAACCCTTTACGACGAACCTTTTTCCACTTCCATAATCAAGAAACATATCCTTATTCCACTAAGGATAATTTTGACCGTTGTCCAGTGATCTACTCCTAGATCACTATTGTACTCCCTTGCCAAGATCAGTGGTAGGGCATACAATAGATCTGGTATACAGCATGGCATACTTTATAGAACCTATGACTGAGGCATAGGGAATGACTTTCATTCTCTTTCTATCTTCTGCCGTGGTCGGGCTTTGAGTCTTACTCAACTTCACGCCTTGTTACATAGGCAAGAACTCTTTCTTTGACTGTTCCATTTTGAACTACTTCAAAATCTTGTCAAGGTATGTACTCATTGAAAAAACTTATCAAGCGTCTTGATCTATCTCTATAGATCTTGAAGCTCAATATGTAAGCAGCTTCACCGAAGTCTTTCTTTGAAAAACTCCTTTCAAACACTCCTTTTATGCTTTACAGAATAATTCTACATTATTTCCGATCAACAATATGTCATTCACATATACTTATCAGAAATGCTGTAGTGCTCCCACTCACTTTCTCGTAAATACAGGCTACACCGCAAGTCTGTATAAAACTATATGCTTTGATCAACTCATCAAAGCGTATATTCCAACTCCGAGATGTTTGCACCAGTCCACAGATAGATCGCTGGAGCTTGCATATTTAGACAACACCTTTAGGATCGACAAAACCTTCTAGTTGCATCATATACAACTCTTCTTTAGTAAATCCATTAAGGAATGCAATTTTGTTTATCCATTTGCCAGATTTCATAAAATGCGGCAATTGCTAACATGATTCGGACAGACTTAAGCATAGATACGAGTGAGAAAATCTCATCGTAGTCAACACCTTGAACTTGTCGAAAACCTTTTTGCGACAATTCTAGCTTTGTAGATAGTAACACTACTATCAGCGTCCGTCTTCCTCTTGAAGATCCATTTATTTTCTATGGCTTGCCAATCATCGGGCAAGTCAACCAAAGTCCATACTTTGTTCTCATACATGGATCATATCTCAGATTTCATGGCTTCAAGCCACTTTGCGGAATCTGGGCTCACCATCGCTTCTTCATAGTTCGTAGGTTCATCATGATCTAGTAGCATGACTTCCAGAACAGGATTACCGTACCACTCTGGCGCGGATCTTACTCTGGTTGATCTACGAGGTTCAGTAGTATCTTGTTCTGAAGTTTCATGATCATCATCATTAGCTTCCTCACTAACTGGTGTAGGTGTCACAGAAACATTTTTCTGTGATGTACTACTTTCCAATAAGGGAGCAGGTACAGTTACCTCATCAAGTTCTACTTTCCTCCCACTCACTTCTTTCGAGAGAAACTCCTTCTCCAGAAAGTTTCCGAATTTAGCAACAAAAGTCTTGCCTTCGGATCTGTGATAGAAGGTGTATCCAATAGTTTCCTTTGGATATCCTATGAAGACGCACTTCTCCGATTTGAGTTTGAGATTATCAGGATGAAACTTTTTCATATAAGCATCGCAACCACAAACTTTAAGAAACGACAGCTTAGGTTTCTTGCCAAACCATAGTTCACATGGTGTCGTCTCAACGGATTTAGATGGTGCCCTATTTAACGTGAATGCAGCTGTCTCTAATGCATAACCCCAAAACGATAGTGGTAGATCGGTAAGAGACATCATAGATTGCACTATATCCAATAAAGTACGGTTATGATGTTCGGACACACCATTATGCTGTGGTGTTCCATGTGGCATGAGTTTGTGAAACTATTCCACATTGTTTTAATTGAATACCAAACTCGTAACTCAAATATTTGTCTCCGTGATCAGATCGTAGAAACTTTATTTTCTTGTCACGATGATTTTCCACTTCACTCTGAAATTCTTTTGAACTTTTCAAATGTTTCAGACTTATGTTTCATCAAGTAGATATACCCATATCTGCTCAAATCATCTGTGAAGTTCAGAAAATAACGATACTTGCCGTGAGCCTTAACACTCATCGGACCGCATACATCAGTATGTATTATTTACAATAAGTCAGTTGCTCGCTCCGGAGAACGGAGTCTTAGTCATCTTGCCCATGAGGCATGGTTCGCAAGCATCAAGTGATTCATAATCAAGTGATTCCAAAATCCCATCAGCATGGAGTTTCTTCATGCGCTTTATACCAATATGACCTAAACGACAGTGCTACAAATAAGTTGCACTATCATTATTAACTTCGCATCTTTTGGTTTCAATATTATGAATATGTGTATTACTACGATCGAGATCCAATGAACTTATTTCATTGGGTGTATGACCATCGAAGGTTTTATTCATGTAAACAGAACAACAATTATTCTCTGACTTTAATGAATAACCGTATTGCAATAAACATGATCAAATCATATTCATGCTCAACGCAAACACCAGATAACACTTATTTAGGTTCAACACTTATCCCCAAAGTATAGGGAGTGTGCGATGATGATCATATCAATCTTGGAACCACTTCCAACGCACATCGTCACTTCACCCTTACTAGTCTCTGTTCATTCTGCAACTCCCGTTTCGAGTTACTACTCTTAGCAACTGAACTAGCATCAAATACTGAGGGGTTGCTAAAAACACTAGTAAAGTACACATCAATAACATGTATATCAAATATACTTATGTTCACTTTGCCATCCTTCTTATCCGCTAATCACTTGGGGTAGTTCCGCTTCCAGTGACCAGTCCCTTTGCAGTAGAAGCACTTAGTCTCAGGCTTAGGATCAGACTTGGGCTTCTTCACTTGAGCAGCAACTTGCTTGTTGTTCTTCTTGAAGTTCCCCTTCTTCCCTCTGCCCTTTTCTTGAAACTAGTGATCTTGTCAACCATCAACACTTGATGTTTTTCTTGATTTCTACCTTCGTTGATTTCAGCATCACGAAGAGCTTGGGAGTTGTTTCCGTTATCCCTTGCATATTATAGTTCATCACGAAGTTCTACTAACTTGGTGATGGTGACTAGAGAATTCTGTCAATCACTATCTTATCTGGAAGATTAACTCCCACTTGATTCAAGCGATTGTAGTACCCAGACAATCTGAGCACATGCTCACTAGTTGAGCGATTCTCCTCCATCTTTTAGCTATAGAACTTGTTGGAGATTTCATATCTCTCAACTCGGGTATTTGCTTGAAATATTAACTTCAACTCCTGGAACATCTTATATGGTCCATGACGTTCAAAACGTCTTTGAAGTCCCGATTCTAAGTCGTTAAGCATGGTGCACTTAAACTATCAAGTAGTCATCATATTGAGCTAGCCAAACGTTCATAACGTCTGTATCTGCTCCTGCAATAGGTCTGTCACCTAGCGGTGCATCAAGGACATAATTCTTCTGTGCAGCAATGAGGATAAACCTCAGATCACGGATCCAATCCGCATCTTTGCTACTAACATCTTTCAACACAATTTTCTCTAGGAACATATCAAAATAAGCATATGAAAGCAACAACGCGAGCTATTGATCTACAACATAGATATGCTAATACTACCAGGACTAAGTTCATGATAAATTAAAGTTCTATTAATCATTTTACTTAAGAACTCCCACTTAGATAGACATCCCTCTAATCCTCTAAGTGATCACGTGATCCAAATCAACTAATCCATGTCCGATCATCACGTGAGATGGAGTAGTTTCATTGGTGAACATCACTATGTTGATCATATCTACTATATGATTCATGCTCGACCTTTCGGTCTCCGTGTTCCGAGTCCATATCTGCATATGCTAGGCTCGTCAAGTTTAACCTGAGTATTCCACGTGTGCAAAATTGGCTTGCACCCGTTGTAGATGGACGTAGAGCTTATCACACCCGATCATCACGTGGTGTCTGGGCATGACGAACTTTGGCAACGGTGCATACTCAGGGAGAACACTTCTTGATAATTAGTGAGAGATCATCTTAAAATGCTACCGTCAAACTAAGCAAAATAAGATGTATAAAAGATAAACATCATATGCAATCAAAATATGTGACATGATATGGCCATCATCATCTTGCGCCTTTGATCTCCATCTCCAAAGTACTGTCATGATCTCTATCATCACCGGCATGACACCATGATCTCCATCATCTTGATCTATATCAATGTGTCGTCACACGGTCGTCTCGCCAACTATTGCTCTTGCAACTATTGCTATCGCATAGCGATAAAGTAAAGCAATTATTTGGCGCTTGCATCTTATGCAATATAGAGACAACCATAAGGCTTTTGCCAATTGCTGATAACAAAACATGATCATCTCATACAACAACTTATATCTCATCACGTTTTGACCATATCACATCACAACATGCCCTGCAAAAACAAGTTAGACGTCCTCTACTTTGTTGTTGCATGTTTTACGTGGCTGCTACGGGCTTAAGCAAGAACCAATATTACCTACGCATCAAAACCACAACGATAGTTTGTCAAATAGAATCCGTTTTAACCTTCGCAAGGACCGGGCGTAGCCACACTCGGTTCAACTAAAGTTGGAGAAACTGTCACCCACTAGCCACCTTTGTGCAAAGCACGTCGGGAGAACCGGTCTCGCGTAAGTGTACGCGTAATGTCGGTCTGGGCTGCTTCATCCAACAATACCGCCGAACCAAAGTATGACATGTTGGTAGGCAGTATGACTTATATCGCCCACAACTCACTTGTGTTCTACTCGTGCAAATAACATCAAACCATAAAACCTAGGCTCGGATGCCACTGTTGGGGAACGTAGTAATTTCAAAAAAATTCCTACGCACACGCAAGATCATGGTGATGCATAGCAACGAGGGGGAGAGTCTGATCTACATACCCTTGTAGATCGCAACGGAAGCGTTGACACAACGTAGAGCAAGTAGTCGTACGTCTTCTTCCCGATCCGACCGATCCAAGCACCGTTACTCCGGCACCTCCGAGTTCTTAGCACACGTACAGCTCGATGACGATCCCCGGGCTCCGATCCAGCAAAGCTTCGGGGAGGAGTTCCGCCAGCACGATGGCGTGGTGACGATCTTGATGTTCTACTGTCGCAGGGCTTCGCCTAAGCACCGCCATAATATGACCGAGGTGGAATATGGTGGCAGGGGGGTACCGCACACGGCTAAGGAACGATCACGAGAATCAACTTGTGTGTCTATGGGGTGCCCCTGCCCCTGTATATAAAGGATGGAGGAGGAGGAGGCCGGCCAAGGCTAGGCGTGGCCAGGATGTGGAGTCCTACTAGGACTCCAAGTCCTAGTAGGAGTCCACCAAGAGGGGAGGAAGGGAGAAGGAAGTGGAGGAGTAGGAAAGGTGGCCGGCCCCCTTTTCCCTAGTCCAATTCGGACTAGAGGGGAGGGGGGGCGCAGCAGCCTTTTTCCTTTTCCCACTAAAGCCCATCAAGGCCCATTACTTCTCCCGTAACTACCCGGTACTCCGAAAAATACCCGAATCACTCGGAACCTTTCCGATGTCCGAATATAGTCGTCCAATATATCGATCTTTACGTCTCGACCATTTCGAGACTCCTCGTCATGTCCCCGATCTCATCCGGGACTCCGAACTCCTTCGGTACATCAAAACTCATAAACTCATAATATAACTGTCATTGAAACCTTAAGCGTGCGGACCCTACGGTTCGAGAACAATGTAGACATGACCGATACACGTCTCCGGTCAATAACCAATAGTGGGACCTGGATGCCCATATTGGCTCCTACATATTCTACGAAGATCTTTATCGGTCAGACCGCATAACAACATACGTTGTTCCCTTTGTCATCGGTATGTTACTTGCCCGAGATTCGATCGTCGGTATCCAATACCTAGTTCAATCTCGTTACCGGTAAGTCTCTTTACTTGTTCCGTAATACATCATCTCACAACTAACATCTTAGTTGCAATGCTGGCAAGGCTTATGTGATGTGCATTACCGAGAGGGCCCAGAGATACCTCTCCGACAATCGGAGTGACAAATCCTAATCTCGAAATACGCCCACCCAACATCTACCTTTGGAGACACCTGTAATGCTCCTTTATAATCACCCAGTTACATTGTGACGTTTGGTAGCACCTAAAGTGTTCCTCCGGCAAACGGGAGTTGCATAATCTCATAGTCATAGGAACATGTATAAGTCATGAAGAAAGCAATAGCAACATACTAAACGATCGGGTGCTAAGCTAATGGAATGGGTCATGTCAATCAGATCATTCAACTAATGATGTGACCTCGTTAATCAAGTAACAACTCTTTGTCTATGGTTAGGAAACATAACCATCTTTGATTAACGAGCTAGTCAAGTAGAGGCATACTAGTGACACTCTGTTTGTCTATGTATTCACACATGTATTATGTTTCCGGTTAATACAATTCTAGCATGAATAATAAACATTTATCATGAAATAAGGAAATAAATAATAACTTTATTATTGCCTCTAGGGCATATTTCCTTCACCTGGGTCACTAAGGAACTGACACGTGTTCCAACGGTCAGATTTCAAACTCACACGGCAACTTTACTTGGGCTACAAGCAAAGCTGACTTGTCCGACTCTGGACAAGATTCGCTCTCATAGTCTTCACTCGAAGACATAGGTTTTGTTTAAGCATCACTTCAGTCATTCTGACTGGTTCTCTTGGACCCCACTTAACAGTACGGTGGTTCCTATGACTCAACACAGAAGAAAAAGAACTACGAAAGATCTAAGTCTTCGAGCTCCAAAGGCTTCATGCGGTGTCTTCTCTTGTCATAGTCTTCAATGTGAATATCTTCATATACCACCTTTGGCTTCAATGTCTTCATACATTTTTAGGGGTCATCTCTGGTAGGAAAACCGAATCAATGAGGGACTTCTACCTGTGTTATCCTACAATTCTCACAAACACATTAGTCCCTCAACTAGGTTTGTCGTCAATACTCCAAAACCAACTAGGGGTGGCACTAGATGCACTTAAAATCTCCCCCTTTTTGGTGATTGATGACAAACTAGTTGAAGTTTTCAACGGGGAATATAATATGTGAAATTGTAAAGGATAAGGAATTGTCTTCATAAGTTGCAAGGGCTCCCCCTAAAGATGTGCATATAAGTAATTTGCTTTTGGAATGCAAATGCACATGGTAGGTTGTGCTTGTGGAGATCCACTTCAACTTATGATGACAATCCACTATGCATGTGAAAGTATGTGAAGATAATGACATGCATAATGGAAAATGGACGTGTGCACAATGATCTAAGTGCGGAATTTATCGTCGCACATGCGGAATTTATCATCGCAACACAAGGTGGCAAATAAGTAGCAGACGACCATCAAGTTTAAGTGTTACAACTCAAAGAACTAAATGTATCAAAACGAGAGTTGTAAGTACGAAGCAAAATATAAAGCAACCCGCCCATATGGACCCGCTTGAAGACTATCAAACTCATATGCTTCTCCCTCTTTTGTCAATAAGGACCAAAAAGGTTCAAAGACATAGAGCATCTACTCGTTCCCATGAAGAGTAGGTGAAGCAGCAGGGTCGTCAGTGGTGTTTGGCGGTGCAGAAGAACTTGGAGCAGTGTCGACGCGTGCTGAAGGAGGTGGCGGTGAAGTAGCATCGTCTTCATCCTCGATCACTCTGGCATTCACAGTTGCAGCAGAGGAAGAGAACTCAGAGTCTTCAAGTGATGGAGTTCGTCGCAGCACTGCCCTTCGAGGAGGTGTGGAGTCAAACTTGAATCGCTCAGTGAAGCCATCCTCTTGAAGATCACACAGCAGCGGCAGCCCTTTCCATGTGCGTCGAGAGGTTTCATGAGCAACAAAGGCATTCTTGGTGGCAAGATTGCGAATGCGATTAACATCCACCAAGAGACTTTGCATTTGACGCTTTAGCCAGTCATGATGCCTATCCTGTTTCTGATGAAGAGCCACCAGAAGCTCTCGATCATTGAGAACACGAGTGCGCTTCTTGGGTCATTGGGCAATGGTGCTATCAGTGGCTTCAGTGAGAGCAGGATGCGGTGCACGTGTAGTGCCAGCCAAAGGATACACACGAGTTACTGCTTCAACGCCTTCAACGTTCTGAGAAAAACTTTGATGCTCTGCATTCTGAAGACTTAGAGGTTCCTTGGCAGGCTCAGGATATATGGCTTCAATAGACATATCCACATCAGGCAAAAAGATCTGATGATTGCGGGCAGATGGCTGATATGAGATAGAGGAGTGAAGTTTGATCAGCTGCATCACCCAAGGGGCGTAGAACTTCAAGCCAAACAGATCATAGCCTGATGCAGCAAGTTGGCGAATGAAAAAATCTTGTGTATTGAAGCATTTTCCATGAAGAATATAGAAGACCAAAGTCTTCATTGCACCTTCCAGCTTGGCATGGGGAGAATGTCCTTTGATTGGCCAGAGAGTTCGCCTTATGATGTGATAAATGGTCCTTGGCAGATACTCAAGGTCTTCAACGAAGAACTCCGTGGGATAAGCAGCATCTTGGGGCAATGGCTTCATCATACTGAGCATCTGACTCATATTAGGTTCAGTCTTCTGAAAGATGCTCTCAACAGCTTCACTATGAAGCTGACAGCCATGCTCGTAGAGATCGCCAGGAGTGGGCAAACCAGTGAGCTCAATGATGTCAAAGGCTTTGGCTTCGTGATGAACGTTTCCTGTCATCCACTCCAGGACCCAAGTCTTCGGATCTCTGTTATACCCGCGGATGTGAAGTGTGGCATAGAATTGGAGCAGCAACTCTTCATTCCAATGCTCTTGGTCAGTGACGAACGGCAGCAGTCCAACCTCTTTGAAGCAATCCAGAGCTTCTTCCAGACAGGGCAGACCAGCTATTGCTTCAATGTCAAGGCGCTTGTGTGGGAAGATGCGACCTTGGTTGTAAAGAACGCATGAGTAATAGCTTCGCTGCGGATAGCTCCAGAACCGATCAGATGATATTCTTTCCCTTGAGTAGGGGTTCCTGGAGCTATTGAAGAATGTGTTGTCTGCTCTGAAGCCATTGATATTGAAGGAGCCAGGTGCTGATGCAGGACCTGGGAACCTGGGCAACCTTGGGATTGGCTTCTGTACCTGAGGCCTGTGCTCAACATGATAGTCGAACTAGGGACCGGCAGCAGACGCAGGAACAAAAGCAGTGGGATCAGTGGCTTCGCTAACTTCTGGTGCTTTTGGTGGTGAGGGCTCCACATTAGCTTCAGCCATGACAGCGTCAGTGGCTTCAATGGTGTTGGTGGTGGCAGCCTCAAGATTTTCAGCCTCCACTTGACGAGCTGGAGGGTCGGTCACAATCACGTTCTCCTCGAGAACCGCTTCTTAGTGGGACAGGAGAGTAGCAACTTGTGGGACTTCTTCTTCATCGGCTGATGCATCCGGAATATCTTCAGCAGGTTTAGCTTCAGACGCAGAGACTTGAGGCCTTGGCCCTTTGCGAAGCCTGCGCAGCGCGGGCGACGCCTGTGGAGTTGGTGTTTGCTGGGCCTCAAAGTCTTCTTCCTCTTGTGGGCGATCAGCCCATGAAGCATCATGTGCAATTGGCGTCAGTGGACGAACAATGCTGATGAGTTCGCTGTGTGTTAGCACAGGCGATGATACCTGTTGGTGCTCTAGCTGAGGAAGGACTGCATCGTCTTCAACATGGTCATGGGGACCAATGTGTTCAGCAGCGATGGGATCAGCTGCTGGAAAGTCTTCAGCTTCATGAGCCTCTGTGAAAGCAGGCTCATGGACAGTCAGTTGACGTTTTTGTGGATCAGCGTCAGGGTGAACCATGGAAATGGGTTCAACAATCAAGGGCTCTGTGGGAGCAGCCCGTTCCTTCTTGGTCTTTCTTTTCTTCTTGGAGGGAGCAGTAGCAGAGGCTTCAGGATGTTTCCTCTTCCTTGCTCCAGCCTCAGCAGTCCTGGTCTTCTTCAGTTCTGAAGCGGTTGACCTGGCCTTTGGCTTCGGGCCAGTCATGCTAGTTGGGAAGACAAGGGGATCTGCTTCCTGCCTTGGTGCTTCAGGTTCAGCCATAGCGGGCTTCTTCTTCTTCTTGGCAGCCATCCTGGGGTCGATGCCAGGACGCCCTAGGGCCTTGCACTTATCAGCCTCATTGTAGGCTTGCACACACCTATCAGCCAGGACCTTCATGCGCTCATGAGAACCCTCAGCTTCTGCACGTTTTTTTAGAAAGGCTTCCTTGAGCTCGTGCAGCATAATCTTGAAGTTCTTCACGTCTTTCACGCTGAGCTTGGCCATATGCTTCTTGGACTGAGATTTCTCAAAGTCAATCTTCTGCTTCAGTTCAACAATGCGCTGGGCGATGGCTAACTCTGAAGCAATAGCGCCATGGAAGGCGACACTGAGGTTAATGGGTAGTTGGAGATCTTCGAAGCTGATGTTTGGCGTGTCAAACCACTCATCAATGAAGTTGTGGATGATTGTTACATCAAAGAGCGGTAGATCATTGAAGATTTCTGCTTCTTCTTTGCTCTTGATGAGTTGCTCAAGAGCGTCATCTGCAAGATCTTCATCACTTGATAGATCAATGGCATCATTGCGCAGAATGGCAGCAGCAGTTAGCTCTTGGCCGGTGTGTGGCAGAGGCATCTTGACCTTCTGGGGCTTGGAGATGCGTGACAAATCTTCAGACTGCACACTGTCTTCAGGAGGTGCAGTTGCCAGTGGCTTCGCCCGTGAGATTTTTGGTGAAGGGGCAGGCTTTGAAGCTTTAGGCTTCTTCAACTTCTTTGGCTTCGGCGCTGCAGGCGCTTCATCTGATTCAGCGTCAGTTGCAGGCTCATTCACGGCTGTCCCTTAAACCAAGATATGGGTGATGAGACCTTCAAGGTTGTAGAAAGGACCGACGACATTGGGTTCTGCATCCCGTGTGCCGTCAGCCCTTGGAGCAGAAGGACCAGGGTTGAAGTCTAGTCCCAATGTCTTCTTGTTCTGCTTCGCTGAGTTCTGGGCAAACTGAAAGTTGCGCTTGAACAGAATGTCGTCACGACACCATAGCAGTGACGAGGGGTCAGCATCCGCAGGCTGTGGTCCACGGACCATGCAGGGATAGAAGCCTTGTTCAATGGCTTCATCTCTGGTCCTGGGTTGAAGATTTTTGTAGAGGATGTCTCCCCATGGTCGCTTGATGGCATTCTTTTCAGCATATTCCTTTGTCACAAATCTGTACTTGAACCACTGTTCTGCCCAATAGCGTCGAATCCATTGGATTCGTGTTTTGCGCTGATTGTAATCCTCTTCAAGATCTATTTTGTACAGTTTTGAGAGGTGATCTGGCAGATCTCTGGATGTTTCTCCATGACGCTTTCCGCCACCCTTCCTTGCTGATTTCTCTGAAGCCATGAACTTTATACTGAAAGGCTTCAATACGTTCAAAGGCTTTCGCTTGCTGGACAGACATGAACTGGCTTCGGGAGAATTTATATGATGTTGTAAGAATTCTGCAAATGAATGCAGACTATGAGAACCAAGGGATTCTCCCACGGACATGTACCTGTGACAGCATTAAGGTGCGAGGGAAGGGGAAGAGGTCATATGCATTCTCAGAAGATTTTGAAGATAAATCATTTTAGAAGACATTGACCGCATCGTGCGAAGACATTCACTCATAGATAAGGAGTTGGTTCCGGATTTGTACGAATCCAGAGATCAGTACAAGTGAGGAATCTAACTACTTTGTGACGCATAAGTGAATATACTAGACATGTTATGAGATGCAGTATGAAAGAGATCCAACTTGTGTGAATAGAAACTACTTGTGGTAGAAAGTGACAAAGCCATAGGATCAAAGGGGTCGTAAAAAGGAAGTTTTATTTACCACACTAGGAACTGCTAGACGGAGTGGAAGAGGAGGCCGAGTCAGTTCGATCTTCCGTGCCCTAACTTGGCGACGGAGGACACCTACGGCGACGGGGGAGAGGACGATGTCCGCGGTCGGCGTGAAGACGGCGTCGGAGAGGTTGCGGTAGCAAAGAGCTTCGTCGCCGGCGTCGTCGACGGCTAGCAGTGGCGCTAGGGTTCGTGCGAGAGTGGAAGAAGAGATAATGACCGCTGTGAAGTGTGTATTTATAGGTACAGGGGCGGCACTGCGTTATTACACAGGTGCCCCTGGCGATTCGCATCTGAGGAACATGTGGCCATCATGCAGCATATTGGGGTTTGTTCCACGTCCCACGCACGCCTGGATTGTCGGGTGGTCGTTCCCACTTCTCCGGGTTTCATGTGAAGGAATGAGCATTGAAAACGGACTTAATGTTTGTCTCTGTATCTTCTGCTGACAAGGACGCAGAGAAGACATTCGACAGTTTCAATAGAATGCATATGATTTGGAGAGATAGAGTTTGAGATAGAAAGCATAGAGATGTTAGGGTCCGATCACATTCACTTAGTTCAAAAGATTCAACAAGAAGACATAGCTATAAGTGAATGCTGTAGAGGACAGAACACTAGTATATATATATATAATCAACATAGTGAAGATAATCATGAAGACATGTTGAGATTGAAGCCAAATCAAATGTGAAGACATAGCAAATGTAACGCCATGAGTAACACGCTTCAAACAGAACGTTTGGTGGTGGCGTTACCCACCGTATAGGAAGTATTAGACCCAGACACGGCGCACAATTATCGTGGCGCCCCGAAGTCAAATTCCACATTAATGTATTCACACTTAGAATGTATGTCTTGATTGATTGAAGATATACTTTACTTCGTGTGTTGCACATCTAAGTCATCAATATGCATAAGTGTTAGGATGTGTGCCTGATCACAGGACATTTGAGGATTCCAGGATATTTAGCTCACACCGTAACTTGCAAAATCTCTTCTCATCCAAGGGCTTGGTGAAGATATCTGCCAATTGCTCTTCAGTGTTGACATGTATGATATCAATGTCTTCCTTCACAACATGATCTCTGAGAAAGTGATGACGAATTTCAATGTGCTTTGTCTTCGAGTGCTGAACTGGGTTGTTGGCAATCTTGATGGTGCTTTCGTTGTCGCAGTAGAGTGGCACTTGCTTCAGATGAATGCCATAGTCCTTGAGGGTTTGCTTCATCCAGAGAAGCTGAGCGCAGCAAGATCCAGCAGCAATGTATTCAGATTCAGCAGTGGAGAGAGATACACAGTTCTGCTTCTTTGAAGACCAACATACAAGTGATCGTCCCAGAAAATGACATGTGCCTGATGTAGACTTGCGATCCACCTTGTCACCAGCATAATCAGCATCCGAGAATCCAACCAAATCAAACTCTGAGCCCTTTGGATACCATAATCCTAGAGTTGGGGTGTGAGCCAAATATCGAAGAATTCGCTTCACAGCTAAGTGATGCGACTCCTTTGGTGCCGCTTGAAATCGAGCACACATGCAAACACTAAGCATAATATCTGGCCTAGATGCACATAGATAAAGCAAAGAACCAATCATGGAGCGGTATACCTTTTGATCGAACTCTTTACCATTGTCGTCAGGACCCAGATGATGCTTGGCTGGCATTGGCGTCGTGAAGCCTTTGCAGTTTTGCATACCGAACTTCTTCAGACAATCTTTGAGATACTTCTCTTGAGATATGAAGATGCCATTGCGTTGCTGTCGTATTTGAAGACCGAGAAAGAACTTCAGCTCTCCCATCATGGACATCTGATATTGCTCTTGCATCATATATCCAAACTCTTCACTGTACTTCTGATTGGTGCAGCCGAAGATAATGGCATCCACATATATTTGGCACACAAACAGTTCACCATCATATGTCTTCGTGAAGAGAGTGGGGTCGAGGGAACCAGGTATGAAGCCTTTGCTCTTTAGGAAGTATTTGAGTGTGTCATACCAGGCCCGAGGGGCTTGTTTGAGGCCATACAGTGCCTTGTTGAGCTTGTATACCATGTCAGGATGTTTTGGATCTTCAAAGCCAGGCGGTTGTGCAACATACACTTCTTCAATCTTGCCATTGAGAAAGGTGCTCTTCACATCCATTTGATATAGAAGTATGTTGTGATGATTGGCATAGGCCAGCAGTATGCGTATGGCTTCAAGTCTAGCCACAGGAGCAAATGTTTCATCGAAGTCAATGCCTTCCACTTGAGTATATCCTTGAGCAACGAGACGAGCTTTGTTTCTGACAACTTGACCATGCTCATCTTGCTTGTTGTGGTATATCCATTTTGTGCCTATTATGTTGTGCTTCCGAGGATCAGGACGCTTAACCAGTTCCCATACATTATTCATCTCAAACTGTTGAAGCTCTTCTTGCATAGCTTGAATCCATTCAGGTTCCATGAAGGCTTCTTCAACTTTCTTGGGTTCTGTTATTGAGACGAATGCGAAGTGCCCACAGAAATTTGCTAGCTGAGTTGCCCTTGATCGAGTGAGCGGACCAGGTGCATTGATGTTGTCAATTATTCTCTCAATCTGCACTTCATTGGCAACACGAGGATGTACAGGGCAAAGATTTTGCTCTTGCTGACCATTGTCGTTGTTAGAGGGATTGTCTTCAGGTTGAGCATTGTCTTCAGGTTGGTCTGTGAAAGTGCGTTATATCGACTAGAGGGGGGTGAATAGGCGATTTTTATGAAAGTCTTAAAAATGTGGGAGTTATGAAGACAAACAGCGAAGATTATGCCTATTACTATTCAGCGGAAGTTAGATTACACTAGGCCAGCCATGGTCAAGTATTCAATAAAGTGAAAGCGCAATGACAAACAGCTGCAGTGTAATAAGGATCAGGTGGGAAGAAGTTATGAAGCCAAACAGATCATACATTCACGTTATGAAGACAAAAGATAGAGCAAGCATGCAATGGCTTCACAATGAGTAACAGTAAGAAAAAGGAAGTGAAGATGAAACCAGTGACTCGTTGAAGACAATGATGTGTTGGACCAGTTCTAGTTGCTATGACAATTGTACATCTGGTTGGAGCGGCTAGGTATTTAAACCTTAGGACACACAGTCTCGGACACCCAGTCCTGAACACGCAGCTCAGGACACCAAGTCCTCACCGTATTCTCCTTGAGCTAAGGTCACATAGTCCTCGCCCAATCACTCTGGTAAGTCTTCAAGGTAGACTCCCAAACCTTCACAGAATTCGTTCACTGGCAATCCACAATGTCTCTTGGATGCTCTGAACGCGACGCCTAACTGTCTGGAGGATTCACAGTCCTCAAGTGTAATAAGTCTTCAGATCACACAGACAAGAAGACTTAAGTGATGCCCAATGTTCTCTGGCTCTGGGTGGTTAGGGCTTTTCTCCTCGCTAGGAATTTTCTCTCAAAGGCTTCGAGGTGGGTTGCTCTCAAACGACAAAAGCCGTGCACTGAAATCTGAGCAGCCAACCGTTTATGGTTGTAGGGGGTGGGCTATTTATAGCCACTTGGCAACCCGACCTGATTTGTCCGAAATGACCCTGGGTCACTAAGGAACTGACACGTGTCTCAACGGTCAGATTTCAAACTCTCATGGCAACTTTACTTGGGCTACAAGCAAAGCTGACTTGTCTGGCTCTGGACAAGATTCGCTCTCATTGTCTTCACTCGAAGACATAGGTTTTTGGTTTAGGCATCACTTCAGTCATTCTGACTGGTTCTCCTGGACCCCACTTAACAGTACGGTGGTTCCTATGACTCAACACAAAAGAAAAAGAACTACGAAAGATCTAAGTCTTCGAGCTCCATAGGCTTCATAACGTGTCTTCTTTTGTCATAGTCTTCAATGTGAATATCTTCATATACCACCTTTGGCTTCAATGTCTTCATACATTTTTAGGGGTCATCTCTGGTAGTAAAACCGAATCAATGAGGGACTTCTACCTGTGTTATCCTGCAATTCTCACAAACACATTAGTCCCTCAACTAGGTTTGTCGTCAATACTCCAAAACCAACTAGGGGTGGCACTAGATGCACTTACAATCTCCCCCTTTTTGGTGATTGATGACAAACTTGTTGAAGTTTTCAACGGGGAATATAGTCTGTGAAATTGTAAAGGATAAGGAATTGTCTTCATAAGTTGCAAGGGCTCCCCCTGAAGATGTGCATATAAGTTAATTTGCTTTTGGAATGCAAATGCACATGGCAGGTTGTACTTGTGGAGATCCACTATGCATGTGAAAGTATATGAATATAATGACATGCATAATGGAAAATGGACATCTGCGGAATGAGATAAGTGCGGAATTTATCTTCGCAAAACAGGGTGGCAAACAAGTAGCAGACGACCATCGAGTTTTAGTGTTACAACTCAAAGAACCAATGAAGCAAAAACGAGAGTTGTAAGCACGAAGCAAAATATAGCAAAACATAAAGCACCTGCCCATAAGGACCCGCTTGAAGACTATCAACCCATATGCTTCTCCCCCTTTTGTCAGCAAGGACCAAAAAGGTTTGAAGACATAGAGTGTCTACTCGTTCTCAGGAGCAGCAGGGTCGTTGGAGGTGTTTGGCAGTGCAGAAGAGCTGGGAGGTGCTGAAGCAGGTGGCGGTGATGTAGCATCGTCTTCTTCATCAATGATTCTGGCAGTGACTGTGGCAGCAGATGAAGAAAACTCAGAGTCTTCAAGTGATGGTGTGTTGCGCATCACAGCCCTTCTAGGAGGTGTGGTGTCAAACTTGAAGCGCTCAGTGAAGCCATCCTCTTCAAGTTCAGCTTCAGTACACATCATTGAGAGCCCTTTCCATGTACGACGACAGGTTTCATGAGTGACGAAAGCATTCTTGGTGGCAAGATTTCGAAGACGATTAACATCCACCAAGAGGCTTTTCATCTGACGCTTTAGCCAGTCGTGATGCCTATCTTGTTTTTGATGAAGGGCCACAAGAAGCTCTCGGTCATTGAGAACACGAGCGCGCTTCTTGGGTCTTGAAGCAGTTGCACTATCAGTGGCTTCAGTTGAAGCAGGGTGCGGCGCACATGTAGTGCCAGCCAAAGGATACACCCTGGAGATGGCTTCAACACCTTCATCGTTCTGAGTGAAGCTCTGGTGTTCTGCATTTTGAAGACTCAATGGTTGCTTGGCAGGCTCAGGATATATAGCTTCAACAGAGGTATCTACATTTGGCAAGAAGATCCGATGGTTGCGGGCTGAGGGCTGATATGAGATCGCAGAGTGAAGCTTGATCAGTCTCATTACCCAAGGAGCATAGAACTTTAAACCAAAGAGATCTGAGCCTGATGCAGCGAGTTGGCGTATGAAGAAATCCTGTGCGTTGAAGCATTTTCCATGAAGGATACAGAATATCAGAGTCTTCATTGCACCCTCAATCTTGGCATTTGGAGAGTGCCCTTTAATAGGCCAGAGAGTCCGCCGGATAATGTGATAGATTGTTCTGGGCAGGTACTCAAAGTCTTCAACGAAGAACTCTGTTGGATAAGGAGCATTGAGAGGCAGTGGCTTCATCATGGAGAGCATCTGACTCATATTTGGTTTAGGTCTCTGGAATATGCTCTCAAGAGCTTCAGTGTGAAGTGGACAACCTTCCTCAAAGAGTTCGCCAGGAGTGGGCAGGCCGGTGAGCTCAATGATATCGAATGCATTGGCTTCGTGATGGACGTTGCCGGTCATCCACTCCAGGGCCCAAGTCTTCGGATCTCTGTTGTATCCCTTGATGTGTAGGGTGGCATAGAATTGCAACAGAAGCTCTTCATTCCAGTGCTCTTCATTAGTTATAAACTGCAGCAGACCCACTTGCTTGAAGCAATCAAGCGCTTCCTCTAAGCAGGGCAGACCAGCAATGGCTTCAACATCAAGGTGCTTGTGCGGGAAGATGCGACCTTGGTTGTATAGGATGCATGAATAGTAGCTGCGCTGAGGATAGCTCCAGAACCTATCTGATGAAATCCGTTTCCTTGAATAGGGGTTCTTGGAGCTGTTGAAAAATGTATTGTCTGCCTTGAAGCTATTGATGTCAAAGGAGCCAGGTGCTGATGCAGGACCTGAGAACCTTGGCAGCCTTGGGACTGGCTTCTGTACATGAGGCCTGTGCTCAACATGGTAATCAAATTGAGGACCTGCAGCAGACTCAGGAACAGAAGTGTCTGGTTCAGTAGCTTCGTTGTCTGCTGAAGCTTTTGGTGGGGAGGGCTCCATATTGGCTTCAGTGTTGGTTGTGGCAGCCTCAACATTTTCAGCCTCCGCTTGACTAGCTGGAGGGTCAGTCACAAGGACGTTCTCCTGGAGAACTGCTTCTTGGTGTAGCGGGGGAGTGGGATCTTGTGGTACTTCTTCATTTTCTTCGGCTGATGCAGCCGGAATGTCTTCAGCATAGACTTGAGGCCTTGGACCTTTGCGAAGCCTGCGGAACACAGACGACGCTTATGGGGTTGGAGTGGGCTGGGCCTCAAAGTCTTCTTCCTCTTGAGGGCGATCCGCCCATGACGCATCTTGTGCAATTGGCGTCAGAGGACGACCAATGCTGATGAGCTCGCTTTGTTCATACTGAGGAAGGGACGCATCATCTTGTACATTGTCCTGATGACCAATGTCTTCAGCAGCAATGGGGTCGGCTGCTGGTATATTTTCAGCTTCAGGAGCCTCTGTGGAAGCAGGCTCATGAACCGTCAGTTGACGTTCTGCGTTCGGGTGCACCATAGCAATAGGTTCAACTATCAAGGGCTCTGTGGGAGCAGCCCGAGATTTCTTGATCTTTCTCTTCTTCTTGCTGGGGGTAGTAGGAGAGGCTTCAGAGCTCTTCCTCTTCCTAGCTTCAGCCTCAGCAGTTCTTGTCTTCTTAAGCTCTGAAGCTGTTGACCGGCTCTTTGGCTTCGAGCCAGTCGTTGCAGTTGGGAAGACAATTGGAACTGCTTCTTGCCTTGATGCCTCTGGTTCAGCTGGAACAGTCTTCTTCTTTTTCTTTGCGGCCATCTTGGGGTCGATGCCAGGACGCCCAAGTGCCTTGCACTTCTCGGCCTCATTGTAGGCCTGCACACATCTTTCTGCCAGAGACTTCATCCGCTCACGTGAACCTTGAGCTTCTGCACGCTTCTTCAGAAAGTTTTCCTTAAGTTCATGCAACATGGTCTTGAAGCTCTTCACTTCTTGCATGCTGAGCTTGGCCATATGCTTCTTGAACTGAGCCTTTTCATGATCAATTTTCTGCTTCAGTTCAACTATGCGATGGGCAATAGCAAGTTCTGAAGCAATAGCGCCTTGGAATGCGACGCTGAGGCCAACGGGCAGCTGCAGATCTTCGAAGCTGATGTCTGGTGAGGCAAACCATTCGTCGATGAAATTGTGGATGATGGCGACATCAAAGAGAGGCAAATTGTTGAAGATTTCAGCTTCTTCTTTGCTTTTGATGAGCTGCTCTAGAGCGTCATCTCCAAGATCTTCATCACTTGACAGATCTATGGCTTCACTGCGCAGGATGGCAGCAGCTGTGAGCTCTTTGCCGGTGTGTGGCTGAGGCACTTTGGCCTTCTGGGGCTTGGAGACGCGGGATACGTCTTCAGACTGCACACTGTCTTCAGGAGGTGCAGTTGCCAATGGCTTCGCCCTTGAGATTTTTGAGGAAGGGGCCGGATTTGAAGCTTTTGGCTTCTTTGATTGCTTTGGCTTCGGTATAGCAGGAGCTTCATCAGACTCAGAGTCAGCTGGAGGGTCATTCACGGCAGTCCCTTGGACTAGGATGTGGGTGATGAGGCCTTCAAGGTTGGCAAACGGACCGATGATATTGGGTTCGGCGTTGCGTGTGCCATCTGCCCTTGGTGCGGAGGGACCAGGGTTGAAGTCTAACCCAAATTTCTTCTTGTTCTGCTTCGCTGATTGTTGGGCAAACTGGAAATTGCGCTTGAACAGATTGTCGTCACGACACCAGAGTAGTGACGATGGATGTGCATCATCAGGCTGTGGTCCTCGGACCATGCATGGGTAGAAGCCTTGAGCAATGGCTTCATCTTTGGTCCTGAGAATAAGGTTCTTGTATAAGATGTCTCCCCATGGTCTTTTGATGGCGCTTTTCTCAGCATACTCCTGGGTGACGAAGCGGAATTTGAACCATTGTTCAGCCCAATAGCGTCGAATCCATTGGATTCGAGTCTTGCGCTGCCCATAATTCTCTTCAGGATCTGTTTTATACATTTCTGCCAGGTCTTCAGGCAGATCTTTGGAAGTTCCTTCACGTCTCTGTCTGCCCCCCTTCCTTGCTGCTGCTTCTGAAGCCATAAACTTAACTTGAAAGGCTTTAAAACTTTCAAAGGCTTCAAAGTCTTTCTTTTGCTGGACCAACAGGAACTGGCTTCAGGAGAGTTTATGTGATGCTGTAGGAATTCTGCAAATGAATGCAGACTATGAGAACCGAAGGATTCTCCCACGGACATGTACCTGTGACAGCATTAAGGTGCGAGGGAAGGGGAAGAGGTCATATGCATTCTCAGAAGGTTTTGAAGATTAATCAGTTTAGAAGACATTGACCTCATCGTGCAAAGACATTCACTCATAGATAAGAAGTTGGTTCCAGATTTGTACGAACCCACAGATCAGTACAAGTGAGGAATCTAACTACTTCATGAAGCACAAGTGAATATACTAGGCATGTTATGAGATGCAGATTGAGAGATCTAACTTGTGTGAAGCTAAAAATTTTATGGTAGAAAGTGACAGAACCATGAGATCAAAAGAGGATGTAAAAAGAAGTTTTATTTACCACACTTGGAACTGCTAGACGGAAGTGGGAGATGATGCCGAGCAGTTCAGTCCTCCGTGCCCTAACTTGGCGATGGAAGACACCTGCGGTGACGGCGGAGAGAACGATGTCCGCGGTCGGCGTGAGGACGGCATCGGAGAGGTTGCGGCAGCGAAGCGCTTCATCGCCGGCGTCGTCGAGAGCTAGCGGTGGCGCTAGGGTTCGTGCGAGGGTGGAAGAAGGAGATAATGACCGCGGTAAGTGTGAATTTATAGGCACAGGGGCGGCACTGTGCTATTACACAGGTGCCCCTGGCGATTCGCATCTGAGGAACGCGTGGCCTGTTTGCGGAAGTTTGGGGTTTGTTCCACGTCCCATGCACGCCTTGATTGTCGGGCGGTCGTTCCTGCTTCTCCGGATTTTATGTGGAGGGATGAGCATTGAAAACGGACTTTATGGTTGTCTCTATATCTTCTGCTGTCAAGGACGCAGTGAAGACATTCGACAGTTTCAATAGAATGCATATGACTTGGAGAGATAGAATTTGAGATAGAAAGCATAGAGAGATTAGGGTCCGATCACATTTACTTAGTTCAAAAGATTCAACTAAGAAGACATACCTATAAGTGAATGCTGTAGAGGACAGAACACTAGTATGTATATATCTATATAATCAACGTAGTGAAGATAATCATGAAAACATGTTAAGTTTGAAGCCAAACCAAATGTGAAGATATTGCAAGGTAACGCCATGAGTGAAACACTTCAAAATAGAACGTTTCGTGGTGGCGTTACCCACCGTATAGGAAGTATTAGACCCAGACACGGCGCACAATTATTGTGGCGCTCTGAAGTCCAATTCCACATTAATGTATTCACACTTAGAATGTATGTCTTCATTGATTTGAAGATATACTTCATTTCGTGTGTTGCACATCTAAGTCATCAATATGCATAAGGGTTAGGATGTGTGCCTGATCACAGGACATTTGAGGATTCCAGGATATTTAGCTCACACCGTAACTTGCAAAACCTCTTCTCATCCAAGGGCTTGGTGAAGATATCTGCCAATTGTTCTTCAGTGTTGACGTGTATGATATCAATGTCTTCCTTCACAACATGATCTCTGAGAAAGTGATGACGAATTTCAATGTGCTTTGTCTTCGAGTGCTGAACTGGGTTGTTGGCAATCTTGATGGCGCTTTCGTTGTCGCAGTAAAGTGGCACTTGCTTCAGATGAATGCCATAGTCCTTGAGTGTTTGCTTCATCCACAGAAGCTGAGCGCAGCAAGATCCAGCAGCAATGTATTCAAATTCAGCAGTGGAGAGAGATACACAGTTCTGCTTCTTTGAAGACCAACATACAAGTGATCGTCCCAGAAAGTGACATGTGCCTGATGTAGACTTGCGACCAACTTTGTCACCAGCATAATCAGCATCCGAAAATCCAACCAAATCAAACTCTGAGCCCTTTGGATACCATAATCCTAGAGTTGGGGTGTGAGCCAAATATCGAAGAATTCGCTTCACAGCTAAGTGATGCGACTCCTTTGGTGCCGCTTGAAATCGAGCACACATGCAAACACTAAGCATAATATCTGGCCTAGATGCACATAGATAAAGCAAAGAACCAATCATGGAGCGGTATACCTTTTGATCGAACTCTTTACCATTGTCGTCAGGACCTAGATGATGTTTGGCTGGCATTGGTGTTGTGAAGCCTTTGCAGTCTTGCATACCGAACTTCTTCAGGCAATCTTTGAGATACTTCTCTTGAGATATGAAGATGCCATTGCGTTTTTGTCGTATTTGAAGACCAAGGAAGAACTTCAGCTCCCCCATCATGGACATCTGATATTGCTCTTGCATCATATATTCAAACTCTTCACTATACTTCTGATTGGTGCAGCCGAAGATAATGTCATCCACATATATTTGGCACACAAATAGTTCACCATCATATGTCTTCGTGAAAAGAGTGGGATCCAGGGAACCAGGTATGAAGCCTTTGCTCTTCAGGAAGTATTTGAGTGTGTCATACCAGGCCCTAGGGACTTGTTTGAGGCCATACAGTGCCTTGTTGAGCTTGTATACCATGTCAGGATGTTTTGGATTTTCAAAGCCAGGCGGTTGTGCAACATACACTTCTTCTTCAATCTTGCCATTGAGAAATGCACTTTTCACATCCATTTGATATAGAAGTATGTTATGATGATTTGCATAGGCCAGCAGTATGCGTATGGCTTCAAGCCCAGCCACAGGAGCAAATGTTTCATCGAAGTCAATGCCCTCCACTTGAGTATATCCTTGAGCAACGAGACGAGCTTTGTTTCTGACAACTTGACCATGCTCATCTTGTTTGTTGCGGTATATCCGTTTGGTGCCTATTATGTTGTGCTTCCGTGGATCAGGACGCTTAACCAGTTCCCATACATTATTCAGCTCAAACTGTTGAAGCTCTTCTTGCATAGCTTGAATCCATTCAGGTTCCATGAAGGCTTCTTCAACTTTCTTGGGTTCTGATATTGAGACGAATGCGAAGTGCCCACAGAAATTTGCTAGCTGAGTTGCCCTTGAACGAGTGAGTGGACCAGGTGCATTGATGCTGTCAATTATTCTGTCAATCTGCACTTCATTGGCAACACGAGGATGTACAGGGCGAAGACTTTGCTCTTGCTGATATGTGTTGTTGTTGGGAGGAATGTCTTCAGGCTGAGCATTGTCTTCATGTTGATCAGGTGCTGAGATGATAAGTTCTTCTTCAGGATGAGCTTCAGAAGGTATAATCTCTCCAGTTTCCATAAGCTTGATTGATTCACTAGCTGGAACTTCATCTAGCACATTTGGCAGTTGCTCTCTTTGTGAACCATTTGTCTCATCGAACCGCACATCCACTGTTTCAACAACTTTGTAATGAAAGAGGTTGAAGACTCTGTAGGAGTGCGAATCCTTTCCATATCCAAGCATAAATCCCTCATGTGCTTTTGGTGCAAACTTTGAGGTGTGGTGTGGGTCCTTGATCCAGCACCTTGAGCCAAATACTCTGAAGTAACTGACATTTGGCTTCTTGCCAGTTAGGAGTTCATAAGATGTCTTGTTTAGAAGCTTGTGAAGATAAACACGATTGATTGTATGACATGCAGTATCAATGGCTTCAGTCCAGAATTTTCTTGGAGTCTTGTATTCATCTAGCATCGTTTTGGCCATCTCAATGAGTGTTCTGTTCTTGCGTTCGACGACGCCATTCTGCTGTGGCGTGTACGGAGCTGAGAATTCATGTGTGATGCCCAAGGTATCAAGATATGTATCAAGGCCAGTGTTCTTGAATTCAGTGTCATTGTCACTTCTGATGTGCTTTATCTTGGCGCCAAAATTGTTCATAGCTCGATTGGCGAAGCGTCTGAAGACATCCTGCACTTCAGTCTTGTAAAGGATTATGTGCACCCAAGTATATCTAGAGTAATCATCAACAATGACGAAGCCATAGAGGCAAGCAGTAGTAGTAAAAGTTGAGTAGTGAGTGGGACCGAAAAGATCCATGTGGAGCAGTTCGAAGGGTTGAGTAGTAGTCATGATTGTCTTCGAAGGATGTTTTGCCCTTGTCATCTTCCCTGCTTCACAGGCACCGCATAAGTGATCTTTCTTGAACTTGACGCCCTCGATGCCTATGACATGCTTCTTCTTCGCAAGGGTGTGGAGGTTCCTCATGCCAGTATGCCCAAGCCTCCGATGCCAAAGCCAGCATTCTGAAGCTTTTGCAAGAAGACATACTGCAAGTTGTGGCCCTGCCGAGAAATCTACCACATACAGATCATCTTTCCGATACGCTTCAAACACTAGAGACTTGTCAGATTCCATTAGTACTAGGCAACGATATTTTCCAAACATTACGATCATGTTCAAATCGCAAAGCATTGAGACAGACATTAAGTTGAAGCCAAGGGATTCAACAAGCATGACTTTATCCATGTGTTGATCCTTTGAGATTGCAACTCTACCTAGACCCAATACCTTACTTTTACCAGTGTCAGCAAATGTGATGTCGCTCTTGTCGGATGGACGTAAGGTTGAGTCCATAAAAAGGCTTCTTTTGCCAGTCATGTGATTTGTACATCCACTGTCAATAATCCATTCTGAAGACTTTGAAGACGCTGGTGTCGTACCCTACAGTGCAGTTAGGGGGATAGGCTTCACGAAGAGAATTGTGAAGCAAAAACATTTGACGAACCAGTGGGTTATGAAAACTTAGATCCAGATTAGGACTAATAGGGAGAGTAGCATGCGATTCAGGAACGAAGTACATAATGATGCCATTCGGGCATTTTATCTTGCGCCCTACAAGATTTTTAAGGTCCCCAGCTATAGCGTCAGAAGATTTTGTTTTTCTGCTGGAGACCTTTCCCTGCAAAAGAGAGTTAAGCTTTCTTAACCACCCACATCTTCAAGGGTGGCTTAGAAGCAATAAGTCTAAGTTTTCAAGAGTCACACTTAGAATGTATGTCTTGATTGATTGAAGATATACTTTACTTCGTGTGTTGCACATCTAAGTCATCAATATGCATAAGTGTTAGGATGTGTGCCTGATCACAGGACATTTGAGGATTCCAGGATATTTAGCTCACACCGTAACTTGCAAAACCTCTTCTCATCCAAGGGCTTGGTGAAGATATCTGCCAATTGTTCTTCAGTGTTGACGTGTATGATATCAATGTCTTCCTTCACAACATGATCTCTGAGAAAGTGATGACGAATTTCAATGTGCTTTGTCTTCGAGTGCTGAACTGGGTTGTTGGCAATCTTGATGGCGCTTTCGTTGTCGCAGTAAAGTGGCACTTGCTTCAGATGAATGCCATAGTCCTTGAGTGTTTGCTTCATCCACAGAAGCTGAGCGCAGCAAGATCCAGCAGCAATGTATTCAAATTCAGCAGTGGAGAGAGATACACAGTTCTGCTTCTTTGAAGACCAACATACAAGTGATCGTCCCAGAAAGTGACATGTGCCTGATGTAGACTTGCGACCAACTTTGTCACCAGCATAATCAGCATCCGAAAATCCAACCAAATCAAACTCTGAGCCCTTTGGATACCATAATCCTAGAGTTGGGGTGTGAGCCAAATATCGAAGAATTCGCTTCACAGCTAAGTGATGCGACTCCTTTGGTGCCGCTTGAAATCGAGCACACATGCAAACACTAAGCATAATATCTGGCCTAGATGCACATAGATAAAGCAAAGAACCAATCATGGAGCGGTATACCTTTTGATCGAACTCTTTACCATTGTCGTCAGGACCCAGATGATGCTTGGCTGGCATTGGCGTCGTGAAGCCTTTGCAGTTTTGCATACCGAACTTCTTCAGACAATCTTTGAGATACTTCTCTTGAGATATGAAGATGCCATTGCGTTGCTGTCGTATTTGAAGACCGAGAAAGAACTTCAGCTCTCCCATCATGGACATCTGATATTGCTCTTGCATCATATATCCAAACTCTTCACTGTACTTCTGATTGGTGCAGCCGAAGATAATGGCATCCACATATATTTGGCACACAAACAGTTCACCATCATATGTCTTCGTGAAGAGAGTGGGGTCGAGGGAACCAGGTATGAAGCCTTTGCTCTTTAGGAAGTATTTGAGTGTGTCATACCAGGCCCGAGGGGCTTGTTTGAGGCCATACAGTGCCTTGTTGAGCTTGTATACCATGTCAGGATGTTTTGGATCTTCAAAGCCAGGCGGTTGTGCAACATACACTTCTTCAATCTTGCCATTGAGAAAGGTGCTCTTCACATCCATTTGATATAGAAGTATGTTGTGATGATTGGCATAGGCCAGCAGTATGCGTATGGCTTCAAGTCTAGCCACAGGAGCAAATGTTTCATCGAAGTCAATGCCTTCCACTTGAGTATATCCTTGAGCAACGAGACGAGCTTTGTTTCTGACAACTTGACCATGCTCATCTTGCTTGTTGTGGTATATCCATTTTGTGCCTATTATGTTGTGCTTCCGAGGATCAGGACGCTTAACCAGTTCCCATACATTATTCATCTCAAACTGTTGAAGCTCTTCTTGCATAGCTTGAATCCATTCAGGTTCCATGAAGGCTTCTTCAACTTTCTTGGGTTCTGTTATTGAGACGAATGCGAAGTGCCCACAGAAATTTGCTAGCTGAGTTGCCCTTGATCGAGTGAGCGGACCAGGTGCATTGATGTTGTCAATTATTCTCTCAATCTGCACTTCATTGGCAACACGAGGATGTACAGGGCAAAGATTTTGCTCTTGCTGACCATTGTCGTTGTTAGAGGGATTGTCTTCAGGTTGAGCATTGTCTTCAGGTTGGTCTGTGAAAGTGCGTTATATCGACTAGAGGGGGGTGAATAGGCGATTTTTATGAAAGTCTTAAAAATGTGGGAGTTATGAAGACAAACAGCGAAGATTATGCCTATTACTATTCAGCGGAAGTTAGATTACACTAGGCCAGCCATGGTCAAGTATTCAATAAAGTGAAAGCGCAATGACAAACAGCTGCAGTGTAATAAGGATCAGGTGGGAAGAAGTTATGAAGCCAAACAGATCATACATTCACGTTATGAAGACAAAAGATAGAGCAAGCATGCAATGGCTTCACAATGAGTAACAGTAAGAAAAAGGAAGTGAAGATGAAACCAGTGACTCGTTGAAGACAATGATGTGTTGGACCAGTTCTAGTTGCTATGACAATTGTACATCTGGTTGGAGCGGCTAGGTATTTAAACCTTAGGACACACAGTCTCGGACACCCAGTCCTGAACACGCAGCTCAGGACACCAAGTCCTCACCGTATTCTCCTTGAGCTAAGGTCACATAGTCCTCGCCCAATCACTCTGGTAAGTCTTCAAGGTAGACTCCCAAACCTTCACAGAATTCGTTCACTGGCAATCCACAATGTCTCTTGGATGCTCTGAACGCGACGCCTAACTGTCTGGAGGATTCACAGTCCTCAAGTGTAATAAGTCTTCAGATCACACAGACAAGAAGACTTAAGTGATGCCCAATGTTCTCTGGCTCTGGGTGGTTAGGGCTTTTCTCCTCGCTAGGAATTTTCTCTCAAAGGCTTCGAGGTGGGTTGCTCTCAAACGACAAAAGCCGTGCACTGAAATCTGAGCAGCCAACCGTTTATGGTTGTAGGGGGTGGGCTATTTATAGCCACTTGGCAACCCGACCTGATTTGTCCGAAATGACCCTGGGTCACTAAGGAACTGACACGTGTCTCAACGGTCAGATTTCAAACTCTCATGGCAACTTTACTTGGGCTACAAGCAAAGCTGACTTGTCTGGCTCTGGACAAGATTCGCTCTCATTGTCTTCACTCGAAGACATAGGTTTTTGGTTTAGGCATCACTTCAGTCATTCTGACTGGTTCTCCTGGACCCCACTTAACAGTACGGTGGTTCCTATGACTCAACACAAAAGAAAAAGAACTACGAAAGATCTAAGTCTTCGAGCTCCATAGGCTTCATAACGTGTCTTCTTTTGTCATAGTCTTCAATGTGAATATCTTCATATACCACCTTTGGCTTCAATGTCTTCATACATTTTTAGGGGTCATCTCTGGTAGTAAAACCGAATCAATGAGGGACTTCTACCTGTGTTATCCTGCAATTCTCACAAACACATTAGTCCCTCAACTAGGTTTGTCGTCAATACTCCAAAACCAACTAGGGGTGGCACTAGATGCACTTACAATCTCCCCCTTTTTGGTGATTGATGACAAACTTGTTGAAGTTTTCAACGGGGAATATAGTCTGTGAAATTGTAAAGGATAAGGAATTGTCTTCATAAGTTGCAAGGGCTCCCCCTGAAGATGTGCATATAAGTTAATTTGCTTTTGGAATGCAAATGCACATGGCAGGTTGTACTTGTGGAGATCCACTATGCATGTGAAAGTATATGAATATAATGACATGCATAATGGAAAATGGACATCTGCGGAATGAGATAAGTGCGGAATTTATCTTCGCAAAACAGGGTGGCAAACAAGTAGCAGACGACCATCGAGTTTTAGTGTTACAACTCAAAGAACCAATGAAGCAAAAACGAGAGTTGTAAGCACGAAGCAAAATATAGCAAAACATAAAGCACCTGCCCATAAGGACCCGCTTGAAGACTATCAACCCATATGCTTCTCCCCCTTTTGTCAGCAAGGACCAAAAAGGTTTGAAGACATAGAGTGTCTACTCGTTCTCAGGAGCAGCAGGGTCGTTGGAGGTGTTTGGCAGTGCAGAAGAGCTGGGAGGTGCTGAAGCAGGTGGCGGTGATGTAGCATCGTCTTCTTCATCAATGATTCTGGCAGTGACTGTGGCAGCAGATGAAGAAAACTCAGAGTCTTCAAGTGATGGTGTGTTGCGCATCACAGCCCTTCTAGGAGGTGTGGTGTCAAACTTGAAGCGCTCAGTGAAGCCATCCTCTTCAAGTTCAGCTTCAGTACACATCATTGAGAGCCCTTTCCATGTACGACGACAGGTTTCATGAGTGACGAAAGCATTCTTGGTGGCAAGATTTCGAAGACGATTAACATCCACCAAGAGGCTTTTCATCTGACGCTTTAGCCAGTCGTGATGCCTATCTTGTTTTTGATGAAGGGCCACAAGAAGCTCTCGGTCATTGAGAACACGAGCGCGCTTCTTGGGTCTTGAAGCAGTTGCACTATCAGTGGCTTCAGTTGAAGCAGGGTGCGGCGCACATGTAGTGCCAGCCAAAGGATACACCCTGGAGATGGCTTCAACACCTTCATCGTTCTGAGTGAAGCTCTGGTGTTCTGCATTTTGAAGACTCAATGGTTGCTTGGCAGGCTCAGGATATATAGCTTCAACAGAGGTATCTACATTTGGCAAGAAGATCCGATGGTTGCGGGCTGAGGGCTGATATGAGATCGCAGAGTGAAGCTTGATCAGTCTCATTACCCAAGGAGCATAGAACTTTAAACCAAAGAGATCTGAGCCTGATGCAGCGAGTTGGCGTATGAAGAAATCCTGTGCGTTGAAGCATTTTCCATGAAGGATACAGAATATCAGAGTCTTCATTGCACCCTCAATCTTGGCATTTGGAGAGTGCCCTTTAATAGGCCAGAGAGTCCGCCGGATAATGTGATAGATTGTTCTGGGCAGGTACTCAAAGTCTTCAACGAAGAACTCTGTTGGATAAGGAGCATTGAGAGGCAGTGGCTTCATCATGGAGAGCATCTGACTCATATTTGGTTCAGGTCTCTGGAATATGCTCTCAAGAGCTTCAGTGTGAAGTGGACAACCTTCCTCAAAGAGTTCGCCAGGAGTGGGCAGGCCGGTGAGCTCAATGATATCGAATGCATTGGCTTCGTGATGGACGTTGCCGGTCATCCACTCCAGGGCCCAAGTCTTCGGATCTCTGTTGTATCCCTTGATGTGTAGGGTGGCATAGAATTGCAACAGAAGCTCTTCATTCCAGTGCTCTTCATTAGTTATAAACTGCAGCAGACCCACTTGCTTGAAGCAATCAAGCGCTTCCTCTAAGCAGGGCAGACCAGCAATGGCTTCAACATCAAGGTGCTTGTGCGGGAAGATGCGACCTTGGTTGTATAGGATGCATGAATAGTAGCTGCGCTGAGGATAGCTCCAGAACCTATCTGATGAAATCCGTTTCCTTGAATAGGGGTTCTTGGAGCTGTTGAAAAATGTATTGTCTGCCTTGAAGCTATTGATGTCAAAGGAGCCAGGTGCTGATGCAGGACCTGAGAACCTTGGCAGCCTTGGGACTGGCTTCTGTACATGAGGCCTGTGCTCAACATGGTAATCAAATTGAGGACCTGCAGCAGACTCAGGAACAGAAGTGTCTGGTTCAGTAGCTTCGTTGTCTGCTGAAGCTTTTGGTGGGGAGGGCTCCATATTGGCTTCAGTGTTGGTTGTGGCAGCCTCAACATTTTCAGCCTCCGCTTGACTAGCTGGAGGGTCAGTCACAAGGACGTTCTCCTGGAGAACTGCTTCTTGGTGTAGCGGGGGAGTGGGATCTTGTGGTACTTCTTCATTTTCTTCGGCTGATGCAGCCGGAATGTCTTCAGCATAGACTTGAGGCCTTGGACCTTTGCGAAGCCTGCGGAACACAGACGACGCTTATGGGGTTGGAGTGGGCTGGGCCTCAAAGTCTTCTTCCTCTTGAGGGCGATCCGCCCATGACGCATCTTGTGCAATTGGCGTCAGAGGACGACCAATGCTGATGAGCTCGCTTTGTTCATACTGAGGAAGGGACGCATCATCTTGTACATTGTCCTGATGACCAATGTCTTCAGCAGCAATGGGGTCGGCTGCTGGTATATTTTCAGCTTCAGGAGCCTCTGTGGAAGCAGGCTCATGAACCGTCAGTTGACGTTCTGCGTTCGGGTGCACCATAGCAATAGGTTCAACTATCAAGGGCTCTGTGGGAGCAGCCCGAGATTTCTTGATCTTTCTCTTCTTCTTGCTGGGGGTAGTAGGAGAGGCTTCAGAGCTCTTCCTCTTCCTAGCTTCAGCCTCAGCAGTTCTTGTCTTCTTAAGCTCTGAAGCTGTTGACCGGCTCTTTGGCTTCGAGCCAGTCGTTGCAGTTGGGAAGACAATTGGAACTGCTTCTTGCCTTGATGCCTCTGGTTCAGCTGGAACAGTCTTCTTCTTTTTCTTTGCGGCCATCTTGGGGTCGATGCCAGGACGCCCAAGTGCCTTGCACTTCTCGGCCTCATTGTAGGCCTGCACACATCTTTCTGCCAGAGACTTCATCCGCTCACGTGAACCTTGAGCTTCTGCACGCTTCTTCAGAAAGTTTTCCTTAAGTTCATGCAACATGGTCTTGAAGCTCTTCACTTCTTGCATGCTGAGCTTGGCCATATGCTTCTTGAACTGAGCCTTTTCATGATCAATTTTCTGCTTCAGTTCAACTATGCGATGGGCAATAGCAAGTTCTGAAGCAATAGCGCCTTGGAATGCGACGCTGAGGCCAACGGGCAGCTGCAGATCTTCGAAGCTGATGTCTGGTGAGGCAAACCATTCGTCGATGAAATTGTGGATGATGGCGACATCAAAGAGAGGCAAATTGTTGAAGATTTCAGCTTCTTCTTTGCTTTTGATGAGCTGCTCTAGAGCGTCATCTCCAAGATCTTCATCACTTGACAGATCTATGGCTTCACTGCGCAGGATGGCAGCAGCTGTGAGCTCTTTGCCGGTGTGTGGCTGAGGCACTTTGGCCTTCTGGGGCTTGGAGACGCGGGATACGTCTTCAGACTGCACACTGTCTTCAGGAGGTGCAGTTGCCAATGGCTTCGCCCTTGAGATTTTTGAGGAAGGGGCCGGATTTGAAGCTTTTGGCTTCTTTGATTGCTTTGGCTTCGGTATAGCAGGAGCTTCATCAGACTCAGAGTCAGCTGGAGGGTCATTCACGGCAGTCCCTTGGACTAGGATGTGGGTGATGAGGCCTTCAAGGTTGGCAAACGGACCGATGATATTGGGTTCGGCGTTGCGTGTGCCATCTGCCCTTGGTGCGGAGGGACCAGGGTTGAAGTCTAACCCAAATTTCTTCTTGTTCTGCTTCGCTGATTGTTGGGCAAACTGGAAATTGCGCTTGAATAGATTGTCGTCACGACACCAGAGTAGTGACGATGGATGTGCATCATCAGGCTGTGGTCCTCGGACCATGCATGGGTAGAAGCCTTGAGCAATGGCTTCATCTTTGGTCCTGAGAATAAGGTTCTTGTATAAGATGTCTCCCCATGGTCTTTTGATGGCGCTTTTCTCAGCATACTCCTGGGTGACGAAGCGGAATTTGAACCATTGTTCAGCCCAATAGCGTCGAATCCATTGGATTCGAGTCTTGCGCTGCCCATAATTCTCTTCAGGATCTGTTTTATACATTTCTGCCAGGTCTTCAGGCAGATCTTTGGAAGTTCCTTCACGTCTCTGTCTGCCCCCCTTCCTTGCTGCTGCTTCTGAAGCCATAAACTTAACTTGAAAGGCTTTAAAACTTTCAAAGGCTTCAAAGTCTTTCTTTTGCTGGACCAACAGGAACTGGCTTCAGGAGAGTTTATGTGATGCTGTAGGAATTCTGCAAATGAATGCAGACTATGAGAACCGAAGGATTCTCCCACGGACATGTACCTGTGACAGCATTAAGGTGCGAGGGAAGGGGAAGAGGTCATATGCATTCTCAGAAGGTTTTGAAGATTAATCAGTTTAGAAGACATTGACCTCATCGTGCAAAGACATTCACTCATAGATAAGAAGTTGGTTCCAGATTTGTACGAACCCACAGATCAGTACAAGTGAGGAATCTAACTACTTCATGAAGCACAAGTGAATATACTAGGCATGTTATGAGATGCAGATTGAGAGATCTAACTTGTGTGAAGCTAAAAATTTTATGGTAGAAAGTGACAGAACCATGAGATCAAAAGAGGATGTAAAAAGAAGTTTTATTTACCACACTTGGAACTGCTAGACGGAAGTGGGAGATGATGCCGAGCAGTTCAGTCCTCCGTGCCCTAACTTGGCGATGGAAGACACCTGCGGTGACGGCGGAGAGAACGATGTCCGCGGTCGGCGTGAGGACGGCATCGGAGAGGTTGCGGCAGCGAAGCGCTTCATCACCGGCGTCGTCGAGAGCTAGCGGTGGCGCTAGGGTTCGTGCGAGGGTGGAAGAAGGAGATAATGACCGCGGTAAGTGTGAATTTATAGGCACAGGGGCGGCACTGTGCTATTACACAGGTGCCCCTGGCGATTCGCATCTGAGGAACGCGTGGCCTGTTTGCGGAAGTTTGGGGTTTGTTCCACGTCCCATGCACGCCTTGATTGTCGGGCGGTCGTTCCTGCTTCTCCGGATTTTATGTGGAGGGATGAGCATTGAAAACGGACTTTATGGTTGTCTCTATATCTTCTGCTGTCAAGGACGCAGTGAAGACATTCGACAGTTTCAATAGAATGCATATGACTTGGAGAGATAGAATTTGAGATAGAAAGCATAGAGAGATTAGGGTCCGATCACATTTACTTAGTTCAAAAGATTCAACTAAGAAGACATACCTATAAGTGAATGCTGTAGAGGACAGAACACTAGTATGTATATATCTATATAATCAACGTAGTGAAGATAATCATGAAAACATGTTAAGTTTGAAGCCAAACCAAATGTGAAGATATTGCAAGGTAACGCCATGAGTGAAACACTTCAAAATAGAACGTTTCGTGGTGGCGTTACCCACCGTATAGGAAGTATTAGACCCAGACACGGCGCACAATTATTGTGGCGCTCTGAAGTCCAATTCCACATTAATGTATTCACACTTAGAATGTATGTCTTCATTGATTTGAAGATATACTTCATTTCGTGTGTTGCACATCTAAGTCATCAATATGCATAAGGGTTAGGATGTGTGCCTGATCACAGGACATTTGAGGATTCCAGGATATTTAGCTCACACCGTAACTTGCAAAACCTCTTCTCATCCAAGGGCTTGGTGAAGATATCTACCAATTGTTCTTCAGTGTTGACGTGTATGATATCAATGTCTTCCTTCACAACATGATCTCTGAGAAAGTGATGACGAATTTCAATGTGCTTTGTCTTCGAGTGTTGAACTGGGTTGTTGGCAATCTTGATGGCGCTTTCGTTGTCGCAGTAAAGTGGCACTTGCTTCAGATGAATGCCATAGTCCTTGAGTGTTTGCTTCATCCACAGAAGCTGAGCGCAGCAAGATCCAGCAGCAATGTATTCAAATTCAGCAGTGGAGAGAGATACACAGTTCTGCTTCTTTGAAGACCAACATACAAGTGATCGTCCCAGAAAGTGACATGTGCCTGATGTAGACTTGCGATCAACTTTGTCACCAGCATAATCAGCATCCGAAAATCCAACCAAATCAAACTCTGAGCCCTTTGGATACCATAATCCTAGAGTTGGGGTGTGAGCCAAATATCGAAGAATTCGCTTCACAGCTAAGTGATGCGACTCCTTTGGTGCCGCTTGAAATCGAGCACACATGCAAACACTAAGCATAATATCTGGCCTAGATGCACATAGATAAAGCAAAGAACCAATCATGGAGCGGTATACCTTTTGATCGAACTCTTTACCATTGTCGTCAGGACCTAGATGATGTTTGGCTGGCATTGGTGTTGTGAAGCCTTTGCAGTCTTGCATACCGAACTTCTTCAGGCAATCTTTGAGATACTTCTCTTGAGATATGAAGATGCCATTGCGTTTTTGTCGTATTTGAAGACCAAGGAAGAACTTCAGCTCCCCCATCATGGACATCTGATATTGCTCTTGCATCATATATTCAAACTCTTCACTATACTTCTGATTGGTGCAGCCGAAGATAATGTCATCCACATATATTTGGCACACAAATAGTTCACCATCATATGTCTTCGTGAAAAGAGTGGGATCCAGGGAACCAGGTATGAAGCCTTTGCTCTTCAGGAAGTATTTGAGTGTGTCATACCAGGCCCTAGGGACTTGTTTGAGGCCATACAGTGCCTTGTTGAGCTTGTATACCATGTCAGGATGTTTTGGATTTTCAAAGCCAGGCGGTTGTGCAACATACACTTCTTCTTCAATCTTGCCATTGAGAAATGCACTTTTCACATCCATTTGATATAGAAGTATGTTATGATGATTTGCATAGGCCAGCAGTATGCGTATGGCTTCAAGCCCAGCCACAGGAGCAAATGTTTCATCGAAGTCAATGCCCTCCACTTGAGTATATCCTTGAGCAACGAGACGAGCTTTGTTTCTGACAACTTGACCATGCTCATCTTGTTTGTTGCGGTATATCCGTTTGGTGCCTATTATGTTGTGCTTCCGTGGATCAGGACGCTTAACCAGTTCCCATACATTATTCAGCTCAAACTGTTGAAGCTCTTCTTGCATAGCTTGAATCCATTCAGGTTCCATGAAGGCTTCTTCAACTTTCTTGGGTTCTGATATTGAGACGAATGCGAAGTGCCCACAGAAATTTGCTAGCTGAGTTGCCCTTGAACGAGTGAGTGGACCAGGTGCATTGATGCTGTCAATTATTCTGTCAATCTGCACTTCATTGGCAACACGAGGATGTACAGGGCGAAGACTTTGCTCTTGCTGATATGTGTTGTTGTTGGGAGGAATGTCTTCAGGCTGAGCATTGTCTTCATGTTGATCAGGTGCTGAGATGATAAGTTCTTCTTCAGGATGAGCTTCAGAAGGTATAATCTCTCCAGTTTCCATAAGCTTGATTGATTCACTAGCTGGAACTTCATCTAGCACATTTGGCAGTTGCTCTCTTTGTGAACCATTTGTCTCATCGAACCGCACATCCACTGTTTCAACAACTTTGTAATGAAAGAGGTTGAAGACTCTGTAGGAGTGCGAATCCTTTCCATATCCAAGCATAAATCCCTCATGTGCTTTTGGTGCAAACTTTGAGGTGTGGTGTGGGTCCTTGATCCAGCACCTTGAGCCAAATACTCTGAAGTAACTGACATTTGGCTTCTTGCCAGTTAGGAGTTCATAAGATGTCTTGTTTAGAAGCTTGTGAAGATAAACACGATTGATTGTATGACATGCAGTATCAATGGCTTCAGTCCAGAATTTTCTTGGAGTCTTGTATTCATCTAGCATCGTTTTGGCCATCTCAATGAGTGTTCTGTTCTTGCGTTCGACGACGCCATTCTGCTGTGGCGTGTACGGAGCTGAGAATTCATGTGTGATGCCCAAGGTATCAAGATATGTATCAAGGCCAGTGTTCTTGAATTCAGTGTCATTGTCACTTCTGATGTGCTTTATCTTGGCGCCAAAATTGTTCATAGCTCGATTGGCGAAGCGTCTGAAGACATCCTGCACTTCAGTCTTGTAAAGGATTATGTGCACCCAAGTATATCTAGAGTAATCATCAACAATGACGAAGCCATAGAGGCAAGCAGTAGTAGTAAAAGTTGAGTAGTGAGTGGGACCGAAAAGATCCATGTGGAGCAGTTCGAAGGGTTGAGTAGTAGTCATGATTGTCTTCGAAGGATGTTTTGCCCTTGTCATCTTCCCTGCTTCACAGGCACCGCATAAGTGATCTTTCTTGAACTTGACGCCCTCGATGCCTATGACATGCTTCTTCTTCGCAAGGGTGTGGAGGTTCCTCATGCCAGTATGCCCAAGCCTCCGATGCCAAAGCCAGCATTCTGAAGCTTTTGCAAGAAGACATACTGCAAGTTGTGGCCCTGCCGAGAAATCTACCACATACAGATCATCTTTCCGATACGCTTCAAACACTAGAGACTTGTCAGATTCCATTAGTACTAGGCAACGATATTTTCCAAACATTACGATCATGTTCAAATCGCAAAGCATTGAGACAGACATTAAGTTGAAGCCAAGGGATTCAACAAGCATGACTTTATCCATGTGTTGATCCTTTGAGATTGCAACTCTACCTAGACCCAATACCTTACTTTTACCAGTGTCAGCAAATGTGATGTCGCTCTTGTCGGATGGACGTAAGGTTGAGTCCATAAAAAGGCTTCTTTTGCCAGTCATGTGATTTGTACATCCACTGTCAATAATCCATTCTGAAGACTTTGAAGACGCTGGTGTCGTACCCTACAGTGCAGTTAGGGGGATAGGCTTCACGAAGAGAATTGTGAAGCAAAAACATTTGACGAACCAGTGGGTTATGAAAACTTAGATCCAGATTAGGACTAATAGGGAGAGTAGCATGCGATTCAGGAACGAAGTACATAATGATGCCATTCGGGCATTTTATCTTGCGCCCTACAAGATTTTTAAGGTCCCCAGCTATAGCGTCAGAAGATTTTGTTTTTCTGCTGGAGACCTTTCCCTGCAAAAGAGAGTTAAGCTTTCTTAACCACCCACATCTTCAAGGGTGGCTTAGAAGCAATAAGTCTAAGTGCGGCATCTGAGAATTTTGGCTTTGCAGCCTTAGCAAACAGTCTTGCAGGTGGACAATAATACTCATAGGAATAAGCAGAATAATTTTTGGTCATATGAACATGACGGTTCGATGAACCGCTCTCATATTCATATGCCTGAGTATGGTTTCCCTGCAAAACATTTGCATTAGTGTGACTCAGGTGAGTCCTCTGTTTGTATGAAGCCTTTGGACCGTATGAAGCTTTTGGTCTGAGGTTTGTCTTCTTCAAGTGAGGTGTCACGAAGACATTCACAGGAAGATTTTCCAGACACTTTTTCGGAACCCAGATCTTCTTCATAGGTGGTCCATTCCTGCAGTTAGTACCAATGTACCTGGCAAACACTTCACCATTCTGATTCTTAAACAGTTTATAGTTTGCATCAAAGGATTCATCAATAATAATGGGGTTAGCACATGTGAAGCCAGATAAATTGGATGGATCTGCTGAAGGTTCCTTTGCAGCAACCCATGTGGTCTTGGGGTACTGCTCAGGTTTCTAGTAAGAGCCATCTGCATTTATTTTCCTTACGAACCCAACACCCTCTTTCCTAGGGTTTCGGTTCAGAATCTGCTTCTTGAGGACATCACATAATGTCTGATGTCCTTTAAGACTTTTGTACATCCCTGTTTCAAGCAATTTCTTCAACCTAGCATTCTCATCAGCAATAGCAGTGGTATCCTTAGCAGAGGGGTTAGTTACCACATCAACAGTTGAAGATATTGCAACAACAGTAGCAGTGGAACATTCAGCAACAGAAGTAGCATTATCACTCTCAATGCATTTAAGACATGGTGGTTCAAATCCTTCCTGAGCGGAACTGATTTGTTCGGTGCGAAGTGACTCGTTTTCCTTTTGAAGATCTTCATGAGCCGCTCTCAACTTCTCAAGTTCTTGCTTCCTTTGAAGATAATCATAGGAAAGCTTTTCATTAGTTGTTGAGAGAGTATCAAGATGATCTTCAAGTTCCTGATACTTAACGTGAAGATTTTTTATGTCTTCAATTAAGGATTCAGATTGAGTCATTTCAGCACCCAACAGATCATCGCTTCTGTCTAACAGTTTTTGAATATGTTCCATAGCTTTCTGTTGTTCAGTTGCAATTTTAGCAAGTGTTTTGTAGCTGGGTTTTGAATCACAGTCAGAGTCATCGTCACTAGATGTTTGATAGCGAGTAGTGCGTGTGTTTACCTTGGCACCGCGTGCCATGAAGCAGTAGGTAGGAGTGGAGTCGTTCTTGTCATTTGCATTGGTGTCGGTGATGAGGTCATTGTCTTCAGTGTTGAAGATGGACTTGGCGACGTATGTTGTAGCCAGACTCGCAATGCCAGAATCAGACTCCTCCTCAGACTCCACCTCTGCCTCCTCAGAAGCGGACTCCTCCTCTGAATCCATTTTCTTGCCAGCAAACGCACGTGCCTTGCCAGATGAGCTCTTCTTGTGTGATGAAGACTTTGAGGAAGACTTGGAAGAAGACTTTGAGTATTTCTTCTTCTTCTTGTCGTCAGAATCATATTCCTTGCTCTTCTTCCTTCTGTTCTCATTGTCCCACTGTGGACACTCAGAGATGAAGTGTCCAGTTTTCTTGCACTTGTGACATGTTTTCTTCTTGTAGTCATGAGCAGAAGCTTCATCATTCCTTGAGCTTGATCGTGAAGATTTTCTGAAGCCTTTCTTCTTGGTGAATTTTTGGAACTTCTTCACTAGCATTGCAAGTTCCCTTCCAATATCTTCCGGATCAGCAGAACTGCTGTCAGATTCTTCTTCAGATGAGGAAGCAGCTTTTGCCTTCAAGGCACGAGTTCGCCCATAGTTTGGACCGTAGATATCTCTTTTCTCAGAAAGCTGAAACTCATGTGTGTTGAGCCTCTCAAGTATGTCAGACGGATCGAGTGTCTTGAAATCAGGACGTTCTTGTATCATCAGGGCTAGGATGTCAAACGAACTATCAAGTGATCTCAGCAGCGTCTTGACGATTTCATGTTTGGTGATCTCAGTGGCGCCGAGGGCTTGAAGCTCATTTGTGATGTCAGTGAGCCGGTCAAATGTGTGCTGGACATTCTCATTGTCATTTCGCTTGAAGCGATTGAAGAGGTTGCGAAGAACACTAATTCTTTGATCTCTCTGGGTTGAGATGCCTTCATTGACCTTGGAGAGCCAGTCCCAGACCAGCTTGGATGTCTTCAAGGCACTCACACGGCCATACTGTCCTTTTGTCAGATGACCACAGATGATATTTTTGGCAGTAGAGTCCAGTTGAGTGAACTTCTTGACATCAGCAGCAGTGACACCTTCTCCAGCCTTGGGAACGCCGTTCTCGACGACATACCATAGGTCGACGTCAATGGCTTCAAGATGCATGCGCATCTTATTCTTCCAGTATGGATATTCAGTTCCATCGAAGACGGGGCACGCAGCGGAGACTTTGATTATCCCTGCAGTCGACATAGCTAAAACTCCAGGTGGTTAAACCGAATCACACAGAACAAGGGAGCACCTTGCTCTGATACCAATTGAAAGTGCGTTATATCGACTAGAGGGGGGGTGAATAGGCGATTTTTATGAAAGTCTTCAAAACGTGGAAGTTATGAAGACAAACAGCGAAGATTATGCCTATTACTATGCAGCGGAAGTTAGATTACACTAGGCCAGCCATGGTCAAGTATTCAATAAAGTGAAAGCGCAATGACAAACAGCTGCAGTGTAATAAGAATCAGGTGGGAAGAAGTTATGAAGCCAAACAGATCATACATTCATGTTATGAAGACAAAAGATAGAGCAAGCATGCAATGGCTTCACAATGAGTAACAGTAAGAAAAAGGAAGTGAAGATGAAACCAGTGACTCGTTGAAGACAATGATGTGTTGGACCAGTTCCAGTTGCTGTGACAACTGTACGTCTGGTTGGAGCGGCTAGGTATTTAAACCTTAGGACACACAGTCTCGGACACCCAGTCCTGAACACGCAGCTCAGGACACCAAGTCCTCACCGTATTCTCCTTGAGCTAAGGTCACATAGTCCTCGCCGAATCACTCTGGTAAGTCTTCAAGGTAGACTCCCAAACCTTCACAGAATTCGTTCACTGGCAATCCACAATGTCTCTTGGATGCTCTGAACGCGACGCCTAACCGTCTGGAGGATTCACAGTCCTCAAGTGTAATAAGTCTTCAGATCACACAGACAAGAAAACTTAAGTGATGCCCAATGTTCTCTGGCTCTGGGTGGTTAGGGCTTTTCTCCTCGCTAGGAATTTTCTCTCAAAGGCTTCGAGGTGGGTTGCTCTCAAACGACAAAAGCCGTGCACTGAAATCTAAGCAGCCAACCGTTTATGGTTGTAGGGGGTGGGCTATTTATAGCCACTTGGCAACCCGACCTGATTTGTCCGAAATGACCCTGGGTCACTAAGGAACTGACACGTGTCTCAACGGTCAGATTTCAAACTCTCATGGCAACTTTACTTGGGCTACAAGCAAAGCTGACTTGTCTGGCTCTGGACAAGATTCGCTCTCATTGTCTTCACTCGAAAACATAGGTTTTTGGTTTAGGCATCACTTCAGTCATTTTGACTGGTTCTCCTGGACCCCACTTAACAGTACAGTGGTTCCTATGACTCAACACAAAAGAAAAAGAGCTACAAAAGATCTAAGTCTTCGAGCTCCATAGGCTTCATAACGTGTCTTCTTTTGTCATAGTCTTCAATGTGAATATCTTCATATACCACCTTTGGCTTCAATGTCTTCATACATTTTTAGGGGTCATCTCTAGTAGTAAAACCGAATCAATGAGGGACTTCTACCTGTGTTATCCTACAATTCTCACAAACACATTAGTCCCTCAACTAGGTTTGTCGTCAATACTCCAAAACCAACTAGGGGAGGCACTAGATGCACTTACAGTCTGGTGCGGAGATGATAAGTTCCTCTTCAGGATGAGCTTCAGAAGGTATGATTTCTCCAGTTCCCATTAGCTTGATTGGTTCACTGGATGGAACTTCATCTAGCACATTTGGCAGGTGCTCTCTTTGTGAACCGTTAGTCTCATTGAACCGCACATCCACTGTTTCAACCACTTTATTATGAAAGAGATTGAAGACTCTGTAGGAGTGCGAATCCTTTCCATATCCAAGCATAAAACCCTCATGTGCTTTTGGTGCAAACTTTGAAGTGTGATGTGGGTCCTTGATCCAGCACCTGGCGCCAAATACTCTGAAGTAACTGACATTTGGCTTCTTGCCAGTAAGAAGCTCATAAGATGTCTTGTTCAGAAGCTTGTGAAGATAAACACGATTGATTGTATGGCATGCAGTATCAATGGCTTCAGGCCAGAATTTTCTTGGAGTCTTGTATTCATCTAGCATCGTTCTGGCCATCTCAATGAGTGTTATGTTCTTGCGTTTGACGACGCCATTCTGCTGTGGCGTGTACGGGGCTGAGAATTCATGTGTGATCCCAAGGTATCAAGATATGTATCAAGGCCAGTGTTCTTGAATTCAGTGCCATTGTCACTTGTGATGTGCTTTATCTTGGCGCCATAGTTGTTCATTGCTCAATTGGCAAAGCGTCTGAAGACATCCTGCACTTCAGTCTTGTAAAGGATTATGTGCACCCAAGTATATCTAGAATAATCATCAACAATGACAAAGCCATAGAGACAAGCAGTAGTAGTAAGAGTTGAGTAATGAGTGGGACCGAAAAGATCCATGTGAAGCAGTTCGAAGGGTCGAGTAGTAGTCATGATTGTCTTCGAGGGATGTTTGGCCCTCGTCATCTTTCCTGCTTCACAGGCACCGCATAAGTGATCTTTCTTGAACTTGACGCCCTCGATGCCTATGACATGCTTCTTCTTTGCAAGGGTGTGGAGGTTCCTCATGCCAGCATGTCCAAGCCTCCGATGCCAGAGCCAGCATTCTGAAGCTTTTGCTAGAAGACATACGGCAAGCTGTGGTCCTGCTGAGAAATCTACCACGTACAAATCATCTTTTCGATACCCTTCAAATACTGGAGACTTGTCAGATTCCATTAGAACAAGCAATGATATTTTCCAAATATTACGATCATGTTCAAATCGCAGAGCATTGAGACAGACATTAAGTTGAAGCCAAGGGATTCAACAAGCATGACTTTATCCATGTGTTGATCCTTTGAGATTGCAACTCTACCTAGACCCAATACCTTACTTTTACTAGTGTCAGCAAATGTGATGTGGCTCTTGTCGGATGGACGTAAGGTTGAGTCCATAAGAAGGCTTCTTTTGCCAGTCATGTGATTTGTACACCCACTATCAATAATCCATTCTATAGACGCTGGTGTCGTACCCTACAGTGCAGTTAGGGGATAGGCTTCACGAAGAGAATTGTGAAGCAAAAACATTTGACGAACCAGTGGGTTATGAAAGCTTAGATCCAGATTAGGACTGATAGGGAGAGTAGCAAGCGATTCAGGAACGAAGTACATAGTAAGACCATTCGGGCATTTGATCTTGCAGCCTACAAGATGTTTAAGGTCCCCAGCAATAGCGTCAGAAGATTTTGGTTTTCTGCTGGAGACCTTTCCCTGCAAAAGAGAGTTAAGCCTTCTTAACCACCCACATCTTCAAGGGTGGCTTAGAAGCGATAAGTCTAAGTGCAGCGTCTGAAAACTTTGGCTTTGGAGCCCTAGCAAAAAGTCTTGCAGGCGGACAATAATACTCATAAGAATAAGCAGAATAGTTTTTGGTCTTATGAACATGGCGGTTCGATGAACCGCGCTCATATTCATAGGCCTGAGTATGGTTTCCCTGCAAAACATTTGCGTTAGTGCGACTAAGGTGAGTCCTCTGTCTGTATGAAGCCTTTGGGCCGTATGAAGCCTGTGATCTGGGGTTTGTCTTCTTCATCTGTGGTGTCATGATGACATTCACAGGAAGATTTTCCAAACACCTTTTGGGCACCCAGATCTTCTTCATAGGCGGTCCATTCCTGCAGTTAGTACCAATGTACCTGGCAAACACTTCACCATTCTGATTCTTAAACAGTTTATAGTTTGTATCAAAGGATTCATCGATGACAATGGGGTTAGCACAAGTGAAGCCAGATAGATTGGATGGATCAGCTGAAGGTTCCTTTGCAGCAACCCATGTGGTTTTGGGATACTGCTCGGGTTTTCAGTAAGATCCATCAGCATTCATTTTCCTTATGAACCCAACACCCTCTTTCCTCGGGTTTCGATTCAGAATCTGCCTTTTGAGGACATCACATAGTGTCTGATGCCCTTTAAGACTTTTGTACATCCCTGTTTCAAGCAATGTCTTCAACCTAGCATTCTCATCAGCAATAGCAGTGGTATCCTCAGCAGAGGGGTTAGTTACCACATCAACAGTTGAAGAAATTGCAACAGTAGCAACAGTAGAACATTCAGCAACAGAAGTAGCATTATCACGCTCAATGCATTTAGGACATGGTGATTCAAATCCTTCCTGAGCGGAACTGATCTGTTCGGCGCGAAGTGACTCGTTTTCCTTTTGAAGATCTTCATGAGCCGCTCTCAATTTCTCAAGATCTTGCTTCCTTTGAAGATAATCATAGGAAAGCTTTTCATGAGTTGTTGAGAGCGTTTCATGACGACTTTCAAGTTCCTCATACTTAACATGAAGATTTTTTATGTCTTCAATTAAGGACTCAGATCGAGTCATTTCAGTGCCCAACAGATCATCGCTTTTGTCTAATAGTTTTTGAATATGTTTCATGGCTTTCTGTTGTTCAGTTGCAATTTTAGCAAGTGTTTTGTAGCTGGGTCTTGAATCACAATCAGAGTCATCGTCACTAGATGTTTGATAGTGAGTAGTGCGTGTGTTTACCTTGGCACCGCGTGCCATGAAGCAGTAGGTAGGAGCAGAGTAGTCCTTGTCATTTGCATCGGTGTCGATGGTGAAGTCATTGTCTTCAGTGTTGAAGATGGACTTGGCAACGTATGCTGTAGCCAGACTTGCAACGCCAGAATCGGACTCCTCCTCAGACTCCACCTCCGCCTCCTCAGAAGCGGACTCCTCCTCTGAATCCATTTCCTTGCCGACAAACGCACGTGCCTTGCCAGATGAGCTCTTCTTGTGTGATGAAGACTTTGAGGAAGACTTGGAAGAGGACTTTGAGTATTTCTTCTTCTTCTTGTCGTCAGAGTCATATTCCTTGCTCTTCTTCTTCTTTCTGTTCTCATTGTCCCACTGCGGACACTCAGAGATGAAGTGGCCAGTTTTCTTGCACTTGTGGCATGTTTTCTTCTTGTAGTCATGAGCAGAAGCTTCATCATTCCTTGAGCTTGATCGTGAAGACTTTCTGAAGCCTTTCTTCTTGGTGAATTTTTAGAACTTCTTCACAAGCATAGCAAGTTCCTTTCCAATGTCTTCAGGATCATCAGAACTGTTGTCAGATTCTTCTTCAGATGAGGAGACAGCTTTTGCCTTCAAGGCACGAGTTCGCCCATAGTTTGAACCGTAGATATCTCTTTTCTCAGAAAGCTGAAACTCATGTGTGTTGAGCCTCTCAAGTATGTCGGACGGATCGAGTGTCTTGAAATTAGGTCGTTCTTAAATCATCAGGGCTAGGCTGTCAAACGAACTGTCAAGTGATCTCAGTAGTGTCTTGATGACTTCATGCTTGGTGATCTCAGTGGCGCCGGGGGCTTGAAGCTCATTTGTGATGTCAGTGTGTCGGTCAAACGTGAGCTGGACATTCTCATTGTCATTTCGCTTGAAGCGGCTGAAGAGGTTGCGAAGGACACTGATTCTCTGATCTCTCTGGGTTGAGACGCCTTCGTTGACCTTGGAGAGCCAGTCCCAGACCAGCTTAGATGTTTTCAAAGCACTCACACGGCCATACTGTCCTTTGGTCAGATGACCACAGATGATATTCTTGACAGTAGAGTCCAGTTGAACGAACTTCTTGACATCAGGAGCAGTGACACCTTCTCCAGCCTTGGGAACACCGTTCTTGACGACATACCATAGGTCGACGTCAATGGCTTCAAGATGCATGCGCATCTTATTCTTCCAGTAGGGATATTCAGTTTCATCGAAGACGGGGCACACAGCGGAGACTTTAATTATCCCTGCAGTCGACATAGCTAAAACTTCAGGTGGTTAAACCGAACCACACAGAACAAGGGAGCACTTTGCTCTGATACCAATTGAAAGTGCGTTATATCGACTAGAGGGGGGGTGAATAGGCGATTTTTATGAAAGTCTTCAAAACATGGAAGTTTCGAAGACAAACGATAGAAATAAACCTATTACCATGCAGTAGACTACACTAGATAAACCATAGTCATGTATTCAATGAAGTGAAAGCACAATGACTAATAGCAGCTAGGTAGTAAGGATCAGGTAGGAAGATATTAAGAAGCCAAACAGATCACATAGTCACTCAGTGAAGACAAAAGATAGTGCAGACATACAATGACTTCACAAGGAGTAACAGTAAGTAAGGAGAAGGGAAGGATGAAACCAGTGACTCGTTGAAGACAATGATTTGTTGCACCAGTTCCAGTTGCTGTGAAAACTATACGTCTGGTTAGGGTGGCTAGGTATTTAAACCTAAGGACACACAGTCCCGGACACCTAGTCCTGAACACGCAGCTCAGGACACCCAGTCCTCACCGTATTCCCCTTGAGCTAAGGTCACACAGACCTCGCCCAATCACTCTGGTAAGTCTTCAAGGTAGACTCCCAAACCTTCACAGACTTCGTTCACCGGCGATCCACAATGTCTCTTGGATGCTCAGAACGCGACGTCTAACCGGCTGGAGGATGCACAGTCCTCAAGTGTAATAAGTCTTCAGATCACACAGACAAGAAGACTTAAGTGATGCCTAATTCTCTTTGGCTCTGGGTGGTTAGGGCTTTATCCTCGCAAGGAATTCTCTCTCAAAGGCTTCGAGGTGGGTTGCTCTCAAACGACAAAAGCCGTACTCTGAATCTGAGCAGCCAACCGTTTATGGTTGTAGGGGGTGGGCTATTTATAGTCACTAGGCAACCCGACCTGATTTGTCCCAAATGACCCTGGGTCACTAAGGAACTGACACGTGTTCCAACGGTCAGATTTCAAACTCACACGGCAACTTTACTTTGGCTATAAGCAAAGCTGACTTGTCCGACTCTGGACAAGATTCGCTCTCATAGTCTTCACTCGAAGGCATATATTTTGTTTAAGCATCACTTCAGTCATTCTGACTGGTTCTTTTGGACCCCACTTCACAGTACGGTGGTTCCTATGACTCAACATAGAAGAAAAAGAACTACGAAAGATCTAAGTCTTCGAGCTCCATAGGCTTCATGCTGTGTCTTCTCTTGTCATAGTCTTTAATGTGAATATCTTCATATACCACCTTTGACATCAATGTCTTCATACATTTTTAGGGGTCATCTCTGGTAGAAAAACCGAATCAATGAGGGACTTCTACCTGTGTTATCCTGCAATTCTCACAAACACATTAGTCCCTCAACTAGGTTTGTCGTCAATACTCCAAAACCAACTAGGGGTGGCACTAGATGCACTTACACCTCGTCACATTATGTGATTGGTGGCACGCCATCTTCGCAACTAACCCAGAAAACCAATTTACTGAGATTAACTTGCTCATCATCTGGCTAGAATGTAACAAGACAGTGCTTGACAATGATGCCTCCGCGGGGACGTACATTTGGAGTCAGACGTAAGCAGAATTTGCGCTTTGGAAGCTTGTGCGTGTGGATAGGATGTGTAGAGAGTAGTCCGGGGTGTTGGTTGTGTGTAAAGCTCGGTAGAAAGAAAAACGCATTGTGGCAAAAAAGTGCCGTCCTTAAAATCTACTATTAACGTGCTATTGGTGAGGTATTGTACACAAAATTATTTAGCGAGTTATTCCTTAGCATGCTATTAGATGGCTACGATGACCGTTTGTGGCTAGTTGAGTGTTTCTTGTAACTAAACCGTTCTCTCCCACTTAATACAATGGCACACAATCCTCTTGCATGCTCTTAGAAAATAGTTAATACATTTTGGAGTAGTTAGATTATACAAGTTGGCAGAAAATCTTGCAGCGCAACGCACATGCGTATATATTTAGGGAACATGCATATACTATATGATATTAGAAGACGTTGCCCATCATAGGGTCGGCCCCTATTACAGTAGTTTCCAAGATACTCGTGCATAATAAAGTTCACGCGTTTCCCATCGGTTGGACGAAATACTTTATATTAAAATATTGCTTTTGTACATCTGAATTATATGCAAACAAAGCGACTGAGTTTAACTTAAATGGTAAGAATTTTTTGTGGTGGAACCTAATCATCCGAGTTCAAATTATAGACTTGTCATAAGTGATCGTATTTTACAAATTTATTTTAGATTTTCTTTATTCTTTGATGGCATGTCATGTTGGTCAACTTCTGTGCTCATAGGAGCAGGATGCTTATGCTGTTTTTTTTTTGAGCATCAGTACAGACACAAGCGCTCATATACACGCGCATACACTCACCCCTATGAACGCACAACGCACACCCTATCCTTATGAACACCTCCGAGAGACTGAGCCGGCATATCATCTTGTGAGATTTACGAAGTCACCGTAGGCGCCTCGTCGTCGACGGGAACGTCTTCTCCCACTGAAAGCGTATTGCCGGAAATCCCAAAATAAATCCAGGAATAATGGGAGCACCAGGATTTGAACCCTGATGGGTTAAGGATATCACTGTCCACCTAACCAACTCAATCACAGATTGATTCGCAGGATGCTCATGCTGTTACTGTGTTTTCATCAACAACAAAAATGCAAACCAAAGTGACCTAAGCTTAGACTGGTCGTACCGATGAGTTATCCAAACAGGAGACCAAGACTAGAAACAGTCAAGCAAAATAGTCAAATCGTGCAATTCCATTTCAGATTTCAGACATGGCCAATTTAACCCCAATACAATATCAGCACATGACGCATGCGGCCCGCCGGCCAGCAGCAAACCAATGACAAACAAAACAATAAACTGATGAATGGACCAACCCGCGCTGGACAACAACTCATCACATCGACATGAAAGAGGAAGGGGCGAGAGCAGAGGGCGAAGGGGACAAGAGGACGGACCCAAGACGGACCAGCTCAGAAGGATGGGAACGTGCGGCAGCGCTGCTCCATGTACACGGCGCAGCCGTCCCTGGGCACGATGGTCGGCATGTACACCGGCTCGTCGCACCCCGGCGTGCCGTCCCGCCGGAAGTCGGCGACGGACACGAAGAGCGCCAGGAAGAGCACGAGGTGGTTCAGCGCGTACCGCTGGCCGACGCACTGGTGCGCGCCGGCGCCGAAGGCCAGGAAGTTGCGCTTGCACGCCACGTCCTCCCGGCGCGCCTCCGAGAAGAAGCGCTCCGGGTCGAACGCGTCCGGCGAGGCGAACCCCTGGAACGACGACTCGTACACCGACGGGAACACCATGGCCCCCTTGGGCACCGCGTACCACTCCGTCAGCTGGAACGCCTCGCCGGCGACGTGAGGCACCAGCGTCGCCGGCGGCCGGTGCCGGACCACCTCCCGCGCCACCGCCTGGGTGTACCTCATCCCCTGGATCTTCTCGGCGGTGATCGGCTTGCCCGACTCCGGCGACCAGGCCGCGGCCACCTCGGCGCGCACGCGGGCGAGCACGTCCGGGTGGGAGTCGAGCGCGGAGACCGCCCAGCAGAGCGAGGACGTGGACGCGTCCTGGGCGGCGAACAGGAAATCGAAGAGGAAGCCCCCGAACTCCTCGTCGCCGGTGTGCGCCGGCGGCGGCCGCCCCGCCGCCGCGGCCTCGTCCATCTCCCGCAGCGTCTCCTGCATCCAGTAGTCCACCAGGCACTCCGGCTCGCCGCCGGCGCGCATGCGCGCCTTGCTCTTCCGCGCGCACTCCCCGAGCGTGCGCACGAGCCGCGCCACGGCCAGCCTCGCGCGCCGGAACGCGAACCCGGGCAGGTCGACGGGGACGGACATGAGGCCGAGGTTGAAGAGGGCGTAGTCCTTGGCGAACCGCTCCCTGGCCTTCTCGGAGAGGTAGGAGCCGACGAACACCGTCTGCGACGTCTCCAGGTTCATGTCGCGGCAGGGCACCCGAATCGGCATGGCCTCGCCGGTGGCGGCGCTCTGGTCGAGCCACCGCCGGAGGTGGGCCAGGATGACGCGCTGCTGGATGGCGGCGTAGGTGGAGAGCGCGCGCGGCGTGAAGTTGGGCGTGATCCGGCGGCGCAGGTCCTTGTGGTCCTCGCCGAACATGTAGATGAGGTTGTGGTCGCCGAAGAGGCGCTTGCCGAAGGGGTGGCCGATGAGGTGGAAGGCGTCGGGGCGGACGTTGGCGAAGACGCGGTGGGACAGCTCCGAGTCGCGGACGAAGACGATGAAGCGGCCGAACAGGAAGTCCGCGGCGAGGCCGGCGCCGGACTCCCTGGCCCGCGCCGCCTGCGCGTCCCAGAACCCCGTGGGGTCGCGGATCATGCGCACGGCGCTGCCGAGGAACGGCACGACGAGCGACGGGCCGGGCAGCGGGCCCTTCTTGCGGAGGTAGGACAGCTGCTCGACCAAGAAGTACATCGCCACCGCCGCTGCCACGACGAACGGCGCCGCGCCGCGCAGGTCAAAGAAACCGGCCGCTCGCAGCAGCTCCGCCATTGCGCCCGCCCAATGCTGGCTCGCTGAGGTTATCGTGGAGCTCAGGGCTGGAGCTCTCCCTGGCCTGCACACCAAAAGAACACGAGAAATGTATTGAACCGGTCTGTCTACCGGGGACGGCGTATTTAAGCAGGAAGGTTGGAGTGGGAGCCGGCGGTCAAAGGCTGGCTGGGTGGCGCTGGGAAAACGAAAGGTGGTGGCGGCCGTGCTGGGTTGTGTTGGGCTGGCTGCACGGGCCGGGGCGGATTGGCTGGTGGCCTGCAGTCGCTGCGCGCGGCCGCGGGGTGGAAGAAACGAGGCGCGCAGACAGACGGGGGAAGCAGAAGCCGCGACGGGAAAAGGCCGGGGGACGTGGCCGCGTGCTTCTGGATGGCGTTTTGCACGGGAAGGGCATGGGGAGGTACGAAGATCCGAAGTTGGTGGTGGCGACAGGGATGGGATGGGATGGGATGGGCGGGGCGGCGCACACTGGCACGCAGGCATGTCGCCGGATTTTGAAAAAGGGAGAGGCTTGCTGCTTTGCCGCCGGAATGTTTCCAGAGACTGAATTACTCGTCGTGTAGGTCCTTTGGGTTTTTTCTTCTTCTTTTGCATCGAATCATGGGAGCTTTATTAAGAAATTAACACCCTGTTACAATCATTCAGCAAGCACAGCGAGGAATGGTGTAGAAACTCTGAAGGATAAGAATTTTGTAGGAAAAGTTCTTTTTAATCTTTTGGTTTGTAGGAATTTTATAGGAATTCTATAGGATAGGATTTGCAAAGGAAAAATTCCTTTGACGCCCTTTGGTTTATAGGAATGGATTCCTATTCCTGTGTAGGATAGGATTCAAACCTTCACATTTTGGAGGGAAAAAAACATTAGCCTAAACTTAATGAAAAAATTCCTATCCTATGCATCAAATGACATCTCTTCCTTTATAGGAATTGAGATGCATGTCATCTCACTTCCTATGATTTTTCTATTCCTATAAAATTTCTATCCTATGAACCAAAGGAGGCATAAGTCTTTTGGGTCGTAGGAACAAGATTCCTACTCCTGTGTAGGATGAGTCGTGCCATGCACACAGCAAAATTCGGACGATTCACACACGATGATTAAAAACGGCCGGACATGCGTGGCTGAAAGAGCACCGACGGCTGGATTTACATGTCTTGCATACGTCGGGCACAGGTATCGTGCATGGAGCGGTTTCGATGTAAGATAGTAACCAGTCTTTTAAATTTCACATCGTATGCTTTTTTCTGTTTCCATGATATTCATATGAACCAAACTAGCCCTGAGAGGATCCATCCAAATGTTAGACGACCCGTGAAAGTATGCCAAGCATGCCGAGTTTCGACAAAGAAAGGACAAGGGATTACGCGTGTGGGAGATAAGATTTTGATTAAAAGCTCTCCTTGTGTTATGTTGTCCCTCAAATCAGAGCCACTGTCCATCCGCGGACATAGATATGGGAGCCGGCCATCCAGCCGTATTCGTCAAACGTCCTAACACATTTCAAACGGATTTGAACTCGGACAAATTTTTTGCAAACCAAACAATTTTCATTTTCAAAACCGGACCAAATTCATGGCATTTTTTTTACATATTTCATTAAACAAAAGCGGACATGACTTTTTTTAACCTAGTCTAAATCTTCACCAGCCCTCGGGGCAACCCTATTCCACATCCTATTCTTCCCCACGTCCGGTGACCTCGACGGTCATGAGCTCCGGGAAGTGAAGCCGCGGGTCGCTGGCCACATGGGACACGAGAGGTGCCCACATGGGTGTCTCATGTCCTACTCTTCCTATCCAGAGTCCGCCTTGTGGACATCGTCGGTCGAGGTAGGTTCCATGGTCGATGTGGATGGACCGGCCTCATGGTCGTTGTGGCACCGGGCGAATAGCGCGTGACCGTGACCGATGAGGAGTTGCTGATGTAAGCAACAATGTTCCCATCCATGATCGCCTGCGCCGCCTCGACCTCGATCTCCGTAAATAGGGCGTGACTCTCCCCATGTAGGACGTGCAACCGCCATCGCTCCCGGAGGATGTCGCAGGAGCTGCACATGGACTGGTATAAAGCATGATGCTCATCCACGAAGGCCGAATTCTCCGTGACGATGGGCGCGACAACATCCTCATTCGCCTGCTTGCTGGCGAGTTGTCCCCTCGTGAAGTGGTGCTGCTCGAGGAGCCGGAGATTGCACTGGTGTTCCTCCCGCAACATCCGAAACACGGAGGTCGACAACGCAGACTGCACCAGCTCCTCCTCCTCCGCCATGCCGGCCTCGTAGTGCGCCTGCACCATGGTGAAGAGGGCAACCGGCACGGGCTCGTCGTCGGACGCCTACTCCATCGCTTGGTCGTCATTCTCTGAGTTCTCCTTCGGCGAGTCCGGAGGTTGTCCGACCTTTTATGCGTCGCGCATGCCAGGCCTGCCAGCTTTTGCAAGGGCCGCCATCTCATGCTTCTGCCCCCTGAGAGCCACTTCCACGGCGGGTTGTCGGTCACCGTCATAGCGCAGGCAGTCGTGGACGAAGGACGAAGGAGAAGCGAAGGTGGTGCGATTTGCGTTGTGCGCAGTTGTGTTTATATAGCGAGCATCGGTCGCGTAAAGCGATAGTTTGAATGCAGGCCGGGGGGTGGGTTTCTTAGGCGGCTGGCTTCAATGCAGTCTCTTCGTCGAGTCCGATTGCGTTGCTCTGAGGCAACATTGAGCCTCTTTACGGATGGATGGTTAGATCGGTCGCGCGAGAGAGGGGAGTGTCTGTGCGGGAGGTGTTTTGAGTTGGACCGTTTATAAGATGCGTATGTGATGGAGGTCTGAACTCCCGCGAAGCCCCTTTGATTTGCGGAAAACGGACATGTGAACGTGTCCATGGACAAGTACGGGTCCACATTCAATGGCAAATTGCTTGTGGACAACTTAGTCCGAAGGTTTGCATACTATTCGACCTTCAGAATCGGACTACATAAGGTTTTCTTTTCGTGCAAGATTCGTACAATCATCGAGAAAGTAGTTTATTCATCAGCTCGTTTGCCTCATGACCCAATCGTTTGCCTCATGACCCAATAATTTTTGAAGAGGTTAGTTGATTCATCATGTGCCAATCGGCTGAGGCTCACACGCCATGCATGACACCCAGCCAAGCCAGGCCAAGCCGCCGCCCAACCGAATGGCGTCCCCTGCAGCCATGTCATGCATGGCGTCGCCCGCGATGCAGGCTCCCGGTCGTGGCGCAGCCCTCGCCGCGTTGGGACGGCAGACGGCGCGCAGTCCGGTGTCAATCAGCCGTAGACTAGCAGCGACAGGTAGCGCAGCCATGACATCAACCGCCGTCGGGCGGGCGATTACCTTGGCTGGTTGGTTTCGGCTACCGGTCCGGTCGCTGGTCCAGTGATTCCTGGCGGTGGAAAACTTGATCCCCCCCGCGCGCCGGTGGATTGGATTCCGACGGCCGACGTCGTTTTCCGATGTTCAACTTCAACTTACTACTACTATTCCTTTGAAACGAAAACTAGTCGAACCTTCTGGAGCGGCGGCTCCGGGTGAAGGGTCAATATTGTTCGTTAGCCCGACTTCATCCATATCCTCTGCTTCAATTCGCCCTAAAATCTGCACCTCATACGGGTCAAACTCAAACGTAGCACTGATATCTTGCACTATTAAAACTGGCCTAGTTTATCATCTTTTTAGGCTACGTGTTTCTTCCACGAAACGAATGGAGCCTCGTGGTCACGTTGATTAAGGGCTGTGAACCGAAACCGATCGATTGTGCTTTTATGGGTTGATTGAAAAGAGTTGTTTCGAAATGGGACCGGCGTGTACAACACCGCTCCATGTATCTGCTCTGCCGCGTAGCCATCGTCATCGCCTCGGGTCCAGGCTTCCTCCTGTCCTATCCAACTCGGCAACTCGCAGCCTATCGGGTTGTTGAATTATATTGGAATTTCTTAGGATGGATTTTTATAGAATTTTTTTAGACCCCTTTGGTTTGTAGAAATAGAATCATATTTCTTTGAAGGCATTATTTATTTTTATAACTCATAGGAAAATAAACATTAATCTAGACTCATCTATGATGTGAAGAAGAAGGAATCTATTTTTCTATTTTTACTCATCATAGGATTTAAGATGCATGTCATCTTAATTTCTATGACTAGTCTGTTCCTCAGATTTCCCTACGCTATAAACCGAAGGAGGCCTAGAGCTGAATTGGACAATGATTAACCACATGGCATGCATGGCGAGCAATCAAAACATGGTTGAAACACAATTGAATGCCCATGTATCTGCTCTGCCGCGCAGCCATCGTCATCGCTTCGGGTCCAGGCTTCCTCCTGTCCTATCCATTTATGGCCCAACTCGGCAACTCGCAACCTACTGGGTTGTCGAATTATATAGGAATTTCTTAGGATGGATTTTTATAGGAAAGAATTTTTTAGACCCCTTTGGTTTGTAGAAATAGAATCATATTTCTTTGAAGGAATTAATTATATTTACAATTCATAAAAAAATAAACATTAATCTAGACTCGTCTATGATGTGAAGCAGAAGGAATCTATTTCCCTATTTTTACTCATCATAGGATTTAAGATGCATTTCATCTTAATTTTTATGACTAGTCTGTTCCTCAGATTCCCCTACGCTATGAATCGAAGGAGGCCTAGAGCTGAATTGAGCAATGATTAACCGCGTGGCATGCGTGGCGAGCAATCAAAACTTGGTTTAAACATAATTGAACGCTCATTAAGCACCGTCTTATGGAACGTCCTGGAGGCTCAACTCAACCGCTCAACAGATTTCTCCCGTCGGCGCCGAACCGTAGCTAGCGGCGGCCACCGGCTTCCCTGGAAAAAAGAAAAAACAGATTCGCACGCGAGTCACGCCGTGCATAGGATCCGAGCATTGCGGATGCCTGCACGCGGGGCGCGTTCAGAGACGGACGTACTTACATCCCAGTCTCTCTCTCTCGCATGTCTGTTTTTTTGTCTGACTGTCTGTAACATCGCGATTGGATCATCCCGAGGGGCGGGCCGTCGTCGAGCATGCAGAATCGGGGCGAAGGGCTCGTCGTGCGCCTGTCGGTTCGATCGAAATGGCATTCATCGCAGGGGGTCCGTCCGCACAGGCGCCGGAAGGTGTGGTCGTCAGGCCGTCGTGTTCTGCAGGGAATGCGGCGCTCCTACCATCCAAGCGGCGGGGCCGGAGCGACCAAATTCCGCTGGCAGTGACCAGCATGGCCACATGGAAGCACCGTTCGGCCGGCCACGATCGAAGATGTTCGGTGCAGTGCTCGCACGGGTGCACGGGCGGACGCCGGGCGCCGCCACAAGGATTCCTTCGCGTATGATGATGCCGGATGCATATCTATCGATCTACGGGTGCGCGCATGCTTGGTGTGCCTGGCTGGTCATGGGCTCATGGCCCCTGTTTGCTGCCGACGGTGGACGCCTGGACGGTCTCACGGCACCTTGACTTGAACAATGAGTGACACAGCAAGGGTCAGCAAACAGCAGCAGAACGTTTGGGCTTTGTACAATGCAAGATGCTTATAGTTAAATAAAACAAGTTTGTGCTTATTTTTACTCAATACAAAATAAGTGTTGGTACTTAAAAAAATATTGATTTATTTCTCTAAGCATCTCCTGTTAGACCTTGTACAATACAAGGTGCTTAGAGGAGATGCCTACACAAATAAGTCGGTTTTTTTAAGGTACACACTTAGTTAAGCACCCCTCATATAGAGATAATCATCGGTGCTTAAGAAAAGCTTAGTTTATTTTACTAAGCACCTCTCCTAGCATCTTGCATTGTACAAGGCCTTAGCATCTTGTATTGTACAAGGTCTTAGGGGAACACTGTCTTCGATGGGCCACTCCTGTTATACGCCATTTTGTGAAATGAAACATATAAACATACAAAGTAAAACCGGCCATTTTTTGAGAAACACGGGATAGGCGCAAACGCTCACAAGACGCACAGACGCTTGTCCTTGTGAACGTACGCCCACTCTTATGGGCACCTTTGAGGCTGAGCCGCAAACCTAGAAATTGATGAAGCCGTGACACACACCTTGTAGTCGGCAGACAAGCTATACCACTACCACTGAAAGAAAAAAGTGCCAGAAAGCATGCAATAAATTCAGAAAATATACGAGCACTCGTGTCAGGTCTATTTCTACCGGCCCATTTGTGGTATATTTTTCTTATTTCTTGTTTTTCTTTCATTTATTTTCCTTTTTCTGTTTTCTAGCTTTTTTGTCTTTTTACTTTCTCTTTAGAATACTTGAAATTTTTTAAGAGTATATGAACCAGCATTCAGATGTGCATGAATATTTTTTTGAAAAATACATGAATATATTTTATATACAAATTTTAATAGGACATTTCATTGCATTGGGGTACATTTACATTGGGGTACACGAATAATTTTTGTTTGCACAATATATGGCTTTTCAAATTTAAACTTATTTTAACAGTAGATTTACATTCAATTAAATAACATATTTCTAAAATATAAAACATGTGAAGCTATTGGGTTGTGCCAATGTTGTCCCTGGATATTTGTTGCCTAAGGCGCTAAAGAGAGGTCGTATACGTCACCTTAAGTGCCATATACGGAAATGACACCCGAAAGAAAGCATAACGCACTGCTGCCCGTTAACATGTATGATTTTCCTTTTTTTTTGCTATTTTTTGAGATTTATATTCACTATATAATTGTTTTGTAACTGCATTTGAAATGTCAAAGAAAAATGTGCACATGTACAAAAAAATTATTTGAAAATAAATACTCATGCATTAGAAAAAGATGTTCCAATACGTGAAACCATTCTTCAAATATTTGAGAAAAAAATGTTCATATCATGGACTGGTGACATAAAGAGCAATGTTCGTGTATATGTAAACTTGTGTTATGTCTCTAAAAATAAATATTCTTATGTCAAATGTAAAATATTCAGGTATTTGTTGTAAAAACTGAAAAATGGAGCCAAAAGGGGGGAAATAAAAAAATAACATAAACAGGAAAAACTTAAATATATTAAAAAGGAAAACGGAAAATATATAGTAAATAAATAGCAAAAAACAGCTTTTTAAAGCCAAAGCACAAAACAGCTGAGGCACTTGCTATTGAGCTCGTCCCACACCAGCCAAATGACATGGGCGCGGCTATAAGCATAGGTAAGGGCCCTAAATCTTAAAGGGGAAGGAATGGGTCAGCCCATTTGAGCTTTTCAAAAGTGTTACGGTATTTTATTTATTCTATTTGGTTTTCTTTGGCTTTTAGTTTTTATTTGAGACTTAATTTACCTTCTAGTTCTCAACAATTCTTTTGGTACTTTTTTTTACTATGTCGCCTCCTCCTCCCCCCCCCCTCTGTTTCTTTTTTTGCCTTCTCTAGTTTCTTTCTTTGGGTAAACTGTATGAACATAAATCTTGTCAATCTTTATTTAAAAAAAACAATTTTTTAAAATATGAGAACAGTTATTAAAAAGCCATAAACTTTTATAGAAATATACATACATTTTTTACAGTGTACATAAATAAATCTAGTCAAGCATTTACATTTTTAATAAATAACTAATATTTAAAACATATGTGAACTTTTTTTTCAAAAACCATCAACTTCTCTCACAATATCTGAATTTTTTCATCGAACCAACAAACACAATCCGAACAACTTCTGTGAATATGTGAAGATTTTTTAAAACTATTTGCATTGTTTAAAACTTTTTGTAATAAGTTTACAAAAAAAATTAGCAAATAATTATTTTTCTTGGGTATATGCACGATTATTCTTCATGTATGTTTTGTCTCCATTTTTCATATACATCACAATGTTATTTTTTTATAAAAATGTAACAATTTTTAAATACATGATTAACATTTTTAAATTCAATACTTAACTTTTTTTAAAATATATATTGTGATGTCTACTTCGTGCCATACAAATTGTACATTTTTCGTCTACATCCGAAACATTTATTTAATATATGTTTAGCATATTTCATGATTAACATTTCTGGAAAACACATGTTTTGAACATTGTTTTTCGAATATTTTTTAAACATTTGTTCCCATATATGTGCTGATAGTTTTTTTTTCAAATGCTATCAACAGTTTCTTCCGTCAAATTTTTTCTAACACTGCACTAACATTGTTTATGCATCTTTAACATTTTTAAATACAAGATTAACATATTTTTAAAATATATTTTCTGATTTCTACTCTGTTTTTCATACATCTTGTATATTTTTCATATGCATATGAAACATTAATTTTATACTTGTTCATTTTCCATATACATTTTCCATATATATTTTACATATGCATATGAAAATATGAAACATTAAAATAAGAGGGTTTTTTAATTTATGTTTTATGTCTACATTTTCCATATACAAAAAAAGATGTGTTTTATACATGTTTAACAGTATTTAAATACACGATTAACATTTTTTAAATAAAATGATTAATATTTTTTTCAAATACATGTTTTGATATCCACTTTATGCCATGCACATTGTATATTTTTGTATACATCTGAAACATTTATTTTATACATGTTTAAACATTTTTCATATACCCGATTACTATTTTTTCAAACACATGTTTTGATCATTGTTATTCGAATATATGTTAATATTTATTCAGATATTTGATGAAATATTTTTTTAATAGTCAACTTTTTAAAAATTTGCAGCTACATTTCTTTAACACTGAACAACTGATTTTTCAAACCCCCTAATTTAAAAGGGTGCTCAGATATTTGAAAATTATACATCAATTTCGCAAAGGGTTTGCGTGTTTAAAATCACATACTGTTTGGAAACATTTTTTGCAGGTTCAAGAAAACGTTCATATAATTAAAGAATTGTTGTTAACTCACTTAAACAAAATGGTGATGTTTTATTAAAAAAACTACTTTGTTTTCAAAACTGTTCACGTGATTAAACAAAAAAACTTATTTTTAGGAAATAGTTCATGTGATTGAAAAGTTTATAACATAGTTTACAAAAAGTGCATTGTTTAGATATTAATTCTTATTTTTTAAATGAAATAAAAAGTAGATAAACAATAAGCTGAAAAGGAATTAAATGATGAACATTTGTAAATACACTACAAACATCTTTTAAATGCTTTACGGATACAAGGTAAACATATTTTCAAATAAGCAATGAAATTTGCTAAGACACTTGATGAACCTTTTTTTTAAGATGTGATGATTTTTAAAACAAATGATGAACATTATTTGTAATACTCTTTTGTAAATATATGATGGAAATTCTTTGAAAAGTTTGGCCAACACACCCTAAATATTGTTTGAAATACAAATGAACATTATTTGAAATAGATGATGAACCTTTTTCAAATACTCAAATGGAATTCTTCAAGATCTTTTTTAAATACACCCAAAATATTTTTGGAAATACACGAGGAACATTGTTTTGAATACAGAAAAACAATTTTCAAATACATGATGGACATTTTAAGCCCACTGTGAACAAAGAATAAGAATTAGAAGATAGGAGAAAATAAGAAAACATATGGAAAAATAAAAATTTAAAAAGAGAAAATAGCAAAAAAAAACAAGATGAAAAGAAAAAAACAAACAAAAAAAAATTAAAAACCAAATGTAAAAAGTAGAAAGAAAATAGTTGGAACCCGATCGTTCTTCTTGCACTACTGAGGCGACCCATGTTAGGTCGCCCGACACACGAGTAGCGGCTATGTTTGCAATAAGTGAGAAAAAGATTTTGCGGGATTTGCCATCACTGAATAGGATGACTCTAGTTAGTGGGCTTATGTACCTGCCTTGGAGCAGTAGGCCCATCGTATTTTTAATGTTGGGCCCTTATATGATTGTTCATCATCCTTACATAATTTGGGTTTTGCAATGTGGGCTATTTGTTAGCCGTCTTTGCAACGTGGGCCAAAGCTGATAGTCTTTGTGTTGTTGGCCTAATCCGATAGCTATTAACTTTGGTAATGCGACTTAGTTTTGTAGGGTTGTAGGCTTGTAGCTTGTTCTTCTTCTTTGCTTTTTCGGAAAAGCTTGCTCTACTTTGGTTCTCATGTCCGTTGTGTATGTCATAAGTATACATTTTTCGTGATCCTCTCTCTTTTTATGTTTTTTAATCTTTTTTGTTGTTGTGAACATCTATATTTGTTTCGTTAATGAAATTGGGCAGAAATCCCTTTCTTAAAAAATGAGCTTGCAAAGTATTGAAGAGATCATAGGCATACGATGATATTATTTGAGGAAAAGGCATAGTTTAGCCAAAAGAAAGATTCATACTTATGGAAGAATCAAAGACATCCAACAAAAACGATGGTCAGGCGAACCCTAACCATCGCCGCCCCTGCCTCTCCTCCCACCTTAACACCCGCCGCCGCCGGACAAAGCCCCGCGCGACGGATGGCGATCGGCGGGGCCTCATCTCCGCATCTCATCTCGCGGTAGGAGGCCTTCGGCTGGTGCGCGGCGGGAGGCCCTGGACGGCGGCCTCGTATATGGGAGCATGGACGCCGGGGCGGCAACGCCAAGATCCTTTGGCGGTGGCCAAGTAGCCGCTACTGTGAGGGTAAGTAGCGCTGGCCCGACAGCGGTGCTGACGCCGTTGTAGCTCGACTCCTCAGGCTGGCAGGCCAACGGAGCAGGGCAGACAACGGCGTGCAGCGGGATGGTGGTGGCTACCTGCGGCTGTTGCGTGGCAGCACTATGGCCGATCAAGCAACGGGGGATCTGGTTGTGATCTACTCATTGTGACGTCATCCGATGGCGACACATGAGTTCGACATTTGGGGCGGCGACCCTGGTTCTTCGTTGGTGGAGGCCTCTATGTTTGTGTGGACGAAGCAGAGACTGGGTCTCACGGCGATGACAACCTCTATGAGGCTGGCAGCAGTATGGGACGCCCCCTTCACCAATAGACCGGGTTTGATGCGGCTCGGCGGGTGACACATGCGTCTCTTCTAGAGGCGTCAAGTCATGCCAGTCACCGGCGGGTGCTACGCACGACATCTCATACGAAGATGTCAGGTCATGCCCGTCATCGGTATGTGCTGCATGGTGGCTCTGACGGAGGCGTCATGTTTTGCCTGTTGTTGCTGGATCGAATGTGGTGCGACAGTGACTGGAGCGCGAGGCGGTATGGCATGTCTTTATCTTCCGGTTTCTCCTCCTACGGTATCTGGCTAGCGAGGTGTCGGTAACTGGACAAGTGTTTGATAGTAGAGGCGACTTCAACGTCGAGTATGCGCACTCCGGTGGGAACACTAGATCTCCAATCAGGCTATGTGCCTATGTCGACGTGCGCCTGTGCCGTTCCCTTGCTGAAGGTGGTGGATATAAGATTTGCTTTGCGGATGAAAATCCCGTGACTGTCCCTGGGTTGGACTCGTCATCATCGATGCATGTGTGATGATTCCTTATTAAAGGCTTAGTCCACGAGTTGTGTGTTTTTCTTTTATCATCAGGTTAGTGGTTGTCTGGTGAAGTTACCGTCGCGTGGGACATGACCTGTTTTCTTTTTTACTTTTCGGGTCGATATTGTCCGACCGTTGGATTTTGAATACCACGATAATGTATGACTGTGCATCATCCGATGCAGAGGTGGAGGGTTATCCTCCTTTATAGAAAAAAAAAGACAGCAAAAAGAGCATAACACATCAAATTTCAGCACCCCCTGGTCACACATATCATAGAGCAGTAACGATAAGCGCTGCGGTATGTAAACGTCCGTTTCTCAACCATTTGTTGGCGGTGCATGTTAAAGCACATCAGGTTTCTTCTTCTTGCGGGTGAAAGCACACGCGATTTGAAGATCCCTGGAGCTGCCGTTGTTTTCTGAACCGTTACTGCCGATGTACTAGACAAGGAGCGAAGTCTCATTTTCAAGACAAAACTGTTACTGTTGTGCACTTCTTCTTTCTCTGAACTGTACTGTAGCTGTTGCGCACTTGTACTAGGACACTGCAAGCCTAGCCAGCCGTCCAAAAACAGAGCAGTCTATTCTGTAGTACAATGGAGAAAAGTGAAAAACCTAGTCTTCTCACCGGAAAAAAAGAGGGAGAGTCGCAATCCAGTAAATCCATTCTCGGCATAGTGGTATGGGGTACCCCTGGATTTTTGTCCAAAATTCTTGGCACAGTGGCAGGGTAACTTGCACCGGCGGCTACGGATACGGTACAGCCGGCAGGCACGCACATGCGCGTGACCCAGAGGAACATGCATGCCTATCCCTTCCCTTGCACCGAAAGGAAGGCACCTCCCTCGCTGTCACTGCGTTTTAATATCCCTGTTATGGAACAGCAAGGAATGAGATGCCCCCCCTCGCATGTTCGCGCTTCACACCCCAGCTTCACCTGCCCTGCCCGCATGTGACACCGTAATAAATCCGCTTATCAATGTAAAGCAGCCAGGCACCTACACATGAACCTTACTCCATATTTGTACTACTCCTTCCTTTCGGAATTACTTGTCGCGAAAATGGATGTACATCCATTTCTGCGACAAGTAATTCCGAACGGAGGGAGTACAAGTTTGGCCACGGTTGCATATGAGAGAAAACATTGCATTTGATTGACTGACCAGAAGATACAAGGAAACCAGCCAAGCAATGGAACCACTCGACCTCAACCAATCCGAGTTTTTACAAATCCTTAGCTACGACCTTCGCCCAAAATGCCGGAGAAAAAAATTACAGATCAGGGGAAGTGGAGAAGAGCGATCAGGAGCAGACGGAGGACGCAAGAATGAACAAATAAGCAGCATGAACAGGCTGAGTTACATACACATCAATCACACCACACCCCGAGGAAATGCAAGCCCAACCCAAGCCAATGAATGCAGTGCACCAAATCCTAACAACAGCGACAACACTCGGTTGTCCTGAGGCCGACGGGCCGGATCTCGGTCACGAGGCCGCGGCGGTCCCCTCGCCGGCGATCAGGCCGTCGTTGTCGTCGCCGCGGACCGGGGGGCCGTCGCCGTCCGCCGGGGGTTGCGCGTCCCTGAGGCTCTGCTGCTGCTGGTAGATTTGGCTCAGCCTCTCTATCTCCTTCTTCAGTGCCTCCTGATGAGCTGAGCACGCGCGCGCAGAGAGTTAGTCAGCAAAGCGGTTCTAGATTGTTTCGAATTGAATTCGGAAGGTGGCCGGTGAGAAATTTCGAAATAGTAGTAATTGCGAGGGGTGGCAATGGCGGTCACCGTCTTTGAAGATCTTGTCCTGCGCGAGCGCCGCGATGCGCTGCTTGAGGTGGCTGTTCCCCAGCGTCAGCAGCGAGCGTTGGTGGTCCAGGAATGCCACGCGCGGGGACAATGCCGACACCTCCGTCTGCTCAACAGGGAGCACATACGGGTTCGAGGTCAAATTCATGGCGTTTTTCTTTGGAGGCGAGGAAACCAAGCTCGAAATGTGAACAGTTCGACGGACCTGGAGCGACGTGACGCTGCGCTCGAGCTCCGAGATGTAGTGCAGCTTGCGCACGCGCGACCGCTGCGCCGACTGCCGGTTTGCAAGGATCCTGCGAGTGTAGAGAAATTGGAGAATTCTGCCTCTCGGAGCTGTGCATTGCCGTGATTCTGGGAGGAGTGTAAGGACAAAAGATCACCTCTTGACCCGCTTGGGATCGGCTGTGGCGGGCGAGGACGGCTGCCCGGGCGCCGCGCCGTCGTCGCCATTGCAGTCGCTCTGCGCCTCCTCGGCGTCGCCCCTGTCCTGCTTCTCGTCGTTGACGCTGTTGTGATCGGACGGCGACGACGCGCTGGCGGCCTGCGCCTGGCGCTGCGGGGCCAGCTCGTCGGAGAACATGGACATGAGCTGGTCGTCGTCGAGGCGGTCGAACTCGTGCGCGCCGGCGACGCCGGCATTGTCGTCCTCGAGGAAGGCGACGGAGTCGCTGACCGTGCGGCGGTGCGCGCCGCGCTTGGCGGCCGAGAAGTCGAGGAACTCGTCGACCCAGGACGGCTGCTGCTGCGCGGGGGCGGGGGGCGGGAGCGGCGGCATTGGCGCGGCGAGGAAGGCGCCCATGGAGGGGCTGCGCTGGTGGTGGTGGTGGCGGGCGTGGGCGTGGGCGCTGTGGTGGTGCCCGCCCCCGAAGTCCGGCCAGGCCGGCGCCATGGCGGGGACCTTGGGCGGCAGCTGCGCCATGGCCGGGACCGCGCCCCCGAATCAACCAACCGGCGCCGGGCGCGATGGATGGCGCAGCGCCCAAACCTTTGCAGCGCCGGGGGCTGGAGCGGTAATGTAGGCTCGGGCCGCGCCGTGCCGGAAATTGTACGGCCCTCGCTTTGGCTCACGTTGCCGCCGCCGCCGCCGCGGAAACAATGGGCGAATGGACGGCGTGGGGGCTCAGCTCGGCGCTGAGCTAAATCGGGACAGAGGAGAGAGGAGCGACTTGGAATGTGGTATGCCTGCGCGCAGAGAGAGAAATAGCAAGAGAGAGAGAGAGAGAGCGAGGTGGGGAGGGGGGTCACATGACGAGGGGAGGGAGTCCAGAAGGACAGCTAGCACCAGCTGGTGTTTACAAGGTGAAGTGGCGGGAGCGAAGCTGGGCTTAGGAGTACAAAAGAGGTCAAGCATATAAAAGCTCAGGCTATTATCAGCTTACATGCCAAAGATATGTCTTTCTACTCTTATGTGAGCATAACTGCAGTTGAGAGCCAGCAAACCATAAACTTGCATTTACTCAGATTATATCACCTTACATGACAAATGTATTGTTTTCTTTTCGTTCCATTTCCAACCACTGACAGGGAATAGCACAGTGTTTACTCAGAGTCACATGATGACTCTGAAGCTTTAGCAATTTTTGTGTTGTTACTAAGCGCAACTCTAGCAGACCCCTCTTCCCGGCCCGGCCCGCAAAATAACCGCCAAAGTGCGGGTCGAGGCGGGAAAACCTGCCCGATCAGACCCCGCATCCCGCCCCGGCTCACAAATATTTTTGCGGGGCGCGGCAAAACACCTCCCTCAACCTCTAGATTCACGGACTAGGAGGATGACCCGAGTTCGGCCCCTATCCGCAGCGAGATTTGGCAGGAGGGACATTTCGCACGGCCGTTCCCCCCCCCCACCCACCCACCCACCCTCCACCACCATTGCCCCGCCACCACACGCTCCGGCGCATCTTCCCTGGCCGTCCTTCGCCGTCATGGATGACTCCCTGCTGTCCCCCATCACCGTCGAGGTCGCGCACGCTCCTTCCCATCGGGCGGATCTCATCGCCGGCCATGTCGGCCCCGCCGTCGCCCAAGTTAACGCCGCGCCTAGCCGCAAGCGACAAGGCAACGTGGTCGTGCAGGGCGGGAATCCGGCAGCCCCCGCCGCGAAGGCCTGCGCTCCGGGCTCCAACGCTGCTGCGCGATCTTGGCCGACGGTGGAGAAGGTCACCAAGGCCGCCGGCGGCAAGAGGAAGAGGATTATGTCTACAAAGAAGCCGCCTGCTTCATCCGCTCACTCCGCCTCGGAAAGAGGTGCCCCGGCGATGCTGCTCAACGGTGCCGCTCCCCCCACAAGCGAGGCGTTTGATGAAATGGCCAGAAGGTATGCGTCTTCGGTCATGGAATGTTTTTGCTTTACGCCATTTTTGCGATAGCTCGTGACTTGTTGTCGTTCACTATATCGGTGGTTCAAACAATGCAATTGCGGGGTTCGTGAACTTGTTGGACACCAACGCCGTTGACATTGATCAAGCCCCGTTCGCTGCATTTGACTACAATGAAACGGAGGGCGGCGTGGACGATCATGGTAGTGAGGAAGAATTGGAGGAGATCAAAGCGGAAGCGTATGAGCAATCGCAAACAAAAACTGGGAAAAGCCAAGTTCTGATCAATGCGTGGAGTGCGGTGTCTCTTGATGCATGCACGAGTACTTCTCAAACCGCCAAGAGGTATTGGCAAATGATCGAAAATCAATACTTTCGCATGATGGCAAAGTACCCCAATAGGACTCCACGCACATTTCGGTCGCTTCAAGGGCGTTGGAAGGCGATCAAGCCTACGTGCAGCCGTTGGGCAACTTGCTTGGAGCAAGTACGCAATGCACCTCCAAGTGGAACCGTGAAATCCGACTATGTCAGTTTGTTTTGCCTTTGTTCAAGTTGTGCATCATCATATTTGCATCATTTCACTTTGTTCACATTGTGTAGGACAAGATTTCCCAACATAGATACAAAGACATGGAAGCTTCGGAAGGCAAATTCTTCAAACTAGAGCATTGTTGGGACTTGCTCCGAAAGTGCGAGAAGTGAAAGTTGATCGACAAAGAATCCCCACCGAAGAGAGGCTCACTTACAAACATGGATGAATATGAGGATGATGATGGCCCAAAAACTTTGAACAAGCCCGATGGCGACAAGAAGACTAAGGAGAAGATGAAGAGAGAGCAAGAAGCATCGAACTTGAGGGAGAAGATTGATGCCATGGTGCAATCAAACGAGTTGATGTTGTTGAAGTCGTTGGAGATCAAGAAAAAGTTGGCCGAGAAAAAGGCAAAGGAGAAGCAAGAAAAGTGGCAATTGCTCAAGGAAGAGGGGCTGCGCAAAGCTGCCATTGAGGAGAGAAGAGCACGCGCCGCTGAAAACAAAGCCATGTCCAAGTTGCTCGCCGAAGAGAACAAGATCATGTCAATGAACCGCAATGACATGGACGATCTCATCAAAACATGGCATGATATGGCAAGGAGAGAAATCTTGAAGAGGAGAATGGTTGCGTCGGCCGGTGCGTGTTACAGTTCCGGAGATGTTTTCTCTGCTCCATATGGTGGCAATGTCGATAATTTCGATGCGGGAGTTGGAACAAGCGCCGGAGGTGGATTCGGTGGTGGCGATGAACTTCAAGATGGACTCGTTGATGCGGAGTGAAAATCGACCAAGATAATGCCGGACATGGGTGTCACTTTTGCAAGGCCCTCTTTTGCGTTTGTGGTACTGAATTTGGCTTTTATTTGTGCGTAAAACTGTATTATGTTGTTTGAATTTAAACTTATTTGTGAGAACCTATGTCAAATACGAGAATTGGGAGTTTTCTGTTTGCGGGTCGACGCGACGGTGTCCGAGCATACCCTGCAAAAGCCGGTCCATAAAAAAGTATATTCCGCGAATATCCTTTTACACGAGTCCGTTTGAGGGTCTGCATCTGCGGCCATCCGAACCAGCCCGTAAAAGTGGTTTTCCACGAACGGTAGATGCGTTTTGCGGGCCGGCCGGTTGCAGGGTCTGCTAGAGTTGCTCTAAGAGGATAGAAGCTACAACTTGTACCATGGACATAGAAGTACCTGCATGGAAACAAGTATATAAAAACAGTAAAGCAAGAAGTGACAGAATCAAGTTGTATCTCTTTTTTTTTTGCGGGTGAAAATCAAGTTGTATCTCTTTCTGGTTACGGTACCAAAAAAGATGTTTACTACTGAACTTGCTTGAGCCTGTGTTCGGAATAGCAGCAATGATTTACTGTACTTACTATGTCTAGGCCTCAGAAATACTCCCTCCGTCTTAAAATATAAGAACATTTTTGATACTATACTAGTGTAAAAAACATTCTTATATTTTGGGGTGGAGGGAGTACATGTAAGAAATTATGAGAACTTGCTAAGAAAAAAATATGTACTGATAGAGCGTAGGTAAATACACGGGGACAACAAAAATACTTTTCCCTCTAGAGAATATAGACAACTAACTATTCGGCCGATTTAACATTCCTACACAACTACATAGATAATTTCTTTTGAATTAGCACATGTCATAGAGGCAAAAAGAGATGAGCCCTCAGAGGAAATGCTTCTCATCTATGGTGCATAGCAAAGCCAAAAGAAACAAGGAATTAATGACCTGAAAGAAGTGACAGAATCAAGTCTGGAAGTCATTCATTCTTAACGCTTGACTGAAAGAAACAAACAAAATATATCATTGGAAGAGGGTCTTACCAAGTCCTCTTCCAATGTTTAGTCTTTGGAAGCCAACAAATAGCCAAACGGACAAAATGCAACCGTTCCGTACGGTCTGCTGGCGTAAATAAAATTCCAATGACATATTATGGGTATGTTGACACGACTGGCTCTGTAAAGGTCGATGTTCCACAACAATTCCTCCTAGCCAGTGAACTTCGTGCTGTCATGTTTATCCAAGTTTGATTGTAGACGTATTGTTCATTGTGCTAATCCACAACATGCAGATAAAAACTAAAATAATGCGAAACAACATAGATCAGAATTATTTTTGAAGGTAAATTACATTTAAACAAAAGAAAGGGAAATACGTTTCCCATGTTATCTATCTTACACTGTACAGCAAAAACTATAGCCAATTCCAGAAAAAGAAGAGGAAGGTGATCTAACATATTTGAACGAATGGTAGAGTTACCGCAAAAACTATATATTTCTATGCCTTCAAGTCATGTGTCCTTTACCCCTGTCATTGATTCCCACGTCCCAAGCTCTATATAGTATATTCCCGACAAGTCAGACTTGAGCACATCCTTGGGAGTCGAAGGCAGAAGAAAATTGAGTTAAAAACAACTTGTTAGTCGTTACTCCATCTATGTTGTTCTATCAGAGATTAAACTGTGTGGAGATTGTCCATGTTTCTCTTCAGTCTTGTTGGACAAATCAGTCTTACTACACAAAGGAAAAAGTAATTAGGTTACTAATTTATTCAGATAAAGTAGATTGGGTGAATATACCAACTTGGCATTTATGAATTATTTTAGTTTCATCTCAAAATTTTACCTGTTCGTGTATTCCAAGCTTAGCAATCGGAGGGGGATAATTTCCTAAAAAAAGGCACATGATCTAAGTACTATAATGTAAGCAAGGAGCACCATAATGTAACAGAAAGCCAAATATATGTAAGCAAGGAGCACCATAATGTAACAGAAAGCCAAATATTATTAATAGGATACAATATATTTGGAAGTGTTGACATCCAGAACAAAAATGCTCCAGTACGACGCCTCCTAAAGCAACATTCAACTATGGTACTTCTTGTTTTCTGAAGCGAGTGAATACAACATAATAAAATGAATATACAAATATGTTTTTCCCTGAGGGGAATCAATCTATAAATCTAAATGCTATTTAAGTCACACTATAATTTTTACCTCAATATATAAATGGACGCTTAAACCCAATATTTACGAACCACGCTAAGTGCATTGTGACAATCTAAATATTATCATTTAGGCCTTGTTTGGTACTAGGGGATTGGTGGGGATAATCCCCACAGGGATTGGGTGAAATCCCAACCTTCACCCAATCCCTTCAAATCCCCAATTATCCCCAATCCACTAGGTAGGGGTAGTGTATTGGGTAATGAGAAAAATGCACTAGAGTTTGGGGATTTGTGGGGAAATATGAGGATAAAACATGTCAAATACACCAGAACCAAACGGTGTTTTGGGATATGTGGGGATATAGGGGTTTGACCGTGGTAATCCCCTCCAATTCCCTAGAATACACTAGTACCAAACAAGCCCTTAGGTGTGCCTAGTGGTCAGCTATAGATTTCAGTGTCTGCCTTCTTCAGTGGTCATCAAGAGCATATGAGAGAACCTAATATGAGGGAAAGCCATGATAATCAGCACCGCAAGGATACGTCATCATTGAGGATGTCCGAATCTTACTTATGAAGCAAGCGCTTAGAATTCTTAAATGACAAGTCTGAAGAGTGAGAGCATATCATTGCCTCGCACTCTGCATTTCAACAGAAATATATTTTCATTCAGGAAGCATGACTAAAAACGGAGAAACAAATAGCCTACAACAATGTACACACCTCGGGTGGATGTGGCACCAAATTACCACAACATTCAATAGGTTCAGTCATTGTTGCATCGCTCGAGTCAGCAGTATGCGGTGTTCTTCCGCTGCTCCAAATCGCCCTGGAGTTCCTGATGTCCCATTTGGCTCTGAGCATTAGCACCGGGGCGAAGAGGTGCGTGCTATATGTTTTGCGCTGCGATGCTACAATTCAAACTGAAGGAGCATGAAATTGTACTTTTTGACGTGCGTTGTGACCCTATGATTGGCCAGAATTTTTTACTTGTTCAAGCTAAAGCTCTGCTTCAATGATTCGTTGGCATCTATACTAGGAGCATAAAAAATAATGTAAGAACATGCTCAAGTTAGCACATTACGCATTCCCTGATGTGGTTAACTGTCACATCATCAGTTAACCACAAATCACTGCTCAATCAATCCTCCTGTACTAAATTAACTAAAACGGTCCCTGATGGCTGTTATCTCCACATAATATTCATGGTGCTCGGTCAAAAGAATGTCAATGGAGACATACCAGACCGCCACTGCTGCACCAGGGAGAGAGAGATCAACGTTGAGCATATCACAAGAGAACAACAATGACGACAGGGAACATACAGAGAGGAAGTGCAACAGGGCGCAAGATCGGTGCCTTGGCAGGCAAAGGAGAGCGGGAGGTGGAGGTCTGGGGTTAGAGGTGGGAGAAAGGACGACGGTGACGGTGCCTTGGCAACCGTCTGACCCGCACTCCACCTACCTAAAGGAAATATGCCCTAGAGGCAATATAAAGTTGTTATTTTATATTTCCTTATATCATGATAAATGTTTATTATTCATGCTAGAATTGTATTAACCGAAAACTTGATACATGCGTGGATACATCGACAAAACACCATGTCCCTAGTGAGCCTCTACTAGACTAGCTCGTTAATCAAAGATGGTTAAGTTTCCTAACCATAGACATGTGTTGTCATTTGATGAACGGGATCACATCATTAGGAGAATGGTGTGATGGACAAGACCCATCCGTTAGCTTAGCATATTGATCGTTCAGTTTTATTGCTATTGCTTTCTTCACGTCATATACATATTCCTTTGACTATGAGATTATGCAACTCCCGGATGCCGGAGGAATACCTTGTGTGCTATCAAATGTCACAACGTAACTGGGTGATTATAAAATGCTCTACAGGTGTCTCCGAAGGTGTTTGTTGGGTTGACATAGATCGAGATTAGGATTTGTCACTCCGAGTATCAAAGAGGTATCTCTAGGCCCTCTCGGTAATACACATCATGATAAGCCTTGCAAGAAATGTGACTAATGAGTTAGTTATGGGATGAAGTATTACGGAACAAGTAAAGAGACTTTCCAGTAACAAGATTGAACTAGGTATGAAGATACTGACGATCGAATCTCGGGCAATTAACATACCGATGACAAAGGGACTAACATATGTTGTCATTACGGTACGACCGATAAAGATCTTCGTAGAATATGTAGGAACCAATATGAGCATCCAGGTTCCACTGTTGGTTATTGACAGGAGAGGTGTCTCGGTCATGTCTACATAGTTCTCGAATCCATAGGGTTCGCACGCTTAACGTTCGATGACGATTTTGTATTATATGAGTTATGTGATTTGGTGACCGAATGTTGTTCGGAGTCCCGAATGAGATCACAGACATGACGAGGAGTCTTAAAATGGTCGAGAGGTAAAGATTGATATATAGGATGATGGTATTCGAACACCGGAAGTGTTCCGGGGGTACCGAGTGCATATCGGGTCACCGGAAGGGGTTCTGGGCATCCCCCCGGCAACTACATGGGCCTTAATGGGCCAAGAGTGGGACAGACCAGCCCCTAAGGGGCTGGTGCGCCCCATGTAGGCTGAAATAAGGGGGAAGGAAAGATGAGAAGGGAGAAAGGAAGGGGAGGCCGGATGGATATGGAAGGGGGAGGCCGAATTGGGAGGCGCCCAAGTAGGATTCCTCCTACTTGGGGTGCCCCCTTGGCTGCCTCTCCCCCCTCCAACCTATATATATATATATGAAGGAGGAGCACCGCTAGAACACACACCATTGATTCTTACCCGTGTGCGGCGCCCCCCTCCACAGTTTACACCTCCGGTCATATTGTCGTAGTGCTTAGGCGAAGCCCTGCGCGGATCACTTCACCATCACCATCACCATCACCATCACCACGCCGTCATGCTGACAAAACTCTCCCTCGACACTTTGCTGGATCAAGAGTTCGAGGGACGTCATCGAGATGAATGTGTGCAGAACTCGGAGGTGCCATGCGTTCGGTGCCTGATCAGTCAGAACGAGAAGAAGTTTGACTACATCAACCGCGTTGTCAAACTCTTACGCTTTCGGTCTACGAGGGTACATGGGCACACTCCCCCTCTCTTGTTGCTATGCATCTCCTAGATAGATCTTGCGTGGGCGTAGAATTTGTTTGAAATTGCATGCTACTTTTCCCAATAGTGGCATCCGAGCTAGGTCTATGGGTAGATGATATGCACGAGTAGAACACAAAGAGTTGTGGGTGATGATCGTCATACTACTTACCACCAATGTCTTATTTTGATTCGACGGTATTGTTGGATGAAGCGGCCCGGACCAACCTTACATTACCATATTCATGAGACCGGTTCCACCGACAGACATGCAACTAGTTTTGCATAAAGGTGGCTGGCGGGTGTCTATTTCTCCAACTTTAGTTGAATCGAATTTCATTGCGGCCGGTCCTTGTTGAAGGTTTAAACAACAAACTTGATAAATCACTGTTGTGGTTTTGATGCATAGGTAAGAACGGTTCTTGCTAGAAGCCTGTAGCAGCCACGTAAAACTTTTAACGACAAAGTAGAGGATGTCTAACTTGTTTTTGCAGGGCATGTTGTGATGTGATATGGTCAGGACATGATGTGATATACGTTATTGTATGAGATGATCATGCTTTGTAAAAGTTATCGGCAACTTGCAGGAGCCTTATGGTTGTCGCTTTATTTTATCACTATGCATTAGCGATAGTTATAGAAGCAATAGTTGGCGAGACGACCACGACGCTATGATGGAGATCAAGGTGTCAAGCCCATGACAATGGAGATCATGACGGTTCTTTGGAGATGGAGATCAAAGGCACAAGATGATGATGGCCATATCATGTCACATATTTTGATTCCATGTGATTTTTATCTTTTATGCATCTTATTTTGCTTAGTACGGCGGTAGCATTATAAGATTATCCCTTATTAAAATTTCAAGGTATAAGTGTTCTCCCTGAGTATGCACCGTTGCGACAGTTCGTCATGCCGAGACACCACGTGATGATCGGGTATGATAAGCTCTACGTTCACATACAACGGGTGCAAGACAGTTTTGCACATGCGGAATACTCAGGTTAAACTTGACGAGCCTAGCATGTACAAACATGGCCTCGGAACACTGGAGACCGAAAGGTCGAACGTGAATCATATAGTAGATATGATCAACATAGAGATGTTCACCATTGAAAACTACTCCCCCGATGGTTTCGTGATGCGAACCCTCTTCTGGAACATCCGTGGCTTCGGTCAAGATGGCCGGCGCCGCCAATTGATCGAATACATGCGTAATGAGCGAATAGACATTGTGGCCATCCAAGGAACTATGCGCACCGAATTCTCACCTTCGGAGCTCGAATGTTTGAGCTCCGACCTTTTTGCTTGGAATTGGCTCCCTTCTAGTGGGAGCGCAGGCCACTCGGGTGGCATCCTTCTAGGTGTTAAGGATGCCACCTTTGAGGTAGGAAGCATCTGAAGGAAATATGCCCTAGAGGCTATAATAAAGTTATTATATATATTTCCTTATATCATGATAAATGTTTATTATTCATGCTAGAATTGTATTAACCGGAAACTTAGTACATGTGTGAATACATAGACAAACAGAGAGTCCCTAGTGTGCCTCTACTTGACTAGCTCGTTAATCAAAGATGGTTAAGTTTCCTAGCCATGGACATGTGTTGTCATTTGATGAACGGGATCACATCATTAGAGAATGATGTGATGGACAAGACCCATCCATTAGCTTAGCACTATGATCATTTAGTTTATTGTTATTTCTTTCTTCATGACTTATACATGTTCCTATGACTATGAGATTATGCAACTCCCGAATACCGGAGGAATACTTAGTGTGCTATCAAATGTAACAATGTAACTGGGTGATTATAAATATGCTCTACAGGTGTCTCTGATGATGTTTGTTGAGTTGGCATAGATCGAGATTAGGATTTGTCACTCTGTGTATCGGAGAGGTATCTGTGGGCCCTCTCGGTAATGATCACCACTATAAGCATTGCAAGTAATGTGACTAATGAGTTCGTTGCGAGATGATGCATTACAGAACGAGTAAAGAAACTTGCCGGTAAAGAGATTGAACTAGGTATGAGGATACCGACGATCGAATCTCGGGCAAGTAACATACCGATGACAAAGGGAACAACATATGTTGTTATGCGGTTCGACCGATAAAGATCTTCATAGAATATGTAGGAGCCAATATGGGCATCCAGGTTCCACTATTGGTTATTGACCAGAGAGGTGTCTCGGTCATGTCTTCATAGTTCTCGAACCCGTAGGATCAGCATGCTTAATGTTCATTGACGATATAGTATTATATGAGTTATGTATGTTGGTGACCGAATGTTTTTCGGAGTCCCGTATGAGATCACAGACATGATGAGGCACTCCAAAATGGTTCGGAGATAAATATTTATATATGGGATAATAGTGTTTGGTCTCCGGAAGGGTTCCGGAATTCACCGGAAGGGGTTCCGGATGTGTAAGTGCATCTAGTGCCCCTTAGTGATTTTGGTGTATTGAAGACTTATAGGTTAAGAGACTGATGCGTTTTTGAGTGTACACATGTCTATAAGTCTATGAGGAGTTTGATATTTACAGAGAAAGTCGACCCCTAAAAATGAAGTTCTTCGACTGAAGACTTTGGATTTCTGAAGACTTTCTGAAGACTTTCAAAGTGAAGAAATTGGTGTGATCCTGAAGACTTGGTATTCATTCGAGGAACATGAAGCACGAAGACTTTTGTTTTTGTAGTTTCATTTTCTCTTTCTTGAGTCATAGGAAACAACGTACTGTTAAAAGGGGGTCGAGGAAATACTAAGGGAAAATTTCCAAGTGATGCTCAACTCAAATCCTACATCTACCAATCCCTTCGAGTGAAGCCATTGGAAATCTCATACAGTTCAGTCAAATTTCTTCAGTGATAGTGACGAAGTTCTTCTGGTCTCTGAGGAATTTTTTCTGACTGAGGAGTTAGGAATTCGCCAGTATGGATTGCCTACACAGTGAGGAACATGATAGCCCTGAGGAATTTGATACTCAAAATTCCGATCGTTGCTGTGCTATGCGCCAGCTGTCCCAAAATATCTACCCACCTAACGGTCATATCATTGAAGGGCATTTACGTCTTATCATGTCGGGCTGCTCCCTAGGCTATAAATAGCTGCCCCCTACAACCACTAGCTGGTTGGCTACTCCGAGGGAAACTGACACTTGTCATTTGAGAGCATCCCATCCTCCGAGGACTTTGAGTGAAAATCATCAAGTGAGGAAAACCCAAACCCAAACACCTTCAAACCCAAAGTGATTGAGCATCACTGAAGAGATTGATCCTGCGTGGATCCGATGCTTGTTACCTTTGAAGATTGTGCATCTTCCAGACGGTTAGGCATCATGGTCTAGAGCATCCAAGAGGAAATTGTGGATCGCCGAGTGACCGAGTCTGTGAAGGTTTGGAAGTCACCTGAAGACTTACCACGAGTGATTGGGCGACGTTTGTGTGACCTCAGCTCAAGGGGAATACGGTGAGGACTAAGTGTCCTAAGCTACGTGTTCAGGGCTGGGTGTCCGGGACTGTGTGTCCTCAGGTTTAAATACCTAGCCGCCCTAACCAGACGTACAACTATCACAGCAGTTAGAACTGGTCTACCAAATCATTGTCTTCACCGAGCTAACTTGTTCCAATTCCTCAACCCTTCTATTTCCTCATCTCTGTGTTGTGTGCTTGTTCATATCTGTTTGAAGACTTTTATTGAAGACTTTCTCTATTTCCTCAGCTCAATTTCTTCAGTCGGCTTGTCGTCATTCTGTTTATCCTGTGTTTACGCTTTCTGTACTCCGTGCTTGTTTTCATTTCATCATGAAGACCATGCTCATGTTCTGTTATGTTTACTTCTGAGTACTTATTCCGCTGCAAGTAGTTCTTCACTCAGAAATTTCCTCACCCGCAAATTCCTCAATGAAGAATTCATAAAAATTGCCTATTCACCCCCTCTAGTCGATATAACACACTTTCAATTGGTATCATAGCAAGGTACTCCCTTGTTCTGTGTGATTTTGGTTTAACCGCTTGGAGTTTTAGTTATGTCGACCACAAGAATGAAGACTGTGACATGCCCCATCTTTGACGGTCATGATTATCCCAAGTGGAAGGCCATGATGAGGAAGTGCCTCATGGCGATGAACAGCAAACTCTGGACCGTCACCGAGATTGGTCTTACTGACCTATGCAAGATGGCGGAGGCTAATGACATTCGCAAGTACACACTACTCAACCTCACGGCGAAGGACATCATCTGCTCCGGCTTGTCACAAAATCAGTTCAGGAATGTTATGCATCTCAGCCATGCGAAACTCATTTGGGACCGACTCTCTGAGGTCTATGAAAGTCATCGATCTCAACATGAACCCTGGTTCGAAGAATTCATGGAATCGCGCAAGGCTATGACTTTCGATCCAGAATCACCATCCTCTGCACCGTGTCTTATGGCAAAAGGTGCCAATGTAATTGAATGCTACTTATCTGAGTCCAGTGATGATGAATCTGGTGATGAATTTGGACCTAGTTATGTCAAACTTGCTTCCCTTGCCACTAAACAACAAAGAGCTTTGGAAAAAGTTCAAAACATGCTGAATGAGAGTGATGATATGTTGGGTGAAGAAATGGATCGTTCTAAAGCCTTGCCTGAAAGTCTTCAGGGACTTCAGTCCAAGTTTGACAATCTTCAAGGTCATCATAACACTCTCCTATCTGATCATGAGAAGCTTTCTTATGAATTTCTTCAAAGAAAGCAAGACCTTGAGCAGTTAAGAGTGAGTTATGAAGATCTTCAGATGGAGCGTGATTCATTACTTGCTCAACAGATCAGCGCTACTTAGGAGGAATTTATTCCTCCATGTTTGAAGTGCATTGAACGTGAATCTGCTAATTCTTCACCTGAATGCTGAAATGCTTCCGTTGCTGCAAATTCTTCAACTGTCTCTGCTATCACTAATTCCTCATCTGAGGTCATTGCTAGTATCAGTGATGATGCAGGGCTGAAGGAATTGTATATGACAGGCATGTACAAAAGCCTCAAAGGGCATCAGGCTCTTTGTGACATGCTTAAAAAGCAGATCCTCAACAGGAACCCTAGGAAAGAGGGTATTGCCTTTGAGAGGAAACTTAATGCTGATGGGACCTACTGGAAACCTGAGCAGTATCCCAAAACCTCATGGGTTGCTGCAAAGGGACCTTCAGTGGATCCATCTACTTTATCTGGCTTTACATGTGAATCTTCATATTCTTATGATGAGTCAATTGACTCCTACTATAAACTGTTCAAAAATTAGAATGGTGAAGTATTTGCTAGATATGTTGGCACTAACTGCAGGAACGGTTCTCCTATGAAGAAAATCTGGGTTCCCAAAAGGTTCCTTGAAAATCTTTAGGTGAATGTCATCATGACACCACCTGTGAAGAATAGGAACCCCATATCAAATTCTTCATATGGACCAAATTCTTCATATGGATCCAAGTCCTCATACGGACCAAACTCCTCACGTGGATCAAATTCCTCAAAAGGATCAAAGTCCTCATATGAACATCATCGTGCTAACCGTCTGTTTCGCAGGGAAGATCTAAGGATTATGGATACGTGCATTATTCTTCAAATCATTATGTTAATAAATCCTCAAAGAATTTCTATGGTTACTCTTATGCTTACCCTAATCTCTCTTTTGTGAAACTAAGTGGATTGGCATCTATGCCACCTTTCTCTTATGGAGATCGCAGAATGATGAACTCTTTGCCACCCCTTCACATGTGGGTGGTGAAGAAAAAGAACTAATCTCTTATGCAGGGTCAGGTCTCCAGACGAACTTAATCGTCTAAAGAATTTGCTGGAGACCTGAATATGCTTGAAAGGACGCAAGCTAATCATGAAGAAATGAATTTTCATTTCTCACGTCCTCCTACTGCTTTATTTGTTCTATTGCTTGATGAAATTGATATCATATTCTTCACTAATGAAATATATGAGTTCGTAAGTTGCACTAATTCATCTGCAGGATGATCAACAGAAAGCCACTGAGTGGGTCCTCGATAGTGGATGTACAAATCACATGACTGGTGACAGGAGCTTATTGATGGACTCTGCTTTATGTCCATCACATCTGAAGCATATCACCTACGCTGACAAAGGCAAAAGCAAGGTATTGGGTCTAGGTAAGGTTGCAATCTCAAAGGATCGACACATGGACAAAGTCATGCTTGTCGAGTCCTTAGGGTTAAACCTCATGTCTGTCTCAATGCTTTGTGATCTTGATATGGTTGTTGTCTTTGGCAAGTATCGTTGTGTTGTGATCATGGAAGCTGACAATTCCAAAGTCTTCGAAGGCTTTAGGAGAGGAGATTTGTATATTGTTGATTTCTCTACAGGACCACAGCCTACTACATGTCTACTTGCAAAAGCTTCAGAAGGCTGGCTATTGCATCGACGACTTGGTCATGCTGGCATGAGGAATCTGCACACGCTCGCGAAGAAGAAGCATGTAATTGGCATTGAAAATGTCAAATTCCTCAAGGATCACTTATGCGGAGCTTGTGAAGCTGGAAAGATGACCAAGGCCAAGCATCCAGCGAAGACTATCATGACTACTACTCGACCATTTGAATTGCTTCACATGGATCTCTTTGGCCCTACTCACTATGCCACATTTACTAATGCTGCATCTTTATATGGCTTTGTCATTGTTGATGATTATTCTCGATGTACATGGGTGCATATCATCACTTACAAAACTGAAGTGCAGGAAGTCTTCAAACAATTTTCCTCGAGGGCTTCAACCAACTTTGGTGTGAAGATCAAGCACATCAGAAGTGATAATGGAACTGAGTTCGAGAACAGTGGTCTTGATGACTATCTTGATGAACTTGGTATTAGTCATGAGTTATCTGCTCCTTATACTCCTCAGCAAAATGGCGTTGTGGAGCGCAAGAACAGGACTCTTGTTGAGATGGCTCGCACTATGCTTGATGAGTACAAGACGCCTACTCGCTTCTGGCCTGAGGCAATTGATACTGCTTGCCACATCATCAACAAGGTATTTCTTCACAAATTCTTCAAGAAGACTGCATATGAACTCCTCACTGACAAGAAACCTAATAGTCTTCAACACCTATCACCACAAAGGTTGTTGAAACTGTAGATGTGCGGTTCGATGAAACTAATGGCTCGCAAAGAGAGCACCTACCTCCTGTGACAGATAAAATACCTCTTGAGGAATCTATTAAGTTCAAAGCTACTAAGGATGTCATTCCTACCGAAGAATCTGCTGAAGAAGTCATTCCACAACGTGAAGAACGTCATGCTAATGCACCTGAGGAAAATGGTGCTGAAGAAATTGCTGATCAAATTCCTCAACGACAGCCCGCTCATCCTCGCGTTGCAAACGAAGTGTAGATTGAGAAAATCATCAGCGACATCAACATTCCAGGTCCTCTCACACGCTCAAGAGCTTCACATTTATCTAACTTTTTTGGGCACTTTGCTTTCGTCTCTATCACAGAGCCCACTAAGGTAGATGAAGCATTTCTCGAGCCTGAGTGGATGCAAGCTATGCAAGAGGAATTACATCAATTTGAGCTCAACAATGTCCGGGAACTGGTCAAACGTCCAGATCCTCGCAAGCACAATATCATTGGCACAAAGTGGATCTACCGCAACAAGCAAGATGAAAATGGCCTTGTGGTGATGAATAAGGCATGGCTTGTAGTTCAAGGCTACACACAGGTTGAAGGAATTGACTTCGATAAAACTTTTGCACCTATTGCTAGACTTGAAGCTATTCACATATTACTTGCTTATGCTAACCATCATGATATCATCTTATATCAAATGGATGTGAAAAGTGCATTCCTCAATGGTAAGCTTGAGTAAGAAGTATATGTTGCTCAACCCCTAGGTTTTGAAGATCCAAAGCATCCTGACAAAGTCTTCAGACTCAGTAAGGCCCTCTATGACCTCAAGCAGGCCCCTCGGGCATGGTATGATACTTTGAAGGAATTCCTCATGAAGAAAGGCTTCAAACCCGGTTCACTTGACCCAACTCTTTTCACTAAATCTTATGATGGTGAATTGTTTATGTGCCAAATTTATGTTGATGATATCATTTTCGACTGTACTGACCAACATTACAGTGATGAATTTGCCTATATGATGAGTGAAGAATACCAAATGTCTATGATGGGATAATTGAAATTCTTCTTAGGTCTTCAAATTTGTCAACAGCGCAATGGCATATTCATATCTCAGGATAAATACCTCAAGGATGTATTGAGGAAATTCGGCATGCAAGATTGCAAAGGAGTCAAAACCCCAATGCCCACAAATGGCCATCTATGCACTGATGAAAATGGTATTAACTTTGATCAAAAGGTATACCACTCCATGATTGGTTCTTTATTGTATTTATGTGCATCTAGGCCAGATATTATGCTTAGTGTTTGCATGCGTGCCCGATTTCAAGCTACACCGAAGGAATCACACCATAAGGCTGTGAAGCATATTCTTCGACAATGTTCATGAAATCGTTAACTGGTAGCTGCTCAGTCAGTTTAGGAGTAGCGATTAATCCGTGAATCAGCCTATTAACTGGATTAATCAGCCGACCATTAATCGGTATATTGAATAGAAACTTGCCAACATATATCTCGATTTTTAATGTATTATACCATACTCTCATGCTCCTAGCTATGTAATATACCACAATATGCTGCCATACACATATGAAAAGCATAAAGAGGAGGTAAAATTATTAATCCTACCTATTAAGGAGCCGCATGGGACCGTAAGGGGTTATGGGCCAAAATTCTAGGCTTTGTTTGCCCACCCGTTAATGGGCCAACATGGATTAATCGGCATGACAATTGATTAATCGGTCTAACGGGCCAATTAATTGGCCTAACAAGGTAACGCGACGAATAGGTGTTATACGATTCGTCCATGCTATGAGTAGCGATTAACTGGCTCGTTAACTGATTAATCGTGTGAATTCTTGAACATTGTTCTTCGATATTTAGCTCACACACCAACACTTTGGTTATGGTACCCCAAGGGCTTGGCTTTTGATATCATTGGATATTCAGACTCTGACTATGCTGGTGATCGTGTGGACCACAGGTCAACATCTGGCACATGCCATTTCCTCGGACGATCCTTGGTCTGTTGGTCCTCGAAGAAACAGAACTGCGTATCACTGTTTACTGCTAAAGCTGAGTACATTGCTGCTGGTTCTTGCTATGCTCAACTGCTATGAATGAAGCAAACTCTCAAGGACTACGGCGTCAACGTGAAGAATGTGCCACTCTACTGTGACAATGAGAGTGCCATCAAGATTGCTCATAACCCATTTCAGCACTCGAAGACAAAACACATTCAGATTCGTCATCATTTTCTTTGTGATCATGTGTTGAAGGGTGACATCTCTATTGAGCATGTGAAGACTGAAGAACAACTAGCCGATATCTTCACTAAGCCCTTGGATGAGAAGAGATTTAGCAAGTTGCGGTGTGAGCTAAATATCTTAGAATCTTCAAATGTTCTTTGAAAAGGACACTGATCCTAACCCTTATGCAAAATTGTTGACTTAGATGTGCAACACATGAAGAAACATTTTTCTTCAATCAATGAAGACTAACACTCTAAGTGTGAAGAAATTAACGAAGAATTTGATTCTCGGAACTCTACGACAGTTGTACGCGGTGTCTGGAATCATCATTCTTATATGATGGGTCACACCACCACCAAAAGTTGAAAATCTTCAATTTGAGTTTTTTCCTCAGTTGTTCAATTTCTTCAACTTTGCAATGTCTTCACCATTTCTGTCGTTTTTCTTCATTGGCTATATATTTATATGAGTTTATGTCGTCTACAACATTCACTTATTGCTATTTCTTCATATTACCTTTTCTGCTCAGTGAATGTGATCGAACCCTTCCCCATCTATGCTAAACTCAACCCAAACTATTCACAAATTCTTCATGTGCGTTCTGTTTGAAACTCGTTCAAAATCTTCACTATGTCCTTGTCAGCTGAAGAAATTGCTAACGGAACTTTAAACTTATCTTATCTGAATTTTCGGCTTTTGCCGCTCAAACCGTTCCGCATTCTGTTAAATGTTTATCTATTCACCCACGATCTCACACGATCGTCACCTCTCAGTACGTGGGTGACACTTGTCAAGCGAATGAGAAGGGTCAGGGGCACATTCGTCCAATTTCTTTGGGCGGACAGTTTTTCACTTCGACTATAAATACCCCTCCCCTTCCTCACTTTGTTTTTACTCCGCTCGACCTCTCTCCCGCTCGAGCTTCCCAAAACCTAGCGCCGCCGCTACTTCATCGTTGCCCGTGAGGAAGAGCTTCACTGCCTCAACCTTGTCGCCGTCGTACTCGTGCCGGCTGCGGATTTCTTCACTCCGCCGCCGCCGTAGCTGTCTTCCTCTGCCAAGTTAGGGCATGGAAGATCTGAACTGACGAGCTTCACATCTACACTTCCTAGTTCGTCGTGTTCTTCGTCCAGGGTAATTAAAAGTTACTTTTACTGCCCTCTTAGATTCAAATGTTTTCTACAAAATCTTCAAAAGGTGTTTATTCTTCAAATCTTCACACACTGGACACCTCCCATAACATCTGTTCTTGATCTGTTTCCCTAAGCAACATTTTTCTTCAAGATTCCTCAATTGTGTGAATTTTTCAATCTGTACAACTCTGGAACCTAAGTCAAAGAACGCTTAGTGAAATTCTTCAAGACTCATCTGGTCAAATTCATCAAACTTGTTCTTATTGCAAAACCTTCTGAGAACGCATATGATCTCTCTAAATTCCTCGCAACTATACTCTGTTCATAGGTACACATGCCCGCTGCTGAATCACTAGGTTCTCATCAACTTAACTCATTTGCAGCGTTCCTTGAAGAAAAGTTGCACACCTCTTCAGAGAATTCCATTGCTCAAATTCCTCAGCTGAAGAAAATGGCTGACGGTAAGAAGCCACAGAAGGGAGGAAAGAGGCCTGAGGTCAATACTGCTTTCGAGATTCCTGATGACATATACAAGGATTATTGCACTCCTGATGAGGCCAAATTTGGCAAGGAGGAAAAAAATCAGCACAAGGTGCGCATACAAAGGATAGAGAGGAGATGGGCACGGGAATGGAGGGAGTACAGATATGTTACTCCCAAGTATATGAAGAAATTCTCTCTTAATCCTCCATGCCCAAGACCTCCATTGGCACCTGGCCAAGAAGCTGATCCCATCAGCCTCAAGCGTGGTGAGGACTATCCTGATCAATGGGCCAAGCGCCAGGCCAAGCTAGCCAAAATAGCTAAGGAAGTAGTGAGGAAATTTAATGAAGACTCTGCTGCTGCTACTACCATTGCTGAGGCCTCTGCAAGCAAGCCAAAGAAGGCCATGGCAAAGAAGCTTGCTCATAAGCCAAGTGCTTCACCCCCAATGCCCTCACGGTCAAGTTCCTCAGCAATGCCCTCACGGCCAATTCCTCAAGCCGCTCCAGCTCCTCCAAAGTCCTCAGCTCCTCCGTCAAAATCCTCAGCACCTGTGCATCTCGCCATGTGCCAAAGGACAACAGGCATCTCTATTGCCTCAGGAGCTTATGCTAGTTCTTCAGCTCCACCCAATTCGTCTACTGGCCCCTCTCCGCTGAAGAAAAAGGCCACTGCTGGATGACGCTCTCGACCAAGTCCTCACAATAAGCATGTCGCCTTTCAAGTACCGTCCGAATATGACAAAGCTGATGATGAGGAACTTGCCGAAATCATCAGAGACAGGTAGCTCAGGGCCGCTAGAGCCAAAGGCAGCAATGTGCCATTGATACTGGATCCAAAGTTGATCCTAGACTTCATCGACCTATGGCACAAGGATCCCGACACACCTTTGCCGGAGATGAATCTCACTCCTGGTCAAAGTCATGTTTTGACTGCCTTCATTGATGAGGAAAAATGGAAATTTGAACAGGGAAGGAGGGTGAAGAAAGCGCAGTACAAGAAAGAGTGCTTTCTGAAGCAAAACGTTCTGAAGCTTTCACCTGAACAACTTGTTGCTCTTCAATCTGAGATCAAGCAACTAAGTGATGAATTTGATCGCTACTATGTTGACTGTCTTGGTGTCAAAGTAAGATTTGTCAAGATAACTAAGAAGTTCACTTCCAATGTTGCAGCCCCAACGCAACAAGAAAATCATCAGGCTGAGGCATCTGCTCAGCCTACTGAAGAGCATGCCAGCGCCGCTGATGGAAATCAGGTTGCTGAAGATACTTAGAGTACCAGGGCTGATGACTGCATTCCAGCCGCTGAAAAAATTGCCAGGGCAACCACTAGTGTTGCGCCTGAAGAAACTGAAGAAGTCAGGGCAACTGCATCAGTTGTGCCTGAAGTTATTGAACCGAATTCCTTTGCTCCTCCTGCACCTACCCCAACTTCGATCCTTCCATCTGCATCAGATGTGAAGAAGACCAAGGTTGCAGAGTGTGCAGTTGTGAAGAAAAGGAAGGCATTAACTGCATCAGATTCTTCAACTCCGAAGAAGATGAAGCCGCTGACAAGCTCTTTTGACAATCCAATTGATGGTGTTCCTGTCTCATCCATGCCATCAAAGGACCTTGTTCCTTTTGATGAAGAATATGAGATCCCAAGTGGATCTGATGATGGTATTCCTTCTGCTACTTCTTCAGAGCAGTTTGATGAAGAAATTGAAGCGGATGCAATCCCTTCAACCCTAATAGTCTCATCGCCCATGCCTCAGTTCACTGCTGAAGAGACCGACACCGAGGAAAAGAGTGAAGAAGAAGATGTGGACATTGGGTGCACAACTCTAGTGTTGAACGATGACTTTTGGGAAAGTCAGCACCCCAATTCTCCTCTGTTCACACCCCTTCAACAAATTCCTCAGTCCCCTGTGACCACTGAAGTTCAAATGGGATCTGAAGAACTTCATGCCACACCATCTTTCCATGAAGAGATTCCAGCCACTAGTGCTGAAGAAAATGTTAATGAAGAATTGAAGACATAGGTTGTCACTGAAGAAGAAGCTGAACTTCCTCAGCTAATGAAACCTGAGATTGCAATTCCTGAGGTAGTGATGCAATTGACCGATACCCCTCAGCCCAAGCTAAAGGATCCCTTCTCGAAGAAGCGGAAATTCAAGGCTGATGACTTCTTCGGCGAGCATGTGTTCTTCACAGACTATAACCTTTATGACTCTACTCGTCTTAGAAGGAAGCGCTTCTGGACTGCTAGCCAAGCAAATTTTTATTCCTCACTGCTCTTCAACAAGGACAAAGTCTTCGACCATGCACATATTCCTCACGTGGACATGGAATCATTACCCTGCTTCGCGCTAGTCCTCAGTGTGCTTCACGATGTAGGACTGCTCAACTTTTGCACGGATATTTGCGATTGGAATGAAGAGCTCATTCTTCAATTCTATGCAACTCTGCATATCACAGGCGATGCTGAAGATGTGAACACTTGGGTATTGGACTGGATGACAGAAAACACACATTTCAAAGCACCGGCCTCTGAATTACTTCATGCCCTGCCTGTTAGTCCTCCCCTTGAAGGCGCTCGTTGCATCTATCATGAACCTGAACCCACTGCCCATTACATGCAAGTGCTAATGAAGCCTCTAAAGCTCGGGCAATCTCCAAGGACCAAATTCCTCATGAAGGAATTTTTGTTTGTGCCTAGAACTGTCTATCGCATTCTGGCAAAGACATTGAGTCCAATCAAAGTCCACGATTCAAATGATGAAGAAGTTGTTGGCATCATGAAGAATCTGCTATTCAATACCATACATGGCATTCCTATCAACTACCATGATTTCTTCATGATGACTCTGGCAAATGTTGCCCTCTCTCCATTTGAGTTGAAGCCTTATTGAGGGAGTCCTGGATTAGGGGGTGTTCGGGTAGCCGGACTATACCTTCAGCCGGACTCCAGGACTATGACGATACAAGATTGAAGACTTCGTCCCGTGTCCGGATGGGACTTTCCTTGGCATGGAAGGCAAGCTTGGCGATGCGGATATTCAAGATCTCCTACCATTGTAACCGACTCTGTGTAACCCTAACCCTATCCGGTGCCTATATAAACCGGAGGATTCTAGTCCGTAGGACAACTTCATCATACAACAATCATACCATAGGCTAGCTTCTAGGGTTTAGCCTCCTTGATCTCGTGGTAGATCTACTCTTGTACTACCCATATCATCAATATTAATCAAGCAGGAGTAGGGTTTTACCTCCATCGAGAGGGCCCGAACCTAGGTAAAAACATCGTGTCCCTTGTCTCATGTTACCATCCGCCTAGACGCACAGTTCGGGACCCCCTACCCGAGATCCGCCGGTTTTGACACCGACATTGGTGCTTTCATTGAGAGTTCCTCTGTGTCGTCACGTTTAGGCCCGATGGCTCCTTTAATCATCAACGACGATGCGGTACAGGGTGAGACTTTTCTCCCCGGACAGATCTTCATCTTCGGCGGCTTCGCACTGTGGGCCAATTCGCTTGGCCACCTGGAGCAGATCGAAAGCTACGCCCCTGGCCATCAGGTCAGGTTTGGAAGCTTAAACTACACGGCAGACATCCACAGGGATTTGATCTTCGACGGATTCGAGCCACAGCCAAGCGCGCCGCACTGTTTTGAGAGGCATGATCTTGCTCTACCGCCGAACAGTGCCCTGGAGGCCGCACGCGCACCGGTTCCCACCCTTAATCCGGAGCCTATTGCGCCAATCGAGGATGAGCGGTTGGACGTCACCTCAGGAGAGGCATGGCCGGACTATGGTCAGCAAGGATGGGATGCGGACGACGAAGAAATTCGAAGCCCACCCACCATCCACTTTGTATCCACTGTCGACGATTTAACCGACATGCTTGACTTCGACTCCGAAGACATCGATGGTATGGACGACGATGCAGGAGACGAACAGGAACCAACACCTGTAGGGCGCTGGAAGGCCACCTCGTCATATGATATATACATGGTGGATACTCCAAAAGATGGAGATGGCGATGGAACAGCGGAGGATGACACCTCCAAGAAACAGCCAAAGCGCCGGCGTCAGCGGCGCCGCTCTAAATCCCGCCAAAGCAAAAATAGTGATTCCGGCACGGGAGATAATACTACCCCGAATAGCACCGAAGAACACCCCCTACAGCAAGATTCGGCACAGGAAGATGGAGAAGCCATCCCTCATGAGAGAGCAGCAGACCGAGAGGTTGAGGATGATAACTATATGCCTCCCTCCGAGGACGAGGCAAGCCTCGATGACGACGAATTCGTCGTACCATCGGACCCCGCCGAACAAGAGCGTTTCAAACGCAGGCTTTTAGCCACGGCAAGCAGCCTCAAGAAAAAGCAGCAACAGCTTAGAGCTGATCAAAATTTGCTAGCTAACAAATGGACCGAAGTCCTTACAGCCAAAGAGTATGAACTCGAACGCCCCTCCAAGAGTTACCCAAAGCGCAGGCCGCTACCCCGATCAGAGGAGGAAGCACCTACATCACCAGCGCACGACATGGCCGACCGGCCACCTCGCGGCCGCGACAGAGAGGCCTCTCGGCCCTCCACCCAAGCCATGCCCCGGCGCCATTCAACCAAGGCACGGGAAAATGCGCCAGACCTGCGAGACGTACTGGAGGACAAGGCAAGACAAACAAGATCGATCTATGGATCGCGCAGGCGCCCCACGGCACATGACGGTGATCTTCATTCCGGATACAACAAATCCGGCCAGGCCGAACACAACAGACATAGCTCCTTCGAGCTGCGTCGTGATATAGCCCAGTATAGAGGCGCCGCACACCCATTATGCTTCACAGACGAAGTAATGGATCATAAAATCCTAGAGGGTTTCAAACCCGTAAACATCGAATCATATGATGGAACAACAGATCCTGCGGTATGGATTGAGGATTATCTCCTCCATATCCACATGGCCCGCGGCGATGATCTACACGCCATCAAATACCTCCTGCTCAAACTTAAGGGACCGGCCCGGCATTGGCTTAACAGCTTGCCAGCAGACTCAATCGGTTCTTGGGAGGACCTGGAAGCCGCATTCCTCGACAACTTCCAGGGCACTTATGTGCGACCACCGGATGCAGATGACTTAAGCCACATAATTCAGCAGCTAGAAGAATCGGCCAGGCAATTCTGGACACGGTTCCTAACAAAGAAAAACCAGATAGTCGACTGTCTAGACGCAGAGGCCCTAGCAGCCTTCAAGCATAATATCCGCGACGAGTGGCTTGCCCGACACCTGGGACAGGAAAAGCTGAAGTCCATGGCAGCCCTCACGACACTCATGACCCGCTTTTGCGCGGGAGAAGACAGCTGGCTAGCTCGCAGCAACAACTTAGCAAAGAACCCTGGTAATTCGGATACCAAGGACAAAAGTGGCAGGACACATCGGAATAAGCAAAAGCGCCGCGTTAGCAGCAACAGCAACGAAGACACGACAGTTAATGCCGGATTCAGAGGCTATAAATCCGGTCAGCGTAAAAAGACATTCAAAAAGAATACTCGGGGCCCATCCAGTTTGGACCGAATACTCGACCGCTTGTGCCAGATACATGGCACCCCCGAAAGGCCAGCCAATCACACCAACAGGGATTGTTGGGTGTTCAAGCAGGCAGGCAAGCTAAAAGCCGAAAATAAAGACAAGGGGCTGCATAGCGATGACGAGGGGGAGCCCAGGCCGCCGAACAACAGTGGACAGAAGGGTTTTCCCCCACAAGTGCGGACGGTGAACATGATATACGCAACCCACATTCCCAAGAGGGAGCGGAAGCGTGCGCTACGGGACATATACGCGATGGAGCCAGTCGCCCCAAAGTTCAACCCATGGTCCTCCTGCCCGATCACTTTTGATCGAAGGGGCCACCCCACTAGCATCCGTCACGGCGGCTTCGCCGCATTGGTTCTCGACCCAATTATCTACGGATTTCATCTCACAAGAGTCCTCATGGACGTCGGAAGTAGCCTGAACCTGCTTTACCAGGATACAGTGCGGAAAATGGGCATAGATCCCTCGAGGATTAAGCCCACAAAAACGACCTTTAAAGGCGTTATACCAGGTGTAGAGGCCAACTGTACAGGCTCAGTAACACTTGAAGTGGTCTTCGGGTCTCCGGACAATTTCCGAAGCGAAGAGTTAATCTTCGATATAGTCCCGTTTCGCAGTGGCTATCACGCCCTGCTCGGGCGAACCGCATTTGCAAAGTTCAATGCGGTGCCGCACTATGCATATCTCAAGCTCAAAATTCCAAGCCCTCGAGGAGTAATCACGGTCAACGGAAACACCGAACGCTCCCTCCGTATGGAGGAGCACACGGCGGCCCTCACAAAGGAAGTACAAAGCAGCCTTCTTAGGCAATTCTCCAGTCCGGCCGTTAAAAAGCCAGGCACTGCCAAGCGCGCCCGGAGTAACCTACAACAAGACCGCCTGGCACGTTCTGAGCAGGCGTAGCAATGCGGCCCCAACCCCAGCCCTCGCGACATAGCGAAACCAGTGCCTCGCGTACATAACTATGCTCTTGAAATACCATGGGCGTAGGGGAAGGGGCACAATAACGGCAAACCCAAAATATGGCTTAAAACGTACTAGGGGCTGCCGAATTCTTTTTTTAATTTTCTCTTACTTTCAGGACTCCATACTTCGGACGACCTGTTCGGCAATTCGACTGCCGCACAAACGATGAAAGATCCAGGGAAGCAGACAAGCCATGCCGCATTATGGAACTCCCAGGTGGTCTCTGTTACGAGCAGTATACCTATTTTGGCATACAATTCCACGGCCTGCTCCTGGCCAGGACATGTTAAATAGCCCAATATCTTTTGCTTATCGCACTACTTGTACCGTTCCGCTTTGGTAGCAGCCTTTCTATAAACAATGCATAGATTTTTGTCTATTTTTTGCATTATCCTCCTTTCATATATATGTTTATTAAATGACATGTTGCACCCGTACACCATGGTACGGCAAACACGCCAGGGGCTTCAGTACCCCTCAATATGGTGTGAGAAGCCCGCACACTTTCACAAGTGCGGCACCCCGAACTTATAGCACTATATGCATCGGCTCCGAATCATGATTTGGGTCAATAGTTGGGTTTGCCCGGCTCCTATGTTTTGGTGCCTTACGTTCCACTATATCGGCTAAGGTAGCACTAGGAGAACCACTGCGATTGTGCCCCAGTTGAGCTGGGTTAAGCACCTCAGTGGAGAAAGCTAAAACTGACTGTCATGATGAGGTGAGAGACCGGTCGCTGTTCGAGAGGTTTTTTGAGTCCCTAAAGACTTATGCCGCTTCGAGCGAGGAGCCGGCTTTGTCCGGCCAAGGCGTGGATAGCACCCTGAACTCGGTCTTCCGAACTAGGGGCTTCGCCGAAATTTAAAATTATAGAGTTCTATGGCTAAGTGAGAGTGTTCAAGCATTATAGTCCGATTGCCTGGTTCGTTGTGCTGAGCGCCTCCCTCGAAGGACCCAACTATGGGAAAAAGAGCGCTCAGGTTTATCCCGAATACCCCAGCACTAGTGGCATGGGGGCAGAAGCCGACGACTGGCCATCTCTCAATTTTTTGATAAATGGCCGCACAGAAAGTAATATTTTAAATTCAACAAGCATTGCTTAGCGCATATGGACAAGTTTTCAGCGCACAGGATAAACACGAGCGAGTTCATTCAAAAATTACATCCTTGGTACATTCATCCGCCACAAGGCGGGCACCCGCAAGAACATCCTTATAGTAGTTCTCGGGCTTGCGATGCTCCTTCCCCGGCGGTGACCCGTCCCTCACAAGCTTCTCACCGTCCAGCTTACCCCAGTGCACCTTTGCACAGGCAAGGGCCCTACGGGCACCTTCGATGCAGATGGAGCGCTTGATGACCTCGAGCCTTGGACAGGCCTCCACCAGCCGCCGCACCAGCCCGAAGTAGCTCCCAGGCAGGGCCTCTCCGGGCCACAGCCGAACTATGAAGCCCTTCATGGCCTGTTCGGCCGCCTTGTGGAGCTCGACCAGCTGTTTCAGCTGGTCGCTCAAGGGCACAGGGTGTCCGGCCTCAGCATACTGAGACCAGAACACCTTCTCCGTCGAGCTGCCCTCTTCAGCTCGGTAGAATGCGGCGGCGTCGGATACGCTGCGGGGAAGATCCGCGAATGCCCCTGGAGAGCTCTGGATTCGGGTAAGTAACAAGTAGTTTACTTTTATATTTCTGCTTTGCATAAAGAATGCCTTACCCGCTGCTATCTTTTTCATCTCCTCCAACTCTTGGAGGGCCTTTTGGGCTTCGGCCTTGGCAGACTTGGCAGTCTCAAGGGCCACCGCGAGCTCGGACGCTTGCGTCTTTGACTCAAACTCCAAACTCTCATGTTTTTTCATGAGAGCCTGAAGCTCTTGCTGCACCTCACCGACCTGGGCCCCAAGTTTCTCTCGCTCGGTGCGCTCCGCGACCGCTTTCTTTCCGGCCTCGGACAACGCCTGCTTGAGGGTCGCCACCTCAGTTGTGGCCCCTACAATAAGCAGTACAATCCTGTTATTTTTTGCAATCACATCTTTTTATAGGCACCTTTTTCTGTAAGGTATTTCTTACCTTCTTTCTCCTCGAGCTGCCGCTTGGCAAGGCCGAGCTCTTGCTCGCTCTGCTCGAGTCCCTGTTTCAGGGCACCCACCTCCACAGTCAGTGCGGCGGTGGCTAGCAGCGAAGCCTGCATACTCATATTGACTCTTTGTTGTTAGACTCCTGCGAAATTTAATAGATCCTCTATTCGGCTTTTCTTTCCAAACGCCAAACAGAGCATCAGGGGCTACTGTCTATGCGGTTATATTCTTACATATTTTTTACTTACCTCGAAGCCTGTTAGAAGGCTAGCGCAAGCTTCACTCAGTCCGCTCTTGGCGGACTGAACCTTCTGGATCACCGTACTCATAATAGTACGGTGCTCCTCGTCGATGGAGGCGCCGTCAAGCACCTCCAGCAGATTGTCCGTCACCTCCGGTTGGACGGAGGCCGCCGGCTCAGAAGGCTTGCTCCTCTTGGAAGGAGTTCACCTACCGCGGTCCGGAACTGTTGAAGATTCTGGCGCGGTGTCCGGCTCAAAGCCAGACTTGGAGCCCTGGGGGGGGGGTCTTGTCCCCTTTACTCCTGGGGTCCAAGAGGTCGCCTTGCGGCTCCTCCAGGACCACCTCCTCCTGCCCTGGAGCTTGTTGCGACGCCACTTCGGCGTCATCCGCAGTGCGGGGGGAGACAACGGGCGGAACTGAGTTCACGTCCGATGAATCCAGGGAGCCGCTCGACGACTCATTGAGTTCGGCCCGGGGCGGGCTGCATAATTATGTTCGACATTAGGGAAAGTTGTGCGACAAAGGAACGTCATGAGTTACTCTGATATCCGAATACTTACGATTTCGCCGGACGCTTGGCCCTATCTGGCCACTCCTCTTCGTCCTCTTCATCGTCGAGGGAGTAGTTCGGCGGAGGGGTCTTCCTCTTCCTGGACCCTTCGGTCTCCCCCGTTGGGGCGGCCTTCCTTTTCTTTCCTCCCCCCGCTGGAGGGGGAGAGTTTTCTTCTTCCTCCTCCTCGTTCTCGCGGGAGGAGAGCGTCTCGGACTCGTCGGATGACGAGTCCGACACCACCACATTACGGGCACTCTTTCGAGTCCCCGTGGCCTTCTTCTTCTTGGCCTTCTTCTCCGGCACCACATAAGGCGCCGAAACCAGCAGCTTCACTAGGAGAGCAGGGGCTGGGTCTTCGGGCAAGGGAGCCGGACAGTTAATTGATCCGGACTTCGCCCGCCAAGCCTGTCAAAGGTGAGGGAGTTTAGATCCCGCATAGAGTCAAACTATGAAAAAACTTAACATCCTGTAAAAGGTAAAAATAGCTTACCTCGCTAGCGTGCCATTGCGAGCTGTATCTGCGGTCCTCGGAAGCGGATGTGGGAGCCTCGGCGCCTTTGGTTAGCACCTTCCAGACGTCTTCATACGTTGTGTCGCAAAGCCTGTTAAGGGTTTGGTGCTGCGCCGGGTCGAACTCCCACAGAGTAAAGTCCCGTTGTTGACACGGGAGGATCCTGCGGACGAGCATGACCTGGACTACATTGACAAGCTTGATCGGCTTGCTCACCAGGGACTAGATGCATGTCTGCAATCCGGTCACCTCTTTTTCGTCGCCCCACGACAGGCCCGTCTCTTTCCAGGACATAAGCCGCGTGGGGGTCCAGATCGGAACTCGGGGGCTGTGATCCATTTCGGATTGCGCGGCTCGGTGATGTAAAACCACCACGATTGCCACCCCTTCAGGGTCTCCACGAAGGAGCCCTCGAGCCATAGGACGTTGGCCATCTTGCCTGCCATGGCGCCTCCGCACTCCGCCTGGCTGCCGTGCACCACCTTGGGCTTGACGTTGAAGGTCTTGAGCCAGAGGCCGAAATGGGGGCGGATGCGGAGGAAAGCCTCGCACACGATGATAAACGCCGAGATCTTGAGGACGAAGTTCGGGGCCAGATCGTGGAAATCCAGGCCATAGTAGAGCATGAGCCCCCAGACAAATGGGTGGAGTGGGAAACCCAGTCCGCGGAGGAAGAGGGGAAGGAATACTACCCTCTCATGGGGCCTTGGGGTGGGGAGAAGCTGCCCTTCCTCGGGAAGCCGGTGCGCGATGTCCTTGGACAAGTATCCGACCTTCCTTAGCTTTTTGACATGGCCCTCCGTGACGGAGGAGACCATCCACTTGCCTCCCGCTCCAGACATTGCTGGAGGAGGTTGAGGTAGGAAGTGCGGGCTTGGGCGCTGGAGCTCGAGTGCGCAGGAGATGGATAGGCAAAGGAGGAAGAAGGCGTAGGTAAAAAGGTGGATCCTTATCCCCTTATATGGGCGGACGCGGTTGTGCGTCCCCACCAGCCTAGTAAAACTCGCTTGCCTCCCAAGCGCCGTGATAAATGGCGCAGTTGGGTTACCCACGTTCGTATTGATGAGAATCCTGAAAAAGGGGGGACACGATCTCGGCTTTGACAAGACGTGCCAAGGAAACCGCCTCGCAAAACGTGCTGAGGTGGAAAAGTAAAAATGATTCGAGTAAAGGACTTGGCCATAGTGTGATGTCACGCTGCGGAATACGTCAGCAGATTAGATTTGTGTTGATATTATTCTCTCTATGGCAATATGTGGAAACTTATTTTGCAGAGCCGGACACTATCCTTGGTGTTTAAAATCTTCTTGAAGAACTTGGAGGAGGAACCCGCCTTGCAATGCCAAAAACAATCTGCGCGTCGGACTCGTCATCATTGAAGCCTGGTTCAGGGGCTACTGAGGGAGTCCTGGATTAGGGGGTGTTCAGGTAGCCGGACTATACCTTCAGCCAGAGTCCAGGACTATGAAGATACAAGATTGAAGACTTCGTCCCGTGTCCGGATGGGACTTTCCTTGGTGTGGAAGGCAAGCTTGGCGATGCGGATATTCAAGATCTCCTACCATTGTAACTGACTCTGTGTAACCCTAACCCTATCCGGTGCCTATATAAACCGGAGGGTTCTAGTCCGTAGGACAACTTCATCATACAACAATCATACCATAGGCTAGCTTCTAGGGTTTAGCCTCCTTGATCTTGTGGTAGATCTACTCTTGTACTACCCATATCATCAATATTAATCAAGCAGGAGTAGGGTTTTACCTCCATCGAGAGGGCCCGAACCTGGGTAAAAACATCGTGTCCCTTGTCTCATGTTACCATCCGCCTAGACGCACAGTTCGGGACCCCCTACCCGAGATCCGCCGGTTTTGACACCGACACTTATGCTCCTTGGATTATCAGATTCCTCAGAACTAGGTCTTCACTCAACTACAAAGCTGATTTTCAGAATCATGTCAGTTACTTGCCCCCCATTGAAGTCCTCAAGAGGACGTTTTCCTCATCTGATGAAAAGGGCAAGGCTACTAATATTATTGATGAAGGCATTCGTCCATTGGATGGTCTATTCCGCAAAGCTGCATCCTACTCCACCAATGATGACTCTGCCACTAATGACTCTGCCGCACATGCTTCTAAGCAAAATCCTTAAGGCACAACTCCAAGGGTGATGACTGACCGTGAGCTTCTTCTTAGTCTTCACCATAAGGTGGATCGAAACCACAAATGGGTTAAGCGTCAGTTTGGTTCTATTCTTCACAACATGACTGCTACACACAATGTAGTGAAGAAAAACCATTACTACCTCCATGAAGTCTTCGGTCGCACCTGGGCTGTTTTGTCACATCTGTATGGTGAAGATGATCTGAAGAAAATGGGTTTCAAGCAGGACTTTGAATGGTCTCAGCCGCCACCGGCGAAGAAATTCAAGAAGACTAAAGTTCCTTCCTTGGTGGCCAGCTCATATTCTTCATCAAACGAAACCGATGAGCATGAAGACTTGGACGACACTGCAGCAGGCCCTACAACAACAAACGATCCTAACAACGCTGGCGCTCCTCCATCAACTTGATATTCTTCAGGGGCGTTAGTCCTCATTTTTTTCGATCCTTTTGGTAATTCGATGACAAAGGGGGAGAAATTTGAGTTAGACTTCAAGCGGGTCTATCTATATGGGCATTTTTTTGCAAAGTTACAACTCCCATTCTTCTAAGACTTTATTCGATTGAGTTGTAAACTTAAACTCTATGGTGGTCTGATACTTTTGCTGAGTTTTTCTGCATGCTTATTCCTCATTAATGTTACTGCACGCATGCTGAATTACATCAGTCACCATATTTCATCATGCATTTCAAATTCTTCATATTATATGTTAAATGCGTGTATGGATTATAAGATATAGGGGGAGATCTCCATGATTCTACTCTTCAAAGTGTGCATTGCTTCAAAAGCTAATTCCTCACTATTGTACATCTTCAGGGGGAGTTCTTCTATATCTTGCAATCAAATTCCTCAATATCAGTATTTACACTTCATATGTTTATCCTCATTGAAAACTTAACCTATATTGTCATCAATCACCAAAAAGGGGGAGATTGTAAGTGCATCTAGTGCCCCTTAGTGATTTTGGTGTATTGAAGACTTATAGGTTAAAGGACTAATGCCTTTGTGAGTGTACACAGGTCTATAAGTCTATGAGGAGTTTGATATTTACAGAGAAAGTCGACCCCTAAAAATGAAGTTCTTCGACTAAAGACTTTGGATTTCTGAAGACTTTATGAAGACTTTGAAAGTGAAGAAATTGGTGTGATCCTGAAGACTTGGTATTCATTCGAGGAACATGAAGCGTGAAGACTTTTGTTTTCATAGTTTCATTTTCTCTTTCTTGAGTCATAGGAAACACCTTACTGTTAAAGGGGGTCGAGGAAATACTAAGGAAAAATTTCCAAGTGATGCTCAACTCAAATCCTACATCTACCAATCCCTTCGAGTGAAGCCATTGGAAATCTCATACAGTTCAGTCAAATTTCTTCAGTGACAGTGACAAAGTTCTTTTGGTCTCTGAGGAATTTGTTCTGACTGAGGAGTTAGGAATTCGCCAGTGTGGATTGCCTACACAGTGAGGAACATGATAGCCCTAAGGAATTCTATACTCAAAATTCCGACCGTTGTTGTGCTATGCGCCAGCTGTCCCAAAATATCTACCCACCTAACGGTCATATCATTAAAGGGCATTTATGTCTTATCATGTCGGGCTGCTCCCTAGGCTATAAATAGCCGCCCCTACAACCACTAGCTGGTTGGCTGCTCTGAGAGAAACTGACACTTGTCATTTGAGAGCATCCCATCCTCTGAGGACTTTGAGTGAAAATCATCAAGTGAGGAAAACCCAAACCCAAACACCTTCAAACCCAAAGTGATTGAGCATCACTGAAGAGATTGATCATGTGTGGATCCGACGCTTGTTACCATTGAAGACTGTGCATCTTCCAGACGGTTAGGCGTCATGGTCTAGAGCATCCAAGAGGAAATTGTGGATCACTGAGTGACCGAGTTTGTGAAGGTTTGGAAGTCACCTGGAGACTTACCACGAGTGATTGGGTGAGGTCTGTGTGACCTTAGCTCAAGGGGAATACGGTGAGGACTAAGTGTCCGGAGCTGCGTGTTCAGCACTGGGTGTCTGGGACTGTGTGTCCTCAGGTTTAAATACCTAGCCGCCCGAACCAGGCGTACAACTGTCACAACAGTTGGAACTGGTCTACCAAATCATTGTCTTCACCGAGCTAACTGGTTCCAATTCCTCAACCCTTCTATTTCCTCATATCTGTGTTGTGTGCTTGTTCATATCTGTTTGAAGACTTTGACTGAAGACTTTCTCTATTTCCTTAGCTCAATTTCTTCAGTCGGCTTGTCTTCATTCCTTTTATCCTGTGTTTACGCTTTCTGTACTATGTGCTTGTTTTCATTTCATCATGAAGACCATGCTCATGTTCTGTTATGTTTACTTCTGAGTACTTATTCCGCCGCAAGTAGTTCTTCACTCAGGAATTTCCTCACCCGCAAATTCCTTAGTGAACAATTCATAAAATCACCTATTCACCCCCCTCTAGTCGATATAACGCACTTTCAGGATGTTTCCCGAAATGTTTGGGTACGAGAACACTTTATTTGGGCCAAAGGGGAAAGCCCACAAGGTTTTTGGAAAGTGCAAAAGGAAGTTTTGCGGAGTCCAGGGGCCAGATGCCAAGGTCCCTGGCGTCTGGGTCCAGACGCCGGGAACCCTGGCGTCTGGCCCTGGAGTCCGAGAAGGATTCTTGCCATTCGAGTGAAACCAACTTTGTGGAGGCTTTTAATCCAAGTTTCGACCCCAAGGCTGAACATATAAATAGAGGGGTAGGGCTAGCACCCAAGACACATCAAGAAACACCAAGTCGTGTGCCGGCAACCCCGTCCCCTCTAGTTTATCCTCCATCACAATTTTCGTAGTGCTTAGGTGAAGCCCTGAAGAGATTGTTCTTCACCAACACGGTCACCATGCCGTCGTGCTGCCGGAACTCATCTACTACTTCGCCCCTCTTGCTAGATCAAGAAGGCGAGGACGTCATCGAGCTAAACGTGTGCTGAACACGGAGGTGCCGTACGTTCGGTACTTGATCGGAACGGATCGTGAAGGTGTACGACTACATCAACCGCGTTGATAGACGCTTCCGCTTTCGGTCTACGAGGGTACGTAGACACACTCTACCCTCTCATTGCTATGCATCTCCTAGATAGATCTTGTGTGATCGTAGGATTTTTTTTGAAATACTGCGTTCCCCAACAGTGGCATCCGAGCCAGGTCTATGCGTAGATGTTATATGCACGAGTAGAACACAATGAGTTGTGGGCGATAATAGTCATACTGCTTACCAGCAACATCTTACTTTGATTCGGCGATATTGTTGGATGAAGCAGCTGTCGGTGTCAAAACCGGCGGATCTCGGGTAGGGGGTCCCGAACTGTGCGTCTAAGGCGGATGGTAACAGGAGGCAGGGGACATGATGTTTTACCTAGGTTCGGGCCCTCTTGATGGAGGTAAAACCCTACGTCCTGCTTGATTGATATTGATGATATGAGTATTACAAGAGTTGATCTACCATGAGATCGTAGAGGCTAAACCCTTGAAGCTAGCCTATGGTATGATTGTTGTTGTCTCATCTATCGACTAGCCTGGCCTAGGTTTATATAATGCACCAGAGGCCTAGGATAACAAGAGTCCTAGCTGAATACGCCGGTGGGGAGGAGTCCTTGTCTTGATCGCCAAGTCTTGTGGAATCTTCCTTGTATGCGGCAGCTGTCCGAGTTGGCCCATGAGTATACGGCCATGGGGGTCCTCGGCCCAATCTAACAGATCGGGAGATGACGTGGTGAGTACCCCTAGTCCAGGACACCGTCAGTAGCCCCCTGAACCGGTCTTCAAGTTAGGGACGCTCCTCGATTCTTCCTAACCGTTCTTCATCTTCGGTTGTCGGTCTTGAAAACTGGTTCAACAAATCTTCTCATCTTCGATCTTAAGGATCGCCGAAATGCATTCGACGAGTTTACACGTCGGGTATCCGAGGAGCCCCTTTAAGTTTCCGGTCTTTATCAATTCCTTGTTATTTTTATGCCACACCTCGGGTTTGAAGTTGCTCCCGGGAGGCAGTGTCCTCTTGCGTCCGAGGTATCTTTTGCAGCCGAGCACCAATGCCATACTGCTTCCGAGCTCCAACGCCGAAATGTATCCGAGCTCCAACGCCGGACTATATCCAAGATGTCATAGATCATCTTGGTCCAAAAAAGTTTGAAGGAGTTTAGCCGAGCTTAATGCCGGAAATGCCCTCTATGGAGCCAGCCACTAGCGTCCGAGCTTTATGCCAGACTGCTTCCGAGGTGGTGCACCACCCCGAATGTGAGCCGATTTTTGTCAATATTTTTGATTGGTGCAATTTATTCTCTGCCGAGATATATAGCCAGTAGCCCTCAAGGTGTGTATCGGTCTAAAACCCGAGATGCACCTGAAGAATGACGTAAGAACGCTGATCCCCTTAGCCGCTGAGACTCAGGTTGATTTTGCAAAATCGGCCTGAGGATCAAGTCCTAGCTCGACAGAATACTTTGGGATACAAAAAGCGGCGTGCTCAGTCCTCGAGACTCAGGTTGGGTGCGGCTGACCAACCTGAGGATCAAAATCTCCTCGGAAACTGTATTACACTTAAATTTTCTGCACTGGATTGCCAATGCAGTAGCCCCCGAGACACTAGTCGGGTGGTAACACCAGATCAGGGGATCGATGTGCCCCTTTAATATAAATAATGAGCCCGAAGCCCAGTAGCCCCCGAGCCTTAATGCGGGCACGGGTGGTCGAATTAAGGATCAATATCCATAGTAAAATCACAAATTATGTGTAATGACTCTATGTATCCAAGTACTTTACGTCATTTAATGCTCGGATCCGCATTGTACAAAACTTTGTTGACCAACCATCAGCTTCCACCTCCTTGGCCAGTAGCTGAGGAGTGTTTGTCTTACTTTATAAAGCCTTTACGAGGGCAAATATTTACGACAAACAAGGCAATCTGGTCATACGGTTTTATAAACAAAGGTACGCGGAGAGATATGTTATATTACTTGTTTAACATAAGAAATGTCTTCCAAAGAAAATAGTCCCGCTATCGGTTCCTTTCTTTGGGTTGTCATGCTAAGCATGATCATGAAACCTCAGCTCTAATGTAAGATAAAAATATTGAGCATTTTGTTTGGGAGGCCAGTTACTAGCCCCAGGTAGTGTTCGGCGACAGTCGAGGTCAGGCCGTAAACACTTCGGCCAATGTTATGAACGGCCCGTCATTTAACATAGTCATCGGATCGCTGACCAGTTTACGCCTATTGTGACAGTCAGTTTTCGGCTTTCTCCACTGAGGTGCTTGACCATGCGAGCTAGAAGCACAATCGCAGTGGTTCTCCCTTTGCACACCTAGCCGAACAAAGCAGAACGTAGGAGGAAAGCACAGGAGTCGGGCAACCCAACTATTGACCGAAGACACAATTCGAAACCGATGCATATATAGCAATATCCGAGAATGTTTTTGCCGAATCCCTAAAGGTGTCCGGCGTTGCACTGTGAGACTAATGCTGGAAAAGTACAAATAGTTTAAAAGTGCCATAGGCTCGAAAAGCCAAAAAAAACTTAATCAAAAGTTTAATGTCCGAACTAGATCAAGTGTTCGGTGCCAATCTGAAAATTGGACTTGAAAAAAAGTGCTTCTGCCGTTCTTTAACATGACACATCCTATCTCAAGACTTCAAGCGGGTCAGCCTACAGCTTCAACCTCGTATCCCGAAGGCGGAATACTTCTCATTAGGCCAGTTTAGCATACTAAACTCTAGCGGTTTCGAGAGAGAAATTAGGCTCCTTAGCTAGTGACCACATACTTGTGTCGAAAAAAGGAATGATAAATAATAACAATAATAATAATAAAAACTTTGCAATGACTAAGAAGAAGAACACTTATCATAAAACGGCTCATGTAAATTTAAGAGCCCCCAAGTGACTTGGGTAAAAGAATGATTGCATGTACCGAAGTACTTATATCATATCTATGTTCAACCGAACTTTAAACGCGTCTTAACCGACCGTTGGCTTCTCCCTCTTCGGTCAATGACCGAAGAGTGTTATGTACTCCATCTGTCGAGAATATCGACGGTGTTTCCAATAACCAGGCGATCAGGCCATAAGGCTGTAACAGACAAAGCGCGCTCAGGGAACTTATGCTATATTACTGCGAAGTGTAAGAAGCATCTTCGAAGAAAATAGTACCCCCACCGATACCTTTCTTCGGTGCTCATTGTTATTATGAGACTTGTGCAATAGATTTTTTGTACTCATGAGTTCCGTTGTGTGCCGACCATAATTGAAAACAATAAGAGCGCTAGCTTTCGGCTTCACCCAGTCTGAGGTCCGGCTCGGGTGACCCGATTGTGACAATCGCAGAGGTGCTCCCTTTACTCCCTAGCCGAATAATCGGGAACGTAGGGGTAAACACAAGAGCGAGGCAACCCAGCTTGCAAATCGCTTAAGTCAATATGGTGCATATTGTGGCGTAATACATGAACAAGGAACGAAGCCGTACAAGTATAATCGTATGCAAGAGGAAAAGCTTCATAAAGGAAGCCCCCAAGTAAACGGGGTATTTAAATTCGTGCGTCACAAACAAAGTTTGGACAAGGACATTTTCTACAAGCAACTTTTCTCCAAAAAAGTATAATGCTTGGTCGAACCAAACACAATTTAAAAATTTAAAACTTTGAGCATGAAGGCAACTTAGCTGGTTAATGTGTTCGGTATTAATGACGTGGCCCGAGCTTGATGCGGGACAAGGTTCCTTCCCCCAATCCGGTCCCAAGGTGGCGGAGCAAAGAGCTCGGCACTCCGAAGTGGTGACAAGGCATGGTCAATGCGGGCCGGCAGAGTGATGCCGAAGTCCCTGGCATGGGGTAATGAAGCGTTGACGAAGCCCCCCGTCCAGCCGAGGTGACGTGGTATGCCAGTACGCTGAGTTGTCGATACTGCCCAACCCGGATCATTTTCCTGTGCACAAAAACAGTGCAAACCGGAGATAATAGTAATAATAGTAATAAAAATCATTGCATAATAAACAATTTATGCAAAGTGAGTAATAAAATAAATATGGCCTGGCGCCGAAGTCAATGTCGATGCAGGGCGTCGGCGTGGTGCGGTAAAGGCACGGCAAAGCCTGAATTCATAGGTCGGTCCGAGCTCCGGATGCGGCGTTCACCGGACTATGTACGGAAACTGACCGAACCACCATGCGACTGTCGTTAATGCGGCCACCATTTGATAGACCTGTGTACATATGATGGAAAAACCAAAGTAATAATTCCTTGGGAAAAATGAACCCAAACAAGCAAAAAAACTGGGATTAATAGCACCTGGTTTATTTGTTGTAGCAATCCGAAGGAAGGTGATTCCCAAAATTGGGACTCGATCCGCACACCCATTTCCTGATGGGCTATAAAACGACGGCATGACAATGCTGGCAAAGGTTGGCTTGCCGAGGCAAAGCCCTCGGTCCAGCTAACGTGACGGAGCTAGTCGGCTAGTGACGCCGAAGTGTCCGAAGTAGATTGATGAAGAGATGGCGAAGCCCCCGGTCCAGCCAAGATGTCGAAGCCTCGATGTTAGCCGATGAGTTGAAGTAGGTCGGCGTGATGGACACCAGCTTGAAGAAACAATAGTGCGGCCCTGCCGATGCAGGTCGTGACGTGGTCGATGCCGGCTTGATGAAGCGACCGTGCGGCGATGCCGGTATGCCCGCTCCGTGTAATCCGTGAGGCGGCGATGTTGGTGATGATTTATCCTTTGCGATGCCGGACTCTTGTTCGGCTTGCTGAGATGATGATCCGAAGAAGTTGAGCTCGGCTCAACAAAGTGACGACGTGTCTAGCGCAGGTCGACAGCCGTGGAGTAATATTGCCAGACTGGTTTGACACCGGCATGATGTTGAAGATCATGTTCAAAAGATTTTTAAAGTTAGTGAGATGTGTTCGGGAACAAAACACAATACCCCATACAAAACTTCCTTCAAAAGGGATGTCTGAAATCCCGTTCATAAAAAAGACGAACTCAGGTCGGATTCGTTTTCGCGCAGAAAACAAATCCAAAAAGTGATGCACTAATCGTAAGGTTCCCGGAGTTTGGACGGTCGGATCGAGCTGAAATTTTGAGAGGTGGTAGATATAGTAATTCCGCAGCCGATCAACGGTTGGATCTTGAAAAGGATGTTCGAGATAGAAGCTGGACACCACGCCCTAAACTCATCTAGATTCCCGTCCAGATTTGACAGGGCTCCGGTATATCGTGGATTGTCAGATATTCCTCCATCGGAACTCGACAAAATTTTCCAGGGTTGTTGTAAACTCAATACCGCATAATTCCACCAAAGAGATCGTTAAAAAGACACTTGAGGAGGCGGTGGCGGTGGACAAAAGTTTGCTGTCCAGAAAAACAGCACGGTCGCCTGAGGGCAATGTTGACGTTGAGCCCCCAGGCTCCTTGGATGATCCCTCCATGATCTTGGTAGAGATAGGAGTTGATGTTTATAAAGGCCCTCATCCGAACATGACGATCGGAGGTATGGCGCAGTCCTTAGTCAAACCAAGGTGACCAATCGAGCTGGTGACGAAGATGCCGAAGTCGCAGTTGATCTGCAGGCGAGCCATCAACCTTTTGCCGAACACAGAGCGAAACTCTCAATGAAAGCACCAATGTAGGCGCAAAACCGGCGGATCTCAGGTAGGGGGTCCCGAACTGTGCATCTAAGACGGATGGTAACAGGAGGCAGGGGACACGATGTTTTACCCAGTTCGGGCCCTCTTCATGGAGGTAAAACCCTACATCCTGCTTGATTGATATTGATGATATGAGTATTATAAGAGTTGATCTACCACGAGATTATAGAGGCTAAACCCTAGAAGCTAGCCTATGGTATGATTGTTGTTGTCTCATCTATCGACTAGCCTGGCCTAGGTTTATATAATGCACCAGAGGCCTAGGATAACAAGAGTCCTAGCCGAATACCCCGGTGGGGAGGAGTCCTTGTCTTGATCGCCAAGTCTTGTGGAATCTTCCTTGTATGCGGTAGCTATCCGAACTGGCCCATGAGTATACGGCCATGGGGGTCCTCGGCCCAATCTAACAGATCGGGAGATGACGTGGTGAGTACCCCCTAGTCCAGGACACCGTCAGCGGCCCAGACCGACATTACATGGCCGCGTTCATGAGACTGGTTCTACCGACGTGCTTCGCACACAGGTGGCTAGCGGGTGTCTGTTTCTCCAGCTTTAGTTGAATCGAGTTTGACTACGCGCGGTCCTTGTTGAAGGTGAAAACATCACACTTGACGAAAAATCGTTGTGATTTTGATTCGTATGTAAGAACGGTTCTTGCTAGAAGCCCGTAGCATCCACGTAAAACTTGCAACAACAAAGTAGAGGGTGTCTAAATTGTTTTTGCAGGGCTTGCTGTGATGTGATATGGTCAAGACATGATGATATATAAATTGTTGTATGAGATGATCATGTTTTGTAACAGTTATCGGCAATTGGCAGGAGCCATATGGTTGTCGCTTTATTGTATGAAATACAATCGCCATGTAATTTTTGATCCTACAGTTAACAAGACCACCAGTTTCCAGAAAAAGGGTAAATGGAAGAAGGGGAACTTCAAGAAGAATAGCAAGCAAGTTGCTGCTCCCAGAAAGAAGCCCAAGTCTGGACCTAAGTCTAAAACTGAGTGCTTCTACTACAAATGTAATGATCATTGGAAGCGGAACTGCCCCAAATATTTGGTGGATAAGAAGGATGGCAAAGTGAACAAAGGTATATTTGATATACAGAGTATTGATGTGTACTTTACTAGTGTTCATAGTAACCCCTAGGTATTTGATACCGGTTCAGTTGCTAATATTAGTAATTCAAAATAGGAGTTACAAAATGAACATAGACTAGTTGAGGGCGAAGTGACGATGTGTGTTGGAAGAGATTCCAAGGTTGATAAGATCACCATCACATACTCCCTCTACCTTCGGGATTAGTGTTGAACCTAAATAAATGTTATTTGGTGTTTGCGTTGAGCATGAATATGATTGGATCATGTTTATTGTGATACAGTTATTCATTTAAGTCAGAGAATAATTGTTGTTCTGTTTACATGAATAAAACCTTCTATGGTCATACACCCAATGTAAATGGTTTATTGAATCTCGATCATAGTGATACACATATTCATAATATTGATGCCAAAAGATGCAAAGTTGATAATGATAGTGCAACATATTTGTGGCACTACCGTTTAGGTCATATTGGTGTAAAGCGCATGAAGAAACTCCATGCGGATGGACTTTTGGAATCACTTGATTATGAATCATTTGATGCCTGCGAACCATGCCTCATGGGCAAAATGACCAAGACTCCGTTCTCCGGAACAATGGAGCAAGCCAGAACTTATTGGAAATAATACATATCGGTGTATGCGGTCCAATGAGTGTTGAGGCTCACAGCGGGTATCGTTATTTTTTGACCTTCATAGATGATTTGAGCAGATATTAGTATATCTACTTAATGAAACACAAGTCTGAAACGTTTGAAAAGTTCAAAGAAATTCAGAGTGACGTGGAGAATCATCGTAACAAGAAAATAAAGTTTCTATGATCAGATCGTGGAGGCGAATATTTGAGTTACGAGTTTGGCCTTCATCTAAAACATTGTGGAATAATTTTCACAACTAACGCCACCTGGAACACCACAGCGTAATGGTGTGTCTGAACGTCATAACCGTACTTTATTAGATATGGTGCGATCCATGATGTCTATTACCAATTTACCACTATCATTTTGGGATTATGCATTAGAGACAACAACATTCATGTTAAATAGGGCACCATCTAAATCCGTTGAGACGACACCATATGAACCGTGGTTTAGCAAGAAACCTAAGCTACCATTTCTTAAAGTTTGGGGCTGTGATACTTATGTGAAAAAGTTTCAACCTGATAAGCTCGAACCCAAATATGAGAAATGCGTCTTCGTAGGATACCCAAAGGTAACTGTTGGGTACACCTTTTATCACAGATCTGAAGGCAAGATATTCATTGCTAAGAATGGATCCTTTCTAGAGAAGAAGTTTCTCTCGAAAGAAGTGAGTGAGAGGAATGCAAAACTTGATGAGGTAACTGTACCTTCTCCCGAATTGGAAAGTAGTTCATCATAGAAATCAGTTCTAGTGATTCCTACACCAATTAGTGAGGAAGCTAATGATGATGATCATGAAACTTTAGATCAAGTTACTACCGAACCTTGTAGGTCAACCAGAGGATGGTCCGCACCAGAGTGGTACGGTAATCCTTTCTGGAAGTCATGTTACTAGACCATGACAAACCTACGAACTATGAGGAAGCGATGATGAGCCTAGATTCCGCGAAATGGCTTGAGGCCATGAAATCTGAGATGGGATCCATGTATGAGAACAAAGTATGGACTTTGATTGACTTGACTGATGATCGACGAGCCAATGAGAATAAATGGATCTTTAAAAGGAAGACAAACGCTGATAGTAGTGTTACTATCTACAAAACTCGAGTTGTCACAAAAAGTTTTTGACAAGTTCAAGCTGTTGACTACGATAAATTTTTATCACTCGTAGCGATTCTTAAGTCTGTCCGAATCATGTTAGCAATTGCCAGATTTTATGAAATCTGGCAAATCAATGTCAAAACTGCATTCGTTAATGGATTTATTAAAGAAGAGTTGTATATGATGCAACCAGAAGGTTTTCTCAATCCTAAAGGTGCTAACAAAGTGTGCAAGCTCCAGCGATCCATCCATGGGCTGGCGCAAGCATCTCGGAGTTGGAATATACGCTTTCATGAGTTGATCAAAGCATATAGTTTTATACAGACTTGCGGTGAAGCCTGTATTTACACGAAAGTGAGTGGGAGCACTACAGCCTTTCTGATAAGTATATGTGTATGACATATTGTTGATCGGAAATGATGTAGAATTTTCTGGAAAGCATAAAGGAGTATTTTAAAAGAGTTTTTCAAAGAAAGACCTTGGTAAATCTATTTACATATTGGGCATCAATACCTATAAAGATAGATCAAGACGCTTGATAAGACTTTCGACAAGGACATACCTTGATAAAATTTTGAAAGAGTTCAAAACAGGATCAGTCAAAAAGGAGTTCTTGCGTGAGTTGTAAGGTATGAAGTTGAGTAAGACTCAAAACCCGACCACGACAGAAGATAGAGAGAGAATGAAAGTCATTCCGTATGCCTCAGCCATAGGTTATGACATGCTATGTTGTGTACCTTGCCATGAGTGTGGAAAGGGGGTATGATAGTGATCTAGGAGTGGATCACTGGACAACGGTCAAAGTTATCCTTAGTTACCTAAGAGGACTAAGGAAATATTTCTCGGTTATGGAGGTGATAAAGAGTTCGTCGTAAAGAGTTACGTCGATGCAAGCTTTTACACTGGTCCGTTTGACTCTAAGTGTCAATCTGGATACATATTGAAAGTGGGAGCAATTAGCTAGAGTAGCTCCATGAGCATTGAGACATAGAATATTTGCAAAATACACACGGCTCTAAATGTAATAGAACCGTTGACTATACTTCTCTCACAAGCAAGACATGATCACACCTTAGTACTCTTTGGGTGTTAATCACATAACGATGTGAACTAGATTATTGACTCTAGCAAACCCTTTGGGTGTTGGTCACATGACAATGTGAACTATTGGTGTTAAATCACATGAAGATGTGAACTAGATTATTGACTCTAGTGCAAGTGGGAGACTGAAGGAAATATGCCCTAGAGGCAATGATAAAGTTGTTATTTATATTTCCTTATATCATGATAAATTTTTATTATTCATGCTAGAATTGTATTAATTGGAAACTTAGTACATGTGTGAATACATAGACAAACAAAGAGTCCCTAGCGTGCCTCTACTTGACTAGCTCGTAATCAAAGATGGTTAAGTTTCCTAGCCATGGACATGTGTTGTCATTTGATGAACGGGATCACATCATTAGAGAATGATGTGATGGACAAGACCTATCCGTTAGCTTAGCACTATGATCGTTTAGTTTATTGCTATTGCTTTCTTCATGACTTATACATGTTCCTATGACTATGAGATTATGCAACTCCCGAATACCGGAGGAACACTTAGTGTGCTATCAAATGTCACAATGTAACTGGGTGATTATAAAGATGCTCTACAGGTGTCTCCGATGGTGTTTGTTGAGTTGTCATAGATCGAGATTAGGATTTGTCACTCTGTGTATCGGAGAGGTATCTCTGGGCCCTCTCGGTAATGATCATCACTATAAGCCTTGCAAGCAATGTGACTAATGAGTTAGTTGTGGGATGATGCATTACGGAACGAGTGAAGAGACTTGCTGGTAACGAGATTGAACTAGGTATGAGGATACCGACGATCGCATCTCGGGCAAGTAACATACCGATGACAAAGGGAACAACGTATGTTGTTATGCGGTTCGACCGATAAAGATCTTCGTAGAATATGTAGGATCCAATATGGGCATCCAGGTTCTGCTATTGGTTATTGACCAGAGAGGTGTCTCGGTCATGTCTACATAGTTCTCAAACCCGTAGGGTCCGCACGCTTAACGTTCGTTGATGATATAGTATTATATGAGTTATGTATGTTGGTGACCGAATGTTGTTCGGAGTCTCGGATGAGATCACGGACATGACGAGGAACTCCAGAATGGTTCAGAGATAAAGATTGATATATGGGGTAATAGTGTTTGGTCTCCGGAAGGGTTCCGAAATTCACTGGAAGGGGTTCTGGATGTTCCCCGAAATGTTTGGGTACGAGAACACTTTATTTGGGCCAAAGGGGAAAGCCCACAAGGTTTTTGGAAAGCGCAAAAGGAAGTTTTGTGGAGTCCAGGGGCCAGATGCCAGGGTCCCTAGCATCTGGGTCCAAACGTCGGGAACCCTGGCGCCGGGAGCCTTTCGGGTGAAACCGACTTTGTGGAGGCTTTTACTCCAAGTTTCGACCCCAAGGCTCAACATATAAATAGAGGGGCAGGCTAGCACCCAAGACACATGAAGAAACACCAAGCTATGTGCCGGCAACCCCGTCCCCTCTAGTTTATCCTCCGTCATAGTTTTCGTAGTGCTTAGGTGAAGCCCTGCAGAGATTGTTTTTCACCAACTCCGTCACCACGCCGTCGTGCTGCCGGAACTCATCTACTACTTCGCCCCTCTTGCTGGATCAAGAAGGCAAGGATGCCATCGAGCTAAATGTGTGCTGAACACGGAGGTGCCGTACGTTCGGTACTTGATCGGGACGGACCATGAAGGTGTACGACTACATCAACCGCATTGATAAATGCTTCCGCTTTCGGTCTACGAGGGTACATAGACACACTCTACCCTCTCGTTGCTATGCATCTCCTATATAGATCTTGCGTGATCATAGGAATTTTTTTGAAATACTGCGTTCCCCAACAGCATGGACTGGGGCGAGTTCTTCGTCAGCATGGAGATCTTTGAGCGGGCCCTGAACTTCAAGTGGGAGATCGTTGTTGTCTACGATCCCGCGGATCATCGCTGATCTGAGGCCTTCCTCGATGAGCTCCGCTCGAAAGTCAAGGCTGCCCGGCTTCCGGTCATGGTGGGCGGCGACTTTAACCTCATCCGTTCAGAGGAAGATAAGAGCAATAATTTGGTCAACTTCCACCGGATGTAGATGTTCAATGACTACATCACGGACATGGGGCTTCGAGAGCCAGATAGAATCGGTGCCAGGTTTACCTGGACCAATCGCCAAGTAGACCCGCCCTGGTTAGTCCTTGACCGGGTCTTCGCTTCACTGGAGTGGGGCATTCGTTGCCCCTTGCGTCACTCAGGGCGATTACTTGGATTGGCTCCGATATCGTCCCTCTCCTCCTCTCTTCAGAGCATGGTCGCCCCCCAGGCCCCCCGCTGTCGCTTCAAAACCTTCTGGGTAAACCAACCCGGGTTTACAGCCGCAGTGGTCGCTCATTGGCGCGAGGCGTGCGAGGCCCCCCATCACCCCCTCTCGGCCGTCAACTCCTGGCATTTTTGTGCTAAGCGGTTGATACGTCCATTTTACATCATGTTTTCCTACTGTTATTTATGATGTTTTTATCCATAATAATGCTTTTTGAAGTAATTCTAATGCCTTTTCTCTCATAATATGCAAGGTATACACAAAGAGGGAGAATTCCGGCAGCTGGAAATCTGGACCTAGAAAAGCTACGTCAGGCCACCTATTCTGCACAACTCCAAACAAGCTGAAACTTCACGGAGATTTTTTATCAAATATATGATGAATATTGGAGCAAATAACTACCAGAGGGGGCCCACTAGGTGGGCACAACCCACCTGGGCGCGCCAAGGAGCCCATGCGCGCCCTGGTGGGTTGTGTCACCCAGGCCCACCTCCGATGCTCATCTTCTGGTATATAAGTGAAGGAAATATGCCCTAGAGGCAATAATAAAGTTATTATTTACTGTATTTCCTTATATCATTATAAATGTTTATTATTCATGCTAGAATTGTATTAACTGGAAACTTAGTACATGTCTGAATACATAGACAAACAGAGTGTCACTAGTATGCCTCTACTTGACTAGCTCGTTGAATCAAAGATGGTTAAGTTTCCTAGCCATAGACATGAGTTGTCATTTGATTAACGAGATCACATCATTAGAGAATGATGTGACTGACTTGACCCATTCCGTTAGCTTAACATTTGATCGTTTAGTATATTGCTATTGCTTTCTTCATGACTTATACATGTTCCTATGACTATGAGATTATGCAACTCCCGAATACCGGAGGAACACTTTGTGTGCTACCAAACGTCACAACGTAACTGGGTGATTATAAAGGTGCTCTACAGGTGTCTCCAATGGTACTTGTTGAGTTGGCATAGATCGAGATTAGGATTTGTCACTACGATTGTCGGAGAGGTATCTCTGGGCCCTCTCGGTAATGCACATCACTATAAGCCTTGCAAGCAATGCAACTAATGAGTTAGTTGCGGGATGATGCATTACGGAAACGAGTAAAGAGACTTGTTGGTAACGAGATTGAACTAGGTATTGAGATACCGACGATCAAATATCGGGTAAGTAACATACCGATGACAAAGGGAACAACGTATGTTGTTATGCGGTTTGACCAATAAAGATCTTCGTAGAATATGTAGGAGCCAATATGAACATCCAGGTTCTGCTATTGGTTATTGACCAGAGACGTGTCTCGGTCATGTCTACATAGTTGTCGAACCCGTAGGGTCCGCACGCTTAACGTTCGATGATGATCGGTATTATGAGTTTATGTGATTTGATCTAGCGAAGGTAGTTCAGAGTCCCGGACGAGATCGGGGACATGACGAGGAGTCTCGAAATGGTCGAGACGTAAAGATCAATATATTGGACGACTATGTTCAGACATCGGAAAGGTTTCGAGTGATTCGAGTATTTTTTGGAGTACCGGGGAGTTACGGGAATACGTGGAAGAAGTATTGGGACTCATGGGCCAAGTGGTGGAAGAGAGGAGGCAGGGCGTGTGCCCCCCTAGCCCAAACCAAATTGGACTAGGGGCGCGGCCCCCTTTCCTCCTTTCCTTCCTCTCCTTCATTCTCCCTCTCCTCCTTCCTCTCCTCCTCCTAGTAGGAGTAGGAAAGGGGAGTCCTACTCCTAGTAGGCGGAGGACTCCTCCTCCTAGCGCGCCCTACAGGGGCCGGCCGGCCTCCCCCTTGCTCCTTTATATACAGGGGCAGGGGCACCCTAGGATACATAAGTTGATTGTTCCAAGCCGTGTGCGGTGCCCCCTCCACCATAATCCACCTCGATCATATCGTAGCGGTGCTTAGGCGAAGCCCTGCATCGGTAGCAACATCATCACCGTCATCACACCGTCGTGCTAACGGAACTCTCCCGTGAAGCTCTGCTGGATCGGAGTTCGTGGGACGCCATCGATCTGAACGTGTGCTGAACTCAGAGGTGTCGTGCGTTCGGTACTTGGATCGGTCGGATCGTGAAGACGTTCGACTACATCAACCACATTCTCATAACGCTTCCGCTTACGGTCTAGAGGGTACGTGGACGATACTCTTCCCTCTCGTTGCTATGCATCACCATGATCTTGGTGTGCGTAGGATTTTTTTTAAATTACTACGTTCCCCAACAATAATTCATTTTGACCTAGAAAAAATAAGGAGAGGACTTTCGGGACAGAGCGCCACCGTCTCGAGGCGGAACTTGGGCAGGAGCAGTTTTGCGTGTGCGTAGGAAAAAATTTGAAATTACTACGTTCCCCAACAGTGGCATCTGAGCCAGGTTTATGCGTAGATGTTATATGCACGAGTAGAACACAAGTGAGTTGTGGGCAACACAAGTCATAGTGCTTACGAGCATGTGATACTTTGGTTCGGCGGTATTGTTGGATGAAGCGACCCGGACCGACATTACGCGTACGCTTCCGCGAGACTGGTTCTACCGACGTGCTTTCCACACAGGTGGCTGGCGGGTGTTAGTTTCTCCAACTTTAGTTGAACTGAGTGTGACTACGCCTGGTCCTTGTTGAAGGTTAAAACAACACTAACTTGACGGACTATCATTTTGGGTTTGATGCGTAGGTAAGAACGGTTCTTGCTCAGCCCGTAGCAGCCACATAAAACTTGCAACAACAAAGTAGATGATGTCTAACTTGTTTTTGCAAGGCTTGTTGTGATGTGATATGGTCAAGACGTGATGAGATATACGTTGTTGTATGAGATGATCATGTTTTGTTGAAGTTATCGGCTACTGGCAGAAGCCTTATGATTGTCTCTTTATTGCATAAGATGCAAGCGCCAAACAATTGCTTTACTTTATCGCTATGCGATAGCAATAGTTGCAAGAGCAATAGTTGGCGAGACGACCATGTGACGACACATTGATAGAGATCAAGATGATGGAGATCATGGTGTCATGCCGGTGACGATAGAGATCATGACGGTACCTTGGAGATGGAGATCAAAGTCACAAGATAATGATGGCCATATCATGTCACATATTTTGATTGCATGTGATGTTTATCCTTTATGCATCTTATTTTTCTTAGTTCGACGGTAGCATTATAAGATGATCTCTCACTAAAAATTTCAAGGTACAACTGTTCTCCCTGAGTATGCACCATTGCAAAAGTTCGTCGTGCCGAGACACCACGTGATGATCGGGTGTGATAATCTCAACGTTCTTATACAACGGGTGCAAGCCAGTTTTGCACACGCAGAATACTCGGGTTAAACTTGACGAGCCTAGCATATACATATATGGCCTCAAAACACTGAGACCAAAAGGTCGAGCGTGAATCATATGGTAGATATGATCAACATAGTGATGTTCACCATTGAAAACTACTCCATTTCACGTGATGATCGATTATGGTTTAGTTGATTTGGATCACGTAATCACTTAGATGATTAGAGGGATATCTATCTAAGTGGGAGTTCTTAAGTAATATGATTAATTAAACTTAAATTTATCATGAACTTAGTCCTGATAGTATTTGCATAACTATGTTGTAGATCAATAGCTCGCGATGTAGCTCTTCGATTATTTTGATATGTTCCCAGAGAAAAACAAAGTTGAAAGATGTTAGTAGCAATGATCCGGATTGGATACGTGATCTGAGGATTATCCTCATTGTTGCACAGAAGAATTATGTCCTTGATGCACCGCTAGGTGACAAACCGATTGTAGGAGCAGATGCAGACGTTATGAACGTTTGGCGAGCTCGATATGATGACTACGTGATAGTTTAGTGCACCATGCTTTACGGCTTAGAATCGGGGCTTCAAAGATGTTTTTGAACTCCACAGAGCATATGAAATGTTCCAAGAGTTGAAATTAGTATTTTAGACTCATGCCCATGTCGAAAGGTGTCGTGGAATTGTCACGGCAAATGTCCTAGTGTGAGCACTTAGTCGTGAGGCCAACGCATCTTTGTAGTAGCTTGAGAGGGGTTGAGCGGAATCGAGAGACGCAACACAAGACAAGGATTTAGAAAGCTTCGGGCCCTGGGAAACATCATCCGGTAATAGCCCTACATGCTGTTTGTGGCTAGGTCTCATTATGATCATGAGGGAGTCGCCGGTAAGCCGGCTCTTTGTGTCTAACCCTAGAGATTGTTTCTTCTTGCGTCTCCCCTCTTGGGGTGCCCTGCCCCTCCTTATATATGTTGAAGGGGCGGGTTACATGACTAGTCCTAGTAGGATTAGGATTACTCTATTACAAGTGGAGTCCTAGTCTTGCTTCCTTTGAAGGAGAATATTCGGTATGCCTTTCCTCTTAAGCCGGCCCACCATCACATGAACCAGCCTTCTGGGCCTTGGGCCTTGTCATCCATCTGACCCACCGTCGGGGTCATCAGTAAGTCGACAAATACTCGACGGGTCTCTGTGAACCCCCAAGTACGGCCGGGTCATACTTCTGGCCGGGTCATACCGCGGGGTATATCCCCGAAATTAGCCCCCGGTTTAATTTGGATTTATCCATGTTAAACTGATCTGCAACATAAACACAAGAACAAATTTGACAGGTTGTACTCCGGGTTAAATATTGTTGTAAGCCGACACCTGATCATGCTTAAGTCCTTTTTATTTCCTTGTTAATATGTACATGTCCATGATCTCATAGCAAATCTTCTTTAGCAGATATGTTTCAACTTTGTCAATGCAAAAATCCCAAATACTTGTTTTGAAAAGTCCGGGTCAATAGGCCAGCTTCAGAGTCAATTTGCTGACATTGGTCTCTTGTAGATAAATATTGTGAAGAATAATCCACTTGAGTCAGCTTCCAAAACGCCGGCTTAAGAAATATTGGTCTTGAAATACTCATCTGATATTCAGCTGGTTTGAAGATGTAGAACTTGCCGGTTTAATATTACCAAAATTTCCGATTTGTAAATATTGATGGCACCGAGTCATAATTGTTGCCGACGCCGGGTCATAATTATTGATGATGCTGGGCTATGATTGTTGCAGACACCGGGTCATAATGATTGGTGACGCCGGGTCAATCTGATTTGCTCAAAACTGAGAATTCGAAAGTATTTCTCCTTATATCCGTGTTACCTGTAGCCGCCAAGTGCCGGGTTGTCATGCTTGCATCAACCTGGGACTTGTAATTGTCTTATGCTCACAAAAACTTCAACCGGTGTAGCCCCCAAGGGCCGGGTCATTATGCAATAATGAGCAGGGACTTTGTAGATGTAGACTTGAGCAGCAACATGTAGCCCCCAAGGGCCGGCTCAGTAAGATAATATTGAGCTGGGACTTTATATATATTTCCTTTAAAGGAATACCATATGCTGTAATCCTCTCCATGGGGATCAAACCCACGTCCATAAGGTTAAGATCTTTGTACTCTTCCAACTGAGTAGTGGACCTTTCAATATAATGGATTTAAACTTGTGTACCTTGAATTGTTGACATGAGCAATTGGTAGCCCCCAAGGGCTGGCTCATTACAATGTGATGAGTCGGGTCTTCAATAAGACCAGTAAAAATGACTTTGCATTAGCCCCCAAGTGCCATGGTGCATGCTGGCAGTGACATGGGACTTGCATATTTGATGTAATCTCAACTTGAATAATGTAGCCCCCAAGTGCCGGGTCGTAAGCCTACAGTGACTCGGGACTATTCCTTCCATTGTAGAATAAATTATATCCATTGATAAAATAATATCCATTGCGCTGAAGCGACTTTGAAAACCTCAATTGTAATATTGGTTATTGATAACCATAATAAAAATCCAGCCATGTTGGCTATTAAAGATTTGAATAATATAACCCGGTTTGAAAAACCGGTTCCTGTGGTATTGAATCATACTGCCCATTTAGGATACCTGTGCAGTAAGGGTGATAACCCAATCTTTAGAAGCCAAAAACTTCCAAATGTTTATGATTGTCATATATGGCGACTTATCATCCAAAGTCAAGCCGGGTTAATCGAAACCACATATATGCTTCAGATATGAACAAAAAGTCTCAAGATAAACCCAAAAGACTGTTTTCAAAGAACTTAAGCAAAATAGAAAGAAGAATTTGAGGCTTCTGATTCGAATACGATCAGTAAACCGGACCAAAGGGGTTAAGCTAGGATTCGAATACGATCATATAGCCCCCAGTGGCTTTGGCGTTGCGTCGATCAAGAGGGTACGGACAGCTATGTTCTCTTTGGTTCAAATATGACCTATGTTTGAACAGGAAGCCCCCAAATGACCTTGAGAGATTTTTAACGACCCTGATTCGAATACGATCCAAGTCGGACCCAAAAATGGTTAAGCTATGATTCGAATACGATCAAGAAGCCCCCTAGTGAGTTTGGCATTGCACCGATCAAGAGGGTACCGACAGCTATGTTCTCTTTGGTTCGAATACGACCTATGTTTGAACAAGAAGCCCCCAAATGTCATGTAAATGTGGCTATGAGCCGGATCAAAGGGTAATCATAGCTTAGTTCAATAAGCCGGAAGCCCCCAAGTGATATATTTCTGAGCTGTGCTCGCCGGGTGCCTATGTTTGAGTTGTGCTGTGTAACAAACTCTCTTTGGTCCCTGTAATTTTTTCTGAAAACTCGAACTTGTGAGAGATGAATTATTTTTAAACCCGAATTTCAAACCGGATATTTAGAGCTTCAAAGCTTTGTGGGAGACAGGTTTACCTTGAGCCGGATTGTAAACCGGAATTATTCATTTTGAGCAGAAATTTTCTGATGGCCTTTACACCGGCAACATTTACTGAGCCATGTCATCGTAGCCCCCAAGTCTTAAGACGACTCAAAGAGTTGGCTTGAGATTCTTCCTATTTGACCGCAATATAAATTGGTGTGAGCTATTCAATAGCTTAATGATGTAATAGTCCCTTTTGTAGTAGATAACTTGCCCTGCATTAGAGAACTTGCAAGCCAGCGTAACTGCTCTTTTAAAGAAAGCAATATGTAACATAAAAATATATTGGATGGATTTCACTTGATACATCAGGCCAGTAGTTATCCACCGTGGAGTTGATGATTACCACGGTGAAGCTGAAATCAATCGCAGTTGAGCCGGCCGCGGTAGCAGACGGAGGAGTCGGCCATGGCGTTGTAAGCCGGCGTGGACACGTGAACCAGCCGCGAGAGCGAACAATAAGTTGATCGCATATGTTGATGTAGCGGGGGTGGCAACCTGCGCAGGATGAGTGCTAGTGCAAAAATAATATTTTCTCACGCCCCTTTTGCAATACCTTTTTGTAAGGAATAATGGTCCTGTGAAAAAATATCATAGACCAAGTAATTGTTCTTTGATAAAAACAATATGTGTTAAGAAAAATAAACTTTAGATGAATGTCACCTGATTTGGTCGAACGTTAGATGGTCTGTGTGTAACTCACTAACTCCCATAAATAATCTGGCGATGGTGCAACCCATCCACTGTAAACATCTGACGATCAGTGGTCTCTTCATATGGGAGCATCACTTTTTCTGTACCCCTTTTGATTCTTAAACAATTTTTTTTGCATGTCACCCCTTCGATGGCCCTGTCATATTTTGTCGCAGCTCCTTCATATGCACGTCCCACTGCTAACCCGGCTCCAATTTTGGCAGTACCTTCCTCTTAAGAGTGATAAATAAACTTGACAGTATTGGCTGTCCCATGCATCACAAATTCCGAACAAACACGGATCCTTTTTCCAATGATAGGCTCATGACTGACTTTGAGATCAACAATGCAACTTTAGGAACTCGGCTCCAATGTTGCTGTGGTAGTGGCGCGCAACAGCAGCGGGCGCCAGCGTGGTTACTTGAGGCTGATAACGATTCAACGTGCAACAAGACCACGGCTCGACGATGGCGCGAGGCGGCGGCAGCTCAACAGAAGCCTGCATCCAGCGGCTCATAAGCGAAAACGGCGAATCACGCATGGCAGCTCAGCAGCCGAGGTACACCGGCGGAGGCCGGCGACATGAGGTCGTGGCGGGGTGGCTCAACAGCGGAGGCCAGGCCGGCTCTAGGCCGCGCGGGCCGCTCCATGGCGACTGACGGTAGTTTAACGCGAAGACGTAAGCCGGGGGCCGCAGGCAAGCCGATCTTGGAGTATAGCAGCCAACGCGCACAAGCGGGTCGACAACGCGGGCGAACTAGGCAGGTCGAGGCGCAAACACAGCTGCAGCAGAGGCAGAGACCGCATCAGCGTCAGAGTCCGAGTCCCTGCGGCCCGATCCTCCTCTAGGTCGTATAGGCAGAGGTGGAGCCATGGTCGTGAAGAATTGCAGTGCGTCGGTGAGCCCGCAACGACGGCTCAAGGTAACGGAGATAGCTCACAAAAGGCGAGGCGGGTCACAGCAGGGCCCGAGCTGGGCGGCTCAGCAGAGGAGCACTGCAGGCGCAGCGGCGTGTCAACGATGAGACCTTTGACAAGCACTTTGCCTACAAGATGGAGGAGAATAGCTCAGCTAGTGAGCATGTGCTCAGAATGTCTGAGTACTACAATCACTTGAATCAAGTGGGAGTTAATCTTCCAGATAAGATAGTGATTGAGAAAGTTCTCTAGTCACTATCACCAAGTTACTGGAACTTCGTGATGAACTATAATATGCAAGGGATAACGGAAACGATTCCCAAGCTCTTCGTAATGCTGAAATCGAGAAGGTAGAAATCAAGAAAAGCATCAAGTGTTGATGGTTGATAAGACCACTAGTTTCAATAAAAGGGCAAAGGGAAGAAGGGGAACTTCAAGAAGAACAACAAGCTAGTTGCTGCTCAAGTGAAGAAGCCCAAGTCTAGACCTAAGCCTGAGACTAAGTGCTTCTACTGCAAAGGGACTGGTCACTGGAAGCAGAACTGCCCCAAGTATTTGGCGGATAAGAAGGATGGCAAAGTGAACAAAGGTATATTTGATATACATGTTATTGATGTGTACTTTACTAGTGTTTATAGCAACCCCTCAGTATTTGATACTAGTTCAGTTGCTAAGATTAGTAACTCGAAATGGGAGTTGTAGAATGAGCAGAGACTAGTTAAGGGTGAAGTGATGATGTGTGTTGGAAGTGGTTCCAAGATTGATATGATCATCATCGCACACTCCCTATACTTTCGGGATTAGTGTTGAACCTAAATAAATGTTATTTGGTGTTTGCATTAAGCATGAATATGATTTGATCATGTCTGTTACAATACGGCTATTCATTTAAAGTCAAGAGAATAATTATTGTTCTGTTTACATGAATAAAACCTTCAATGGTCATACACCCAAGGTGAATGGTTTATTGAATCTCGATCGTAGTGATACACATATTCATAATATTGAAGCCAAAAGATGCAAAGTTAATAATGATAGTACAACTTATTTGTGGCACTGCCGTTTAGGTCATATTGGTGTAAAGCGCATGAAGAAACTCCATTCTGATGGAATTTTGGAATCACTTGATTATGAATCACTTGGTACTTGTGAACCATGCCTCATGGGCAAGATGAATAAAACGCCGTTCTCCGGAACTATGGAGCGAGCAACAGATTTGTTGGAAATCATACATAATGATGTATGTGGTCCAATGAATATTGAGGCTCGCGACGGGTATCATTATTTTCTCACCTTCATAGATGATTTGAGCAGATATGGGCATATCTACTTGATGAAACATAAGTCTGAAACATTTGAAAAGTTCAAAGAATTTCAGCATGAAGTGGAAAATCATAGTAACAAGAAAATAAAGTTTCTACGATCTGATCGTGGAGGAGAATATTTGAGTGACGAGTTTGGTCTTCATTTGAAACAATGCGGAATAGTTTCGCAACTCACGCCGCCTAGAACACCACAGCGTAATGGTGTGTCCGAACATCGTAACCATACTTTATTAGATATGGTGTAATCTACGATGTCTCTTACCGATTTACCACTATCATTTTGGGGTTATGCATTAGAGATAGTTGCATTAATGTTAAATATGGCACCATCTAAATCCATTGAGACGACACCATATGAACTTTGGTTTGGCAAGAAACCAAAGTTGTCATTTTTTAAAGTTTGGGGTTGCGATGCTTATGTGAAAAAGTTTCATCCTGATAAGCTCAAACCCAAATTGGAGAAATGTGTCTTCATAGGATACCCAAAGGAGACAGTTGGGTACACCTTCTATCACAGATCCAAAGGCAAGACATTTGTTGCTAAGAATGGATCCTTTCTAGAGAAGGAATTTCTCTCGAAAGAAGTGAGTGGGAGGAAAGTAGAACTTGATGAGGTAACTGTACCTGCTCCCTTATTGGAAAGTAGTTCATCACAAAAATCTGTTCCTGTGACTCCTACACCAATTAGTGAGGAAGCCAATGATGATGATCAAGTAACTTCAGATCAAGTTACTACCGAACCTCATAGGTCAACCAGAGTGTGATCCGCACCAGAGTGGTACGGTAATCCTGTTCTAGATGTCATGTTACTTGACCATGACGAACCTACGAACTATGAGGAAGCGATGATGAGCCCAGATTCTGCGAAATGGCTTGAGGCCATGAAATCTGAGATGGGATCCATGTATAAGAACAAAGTATGGACTTTGATTGACTTGCCCGATGATCAGTGAGTCATTAAGAATAAATGGGTCTTCAAGAAGAAGACAGACGCTGATAGTAGTGTTACTATCTACAAAGCTCGAATTGTTGCAAAATGTTTTTGACAAGTTCAAGGTGTTGACTACGATGAGATTTTCTCACTCGTATCGATGCTTAAAAGTATGTCCGAATCATGTTAGCAGTTGCTGCATTTTATGAAATCTGGCAAATGGATGTCAAAATTGTATTCCTTCATGGATATCTTAAAGAAGAGTTGTATATGATGCAACCAAAAGATTTTGTCGATCCAAAAAGTGCTAAGAAAGTGTGCAAGCTCCAGCGATCCATTTATGGACTGGTGCAAGCATCTCGGAGTTGGAATATATGCTTTGATAAAGTGATCAAAGCATATGGTTTTACACAGACTTGCGGTGAAGCTTGTATTTACAAGAAAGTGAGTGGGAGCACTACAACATTTGTCATAAGTATATGTGAATGACATATTGTTGATCGTAAATAATGTAGATTTTTCTAGAAATCATAAAGGAGTGTTTGAAAGGAGTTTTTTCAAAGAAAGACCTCGGTGAAGCTACTTACATATTGAGCATCAAGATCTATAGAGATAGATCAAGATGCTTGATATATTTTCAATGAGTACATACCTTGACAAGATTTTGAAGTAGTTCAAAATGGAACAGTCAAAGAATGAGTTCTTGCCTGTGTTGCAAGTTGTGAAGTTGAGTAAAGACTCAAACCCGACCATGGCAGAAAATAGAAAGAGAATGAAAAGTCATTCCCTATGCCTCAGTCATAGGTTCTATAAATTATGCCATGCTGTCGTGGAATTGTCACGGCAGATGTCCTTTTGCAAGGACTTAATTGTGGAGCCATCGCAACTAGGAAGCTTAAAGGGGTTAATCGGGACAAGGACACGCGAGGTTTATACTAGTTCAGCCCCTTACGGTGAAGGAAGGCCTACGTCTAGTTGGGTTGGAATTGCTTGAAGTTTCGATGACCAGGGAGCGAGATACGCTATGCCTGGCTCTCGATTAGTTGTCTCTCTCCCTAAACCATTGGCGGGTCGTCCCCTTATATACACGGGTTGATGCCCTGCGGCCTACAGAATCCCGGCCGGCTTATAAACAGTGTCCGGCTCGGCGACTAGTTACTTCTACCTTACAGTACAAGTTATACCATCATGGCGGTTTATCTTTACGGGCCTCAGAGTCGCCTGTGGGCCTTTAAGCCTTTTAGTGAACCGCCATCTTCATGCCTTGGTCTTGGGCTTCTGATGAACGTCTATTTGCGTAACCCGGCCCTTCCTGGATGGCTTACACAAATAGTCATATCCCCAACATTAGGCCCCGGATTGATTTGAACCGGTTCATGTCAATCTTTGAAAACCTTATGAACTGGCCTTTAGTCTTCTCTCTTGCGTGAAAATTGTAACCCACCGTGACGTCATCCTCTGGCTCCGGGTTAAATCATCGCGACGTCATCTTCAATAAAACTTATATTTTAATTCATCATATCTTCAACGGATCTTTACCTTTACTGACTCTCCCGAAAATCGAGGCATCGGGGCCGCTGGATAATGATGTCTTGGTCTCCTCATTTCTCGCGCCGTCTCAGTCGGTCCTCCTTATAAATAGGCACGACCTAGGTCTTTTTCATTTCCTCCGGTCATCTTCTTCCTCGCACTCCCTCTTCTGCCGCTTGAGCTCCACCGCCGCCACCGTCGGAAACCTCGTCTTCACCGACTCAGGCCGCTACATCATCCTGTTTTTTGACCAGAAAACAACGGCAGCCCTCTGCAGTTCTTCCACATCGGTGAGTTCTCTTTCCCCCCTTTCTCAGATCTGTATTAGTACTGTCTTAAGTTCGTCGACGTTCATCATCGCCCGACGCAACCTCCATTAGTTCTTACCTCTAATACCTTGTTCAGATCGTAAAAAACCACATAGAACTGTTGCGGAGGATGTTGTGTGCTTATTCTGTATGAAAACAGATCTCATTTCCTTGTTTTAGAAGCCCTCCTTGAGTCTATGAACTTCCTTGTACTGTTTTAGGTCTAGAAATTTTTTCTTTCCAGAGCATCGTTTGATCCAAAATAATAATTGCAATTTGTGAAACCTGTTTGCTCCACACTTAGCCAAAAACTGTGTCTGTTGACTCTGTTTCAGCCATAGTAGTCCGTGTAACCGGTTTAAGATAATACCTGCTGTCAGCACCGCTTGCCTCTGGCGAATTAAGAAACCTTAATCATCTTTAATACCTGCAGCTGTTAAACATCATCACATAGTTACCTGTATGTCATTAGGCCCCTTCTTAAGCCGCCATCTTTAAATAACCCAATCATGTTTATTCTCCGGGTTATAATAAACCGGAAAATTTCCTTTATCTTGTTGTAGGCTTCAATTTATCCAATGGCTCCCAAAGCTGTTAAACCTCCGTTTACCTGCAACTGGGTCCCATCCATTGTTACAGAAAGCAAACTGTCCGAGTTTGTAAAGTCTGGCCATCTGCCCAAGAAGGATGTCATGTCTTATCGTGCTCCTGACCCGTCTGAAGAGAAACCTCAACCCAAGGAAGGGGAGGTGATCATAATTACCGATCACATGAGCCGAGGATTTGCTCCTCCCGGTTCAAAATTCTTTTGAGACGTTTTGCAATTCTTTGACTTAAGACCTCAAGACATCGGGCCCAATTCTGTGTCAAATATCTGCAATTTCCAAGTTTTCTGTGAGGTCTACCTTGGAGAAGAACCCAGCCTACTTTTGTTCAGGGAATTGTTCTATTTGAACCGGCAGAATGAGCGGGCCAACGGGCCCAGTCTGGAGCTTGGTGGCATATCGATTCAAAGGCGGAGAGACTTCCTATTCCCTTATGCTGAATTGCCGAGTCATCCAAAGGACTGGAACCAGACATGGTTCTACTGCCAAGATACTTCTCCGACTGGTGAAAACCCGCTGCCTGGCTTCCGTGCATTGCGCCTTGAACCTACTCACCCGCTGCCGGATAAGTTGACTGCTATTGGACGTTTTCCACTCACCCCCAAGATCAAGAAGATTAAAGCTCTTTTAGGGAACGGCTTAGATGGCATTGACCTGGTCCGAGTCTGGGTTGCTTGGAGAATAATTCCGTTAAGCCGCCGCCCCGGCTTAATGTGTAATTATTCAGGCGAGAAAGATGACCCTCAGCGTCATAGTCCTGACGACTTACCAGATGACGTAGTGGAAGCTACAACTCAGTCTTCGTTGAAAGAGGGCACAGTGAATAGTAACGCTTTCGGCTTACTACCTTTTTGCAAGAAGAACCCGACCCCTGCAGTAAGTTTCCAACCGTCGGGTTATTTTTTATCATGTTATACTGTATTCTTACACCTAACCCTTCATAACCTTTTATAGGCAAATGATAACTTCTGGAAAATCCAATATGATCATGAGGCGGCCAAGAAAGCCAGGGCGGCCAAGAGAGCCGAAAGGAAAACCGCCAAGCCCACCACTTCAAGGAAAAGGAAGCCAAGCGCTTCTGAGCCGTTTCAGCTTGATGATTCTGATGATAATGAGGAAGAGGTAACTTTTTAATTTCCCTTTCTCCTTTATCACTATCTTACTGATATTAACCTTCTTTCAGGAAGACACGGGAAACAGCCAACCCGTCGAGGAAGAGGTAACTATAATCTCCTCCGACTCCGAGCTTCGGTCGCGTCAGAAAATTCGAAGAGTAACCCGGAAAGTAAGATTTTCACACCCTTTGGCTTACCAAGATCTTGACTTTCTTTTGAAGCAACAGAAATTTGAAAACCGGAGGCAGACCCAGACCAGCAAGGATGCAGAGCTATCCTCCGGCTTGCCTGACATAACCCGGAAGCGTCGGACTGAGGTTATCTCCAACTTATACCCTTTTTTACCTTTGGCGGGTCTAATCCGTCAACCTCTCAATTCCTCTGACTCCAATTCCCAGGATATCTCTCCTTCATCCGGCGAGTCCATGCAATCAAACATGCCGGCTTTTAAGACTACCCCTGGGTAATATCAATTTATTCACCTTATGTTTTTCTTTCTTCATGTTTCTTTACTTATTTCTCTGCTTTGCCCACAGCATGCAGGTTAAGCCCAGGAAGAAAACCAAGAAGGATAAGCCGGCCCAAACCCCTGTGGTGACTGAACCGGAACAGGGTATAGCTGCTCCCGATTCTTCCACACATCGACCGCCGCCTGAGCCGGCTCAAGACATTGCAGCACCAACTTCTGACCCGCCTGCTGAAGATATTCTTGATTGTTCTGTTAACCTGGAGGCACCTAGCCCAGTCAAAATGGCTAACCCAGAAGTGGAATTTCTCAGGGCTCAATTCGTTGAGCCGGCCAGGCCCACCGTCCTTGCCAAATGCTCGGCTAAAGAGGAGTTGCTAGAACACCGTAAGGCCAAGATGGATATCACCGACTATACTCATTTAAGTATTGGAGAGATCGTCTCGGGCTATATCAACCAGGTGCAAAGCAGCCGTGACCTGGAAATTGACATGGTGAAGCAAATACAACAAAAATCTGAGGTATGACTTATGCTTCCTTACTTTCAATCATACTTACTGTACCAGCCCCCAAGTCTATTGCTTATGAATAAATATGCTGTAGACTTAGAAAAATTGTTAGAGCTGCTTGCCCGGCTTAAAGAAAAAATATTTAAACCGGATGTAACACAATACCTTTAACTTGCGATACACATTAGCCCCCAAGTGCCAAGATCTTTGCTTGCAAAGTATTTGGGACTTAATATCCAGGACCGGCTTAATAATTTAGAAAGCTTCGGTATACATTAGCCCCCAAGTGTCAAGTATCTTTGCTTGCAAAGTGCTTGGGACTTAATATTATTTATCGTAATCTTGACTACTATCCGGTGCAATGCAGGCCACCATAAGTCAATTTGAATCGGAGATTGCTGACCTGAAGAACCGCCTGGCAGCCCAGGAGATTGAAATTCAAAAGGCCAACTCCAAATTTGAATTCAGCGTCTCTGAACAAGAGAAGCTGAAGAAAAAATTTGAGTCGGAGAAGAAAATTTGTACTGACGAAAAGGCCGGACTGGTGACCCGGGCCGAGACAACAGAGGCGTCGCTGGCAAACGCAACAGCCGAACTAACCGGCTTACAACGCCAGATATCTCGGATGGTCTTAGCGATCCTTGGTAAGTTATCTTAAGCAGATTGTAAATATTCCTTCAATTGTTACCGGAGTTTACCTTATACTTACCAATACAGGCCCCAGGAGCACAAACCTCAAGCAGAATATGCTGATCAAATTGAAGGCGGTGTATACTCTAGAAGAGCAACTGTACATTGGGTCACAACGTGCCTTGGCCGTTGTACTCTTATCAAATGATGTGCCCCACCGCTTGCAAGATGTGTTACAACGGGTTGCTGTACTTCCTCAGCGGATTCAAGAGTTGAGACGGGCCCAAGAAAGAGCCGGAGCAATAGCTGCTTTGAGTTGGGCCAAAGCCTGGTTACCAGAGCTAGACCCGGCCGACATCGCTCTTGGGTATCCAAGTTTAAAGGAGGATGGCACTCCATTTGATGAAAAGGATTTCACCACCTGCGTGAGGGATATACGCCTTGTGGCCACTCAAATTGGAAACAACACTGATCTCACCAAGTGTCAGCCGGGTTATGACAAGGAGAATCGGAGAATCCCCACACCGCATTATGACGATGTCAGCTTGATCCCTCCAACCCGTAAGCACACCTTTGCCCCTGAAGTCGACCCAACCGGTTTAATAGATGATGAAGCTAAGTTTGAGGCCTTGAGTGGCATTGACTGGGCCTCGTCATCCTTCTAGGACAAAGCAGCCGGCGGAGAGGCGGAGAAGGATAACCCGAAGGCTTCAAGTCAACCCCAAGAGTAGATTGCCAGGCGCCACCTGCTTATGTCATTGTAGAAAAACAATGCCGCATCATTTAGACTCGGGGAGTCTTGTAACATAGTAGAAAATACTTTGAGTTTTGCTATGACTTTGCGCATGCTTATGGCCCTTAATACTTGCATAAGCCGCCGTCACTATGCACTTTGTAGTTTATATGCATCTGTTATGTCCTTTGCAGAAATGTCTTGCATTGCCCTGTGATGCTTACGGCTGCTTTTCCGCCTTATATAAGCCAACCCCCGAGGGTAAGTTTAACTCCTGAAAATTGGCACATAAAAGTTCACCTGGTACTTAACAACCTGATGTAACCAATATTAATCCTGGAGGATTGCAATGTATTCCATTGTATTTTCAAGAGGGTTGCAAGATATCCAATGTTGATACTTGTAAAATATGATGAACAAAATTCAAGGGTTTCTGATTCGAATACGATCAGTGAACCGTTCCAAAGGGGTTTGAGCTAAGATTCGGATACGATCTATTAGCCCCCAGTGGCTGTGGCGATGCCGATCAAGTGGGTATCGACAGCTATGTTCTCTTTGGTTCGAATACGACCTATGTTTGAACAGGAAGCCCCCAAGTGACCATAAGAGTTGTTTAATGACACTGATTCGAATACGATCCACGTCAGACCCAAAGGGTTAAGCTATGATTCAAATATGATCAAGAAGCCCCCAAGTGGGTTTGGCAGTATGCCGATCAAGTGGGTATCGACAGCTATGTTCTCTTTGGTTCGAATACGACCTATGTTTGAATAGGAAGCCCCCAAGTGATCACAGCTAGATTCAGATATGATCATAAGCCGGACCAAAGGAAAGCCAGATTCAGATATGATCCGCTTCTCCTTGGTTATCTCCACCACGTGAGTCTTTGTGCTCCCGAACGTCGATAAGGTAGTATGATCCGTTGTTCAGATTCTTGCTGACCACAAAGGGTCCTTCCCAAGGAGGGGATAGCTTGTGCATGTCAGATTGATCCTCGATGAGTCGGAGCACTAAGTCGCCTTCCTGAAAGGTTCTGGATCTAACCCGGCGGCTGTGGTAGCGGCGCAGGTCTTGCTGGTAAATCGCCGAGCGGGCTATTGCCAAGTCTCGCTCTTCATCCAACAGGTCAAGTGCGTCTTGCCGAGCTTTTTCGTTGTCTTCCTCAACATAAGCCACCACACGGGGTGAGTCATGACGGATGTCACTTGGCAGGACCGCCTCTGCTCCATACACCATAAAGAAAGGCGTGAAACCCGTAGATCTGTTAGGTGTAGTATTGATGCTCCAAAGTACAGAAGGTAACTCGTCCACCCAACAACCCGACGTCCGCTGCAAGGGGACCAAGAGCCGGGGCTTGATACCCCTCAAGATTTCTTGATTAGCTCGTTCTGCTTGACCATTGGATTGAGGGTGAACCACAGCTGAAACGTCAAGACGGATATGCTCTCGTTGACAGAACTCTTCCATAGCTCCTTTGGAGAGGTTAGTGCCATTATTAGTTATGATGCTGTGTGGAAAACCAAAGCGAAAAATCACCTTTTTCATAAACTGGACCGCCGTGACTGCATCACGCTTACTGACTGGCTCCGCCTCTACCCACTTTGTGAACTTGTCAACCGCTACCAAGAGGTGCGTCTTTTTATCCTTAGACCTTTTGAAAGGCCCGACCATATCAAGCCCCCAGACTGCAAACGGCCAAGTAATTGGAATCATCCTCAATTCTTGAGCCGGCACATGGGCTCGTCGTGAGAATTTCTGACATCCGTCACATTTACTGACCAGGTCTTCTGCATCAGCATGAGCCGTCAGCCAATAAAACCCATGACGGAAAGCTTTGGCCACAAGAAATTTTGAGCCGGCGTGATGACCGAAATTGCCTTCATGAATCTCACGAAGGATCTCCTGACCCTCTGCAGGTGACACGCAACGTTGAAACGCTCCAGTGACGCTCCAATGATGTAACTCGCCATTGACAATTGTCATGGACTTGGACCGCCAGGCGATTTGTCTTGCCAAGGGACTGCCGGCTCAACAGAATTCACCGCCCTCCTATGAACTTTCTGATCATGTTTACACAAACTTGTGGTGAACACGTGATACTGCCCACTGTTTAGCTGTTTTGGATGGCTCTGATAACCCGACTGCTGCTGCTGCTGACCTCCTTGACCAGACTGCTGTTGATTATAACCACCCTGGCTTCCCTGAAAACCGGATCCTGAACCGCCGCCCGGGCCATGAAAGCCGCCAGCTCCTGAGCCGCCGCCTGGGCCTTGATTGCGATCAAACGTATTATAATTCTTGAAAGCCTTCATGATTGCGCAATCCTTCCATAAATGAGTCGCTGGTCATTCCCGGGTGCCGTGTTTCGGGCAGGGCTCATTGAGTAGTTGCTCAAGAGACGGACCTGACCCGCCAAACCGAGGGGGTGGCTTTCCTTTGCGCTTCTGATTGTTACCCTGTGCATTGGCCACAAATTCCGGGTTACTGTCCGCCTTACGCTTATTGCCTCCTTGACTCGCCGGGTTATGCTGCTGACCCTTTCCATTACCGTTCTTCTTTCCCTTCCCTGTCTTTTCCTCATCAGACGCGGGATCCTTGGTACTATCAGAATCGGCATACTTGACTAGAGCCGCCATCAGCGTCCCCATATCGTTGCAATCACGCTTAAGGCGCCCCAGTTTCTGACTTAGAGGCTCAAAGCGGCAATTCTTCTCCAGCATGAGAACTGCTGAGCCGTCATCCATCTTGTCAGACGAATGTATTATATCTTTGACCCGGTGCACCCAATGAGTCGTAGATTCACCTTCCTCCTGCTTACAATTTGTCAGGTCCACAATTGACATAGACTGCTTGCAAGTGTCCTTGAAGTTCTGGATGAAACGGGCCTTTAGCTCCGCCCATGAACTAATGGAATTGGGTGGCAAACCCTTTAACCAAGAACGGGCCGTTCTGTCCAACATCATGGTGAAGTATTTAGCCATTGCTTCATCACTAACCTCCAGCAGCTCCATGGCCATCTCGTAACTTTCAATCCACGCCCCAGGCTGTAAATCGGCCGTATAATTCGGCACCTTTCGAGGTCCCTTGAAATCCTTGGGCAGACGTACATTACGTAGAGCCGGTACCAGACAAGGAACTCCTCCGGTTCTAGTAGCAACACTCGCCTCAACGGAAGTCGTCGGGTAAGTCGGTGAGTCTTGTTGGGCTGCTAGCTGAGCCACTAGCTGAGCCGCCCGCTCGTCCTCCTGACGTATCCGATCCTGAACCGGGTTATACCCGCTGGGCTGGTTCCGGCGCTGAGCGCTACTTGACAAGGCCTTTGACTCCATGTGTCTACTGTAACTCGGGCTCCGGTTTTGACGAGGCGGAGCTAACCAGGGCGGAGGAGTTGAGTGAATCCTATCCCGGCTGTAGGAGTAGGTCTCTTGCTGAGCCAGGGCTGTTTGGACAAGTTCCCTGATCCTCCGGGTTTTCACCGCTGTCGGATCATCACCATCTACTGGGAGAGCCGCCAAACATGCTGATGCTGCGATTAAGTTCTCCATGGGGTTGGAGAAGTGACCCTGTGGTATTGGTACGTAATGGGGCGGTGCCATATTGCCGTGAAGAGGAGCCTTCACCGGAGGCTGGACTGGGCCTCCTGCTCCGGATGTCATAAACTGATTTGCACCTGGCGGGTTACTTGGGCCGGCCCCGGGTGTAGCAAAGAGATTCCGAGGATCATAAATCTGAGGTAAACGGGACTGAGTTTTTTGATGTCTCCTCCTCATCACCTCATTAGATGTGTTCAAGCTCAACGTGAGCTGAAAGGCCTCTACCTGAAGTTGCTGCGCCCGTACGTCCAAAGCCGCCCGCTCTGTTGTTAATATAGTATCTTCAGCTGCTAAGGTTTCCTTGGCCCGGGCGATCTCATCGCGAACCTGTGCCATCTCTGCCTCATGCTCAGATTGGTTCGCAGGGACGACTGTAGCAGTTAACAAGGCCGTAAGTTTATCCATGAGATCCATCAGCACGTGAGCCGGTGAGCGCACAGGGCCTCCTACCCCGGCTGCTCCTAACCCGGTCGTTATCGCTATTGAGGCCGTAGAATTTTGGCCGGGTTGAGTACCAGCCATGAAGACTCCTGCCCAGTTTGGCGACTCTGAGGGGTCCGGAATAGTGCTGCCATCGGAATAGCCCCCCCAGTACACCATCTTGAACTTGATACATCGAATCTGTTGAGCTGGCGGACAAATCACCGTCAGAGAGGACGGCCGACTCACCATCACCTTCAGATCCTTCAGAAAGTTCACCTCCGTGGATGCAACCCACAAAGGCACGCTTCACAACGGGTTGAGCTCGGGCGGGTTTCGCACGCTGAGCCGTCTTGACGAGGTCGGTGCAGCTGTCCGGCTCAGGGACCGACTCACCAATCCGGCCGATGAAGACATGAATTCCGCCAAAGGGGACCTGGTACCCGTACTCAATTGAGCCGGCGTCGGGGCCCCAGCCTTCGTCGTCGATGTAGATCTTGCCGCGACGACTCTTGGTCATCCGGCCAACTGCGTATCCCTTGAGCCCTTCAAAGCTTCCCTTCAAGAACTCAAATCCACCGTGCGCTGGCCCCACGATGGGCGCCAACTGTCGTGGAATTGTCACGGCAGATGTACTTTTGCAAGGACTTAATTGTGGAGCCATCGCAACTAGGAATCTTAAAGGGGTTAATCGGGACAAGGACACGCGAGGTTTATACTAGTTCAGCCCCTTACGGTGAAGGAAGGCCTACGTCTAGTTGGGTTGGAATTGCTTGAAGTTTCGATGACCAGGGAGCGAGATACGCTATGCCTGGCTCTCGATCAGTTGTCTCTCTCCCTAAGCCGCTGGCGGGTCGTCCCCTTATATACACGGGTTGACGCCCTGCGGCCTACAGAATCCCGGCCGGCTTATAAACAGTGTCCGACTCGGCGACTAGTTACTTCTACCTTACAGTACAAGTTATACCATCATGGCGGTTTATCTTTACGGGCCTCAGAGTCACCTGTGGGCCTTTAAGCCTTTTAGTGAACCGCCATCTTCATGCCTTGGTCTTGGGCTTCTCATGAACCGCTATTTGCGTAACCCGGCCCCTCCTGGATGGCTTACACAAATAGTCATATCCCCAACACATGTTGTGTACCAGACCTATTGTGTACCTCACCATAAGTTTGGCAAGAGGGTACAATAGTGATCTAGGAGTAGATTGCTACCTCTTGAGCACTGCGTTGGTTTTCCCTTGAAGAGGAAAGGGTGATGCAGCAAAGTAGCGTAAGTATTTCCCTCAGTTTTTGAGAACCAAGGTATCAATCCAGTAGGAGGCCTCACACGAGTCCCTTCCACCTACACAAAGAAATAAACTCCTCGCAACCAACGCAATAAAGGGGCTGTCAATCCCTTCACGGTCACTTACGAAAGTTAGATATGATAGATATGATAAGATAATATTATTGGTATTTTTATGATAAAGATGCAAAGTAAAGAAAGCAAAATAAACGGAAAAGGAAATAGCTTGTTGAAGAAAGATTAATATGATGGAAGATAGACCCGAGGGCCATAGGTTTCACTAGTGGCTTCTCTCGAGAGCATAAGTATTATGGTGGGTGAACAAATTACTGTTGAGCAATTGACAGAATTGAGCATAGTTATGAGAATATCTAGGTATGATCATGTATATAGGCATCACGTCCGAGACAAGTAGACCGACTCCTGCCTGCATCTACTACTATTACTCCACACATCGACCGCTATACATCATGCATCTAGAGTATTAAGTTCAAGAGAACAGAGTAACGCTTTAAGCAAGATGACATGATGTAGAGGGATAAACTCATGCAATATGAAATAAACCCCAACTTGTTATCCTCGACGGCAACAATACAATACGTGCCTTGCTGCGCCTACTGTCACTGGGAAAGGACACCGCAAGATTGAACCCAAAGCTAAGCACTTCTCCCATTGCAAGAAAGATCAATCTAGTAGGCCAAATCAAACTAATAATTTGAAGAGACTTGCAAAGATAACCAATCATACATAAAAGAATTCAGAGAAGATTCAAATATTGTTCATAGATAAACTTTATCATAAACCCACAATTCATCGATCTCAACAAACACACCGCAAAAGAAGATTACATCTAATAGATCTCCACAAGAGAGGGGGAGAACTTTGTATTGAGATCCAAAAAGAGAGAAGAAGCCATCTAGCTAATAACTATGGACCCGAAGGTCTGAAGTAAACTACTCACACTTCATCGGAGTGGCTATGGTGTTGATGTAGAAGCCCTCCGTGATTGATGCCCCCTCCGACGGAGCTCCGAAAAAGGCCCCAAGATGGGATATCACGGATACAAAAAGTTACGGCGGTGGAATTAGGGTTTTGGCTCCGTATTTGGTAGTTTGCGGGTACGTAGGTATATATAGGAGGAAGGAGTATGTCGGTCGAGCAACATGGGCCCCACAAGGGTGGAGGGCATGCCTGGGGGGGGGGTAGGTGCGCCCCTACCTCATGCCTTCCTAGTTGATGTCTTGACGTAGGGTCCAAGTCCTCTAGATCACGTTCGTTTCGAAAATCACGTCCCCGAAGGTTTCATTCCGTTTGGACTCCGTTTGATATTCTTTTTCTGCAAAACTCTGAAATAGGCAAAAAAACAGCAATTCTGGGCTGGGCCTCCGGTTAATAGTTAGTCCCAAAAATATTATAAAAGTGTATAATAAAGCCCAATAATGTCCAAAACAGGATATAAAATAGCATGGAACAATAAAAAATTATAGATACGTTGGAGACGTATCAAGCATCCCCAAGCTTAATTCATGCTCGTCCTCGAGTAGGTAAATGATAAAAATAGAATTTTTGGTGTGGAATGCTACTTCGCATAATTTCAATGTAATTCTCTTAATTGTGGTACGAATATTCAGATCCGAAAGATTCAAGACAAAAGTTCAATATTGACATAGAACTAATAATACTTCAAGCATACTAATTAAGCAATTATGTCTCTTCAAAATAACATGGCCAAAGAAAGTTACCCTACAAAATCATATAGTCTGGCTATGCTCCATCTTCACCACACAAAGTATTTAAATCATGCACAACCCCGATGACAAGCCAAGCAATTGTTTCGCACTTTTGGTGTTCTCAAACTTTTTCAATCTTCACGCAATACATGAGCGTGAGCCATGGACATAGCACTATATGTGGAATAGAATGGTGGTTGTGGAGAAGACAAAAAGGGAGAAGATAGTCTCACATCAACTAGGCGTATCAACGGGCTATGGAGATGCCCATTAATAGATATCAATGTGAGTGAGTAGGGATTGCCATGCAACGGATGCACTAGAGCTATAAGTATACGAAAGCTCAACAAAAAGAACTAAGTGGGTGTGCATCCAACTCGCTGGCTCACGAAGACCTAGAGCATTTTGAGGAAGCCCATCATTGGAATATAAAAGCCAAGTTCTATAATGAAAAATTCCCACTAGTATATGAAAGTGATAACATAGGATACTCTCTATCATGAAGATCATGGTTCTACTTTGAAGCACAAGTGTGGTAAAAGGATAGTAGCATTGTCCCTTCTCTCTTTTTCTCTCATTTTTTTATTTGGGCCTTTTCTCTTTTTTTTATGGCCTCTTTTTTTCTTTTTTTATTTAGTCTGGAGTCTCATCCCGACTTGTGGGGGAATCATAGTCTCCATCATCCTTTCCTCACTTGGGACAATGCTCTAAAAATGATGATCATCACACTTTTATTTACTTACAACTCAACAATTACAACTCAATACTTAGAACAAAATATGACTCTATGTGAATGCCTCCGGCGGTGTACCGGGATATGCAATGAATCAAGAGTGACATGTATGAAAGAATTATGAATGGCGGCTTTGCCACAAATACAATGTCAACTACATGATCATGCAAAGCAATATGATAATGATGGAGCGTGTCATAATAAACAGAACGGTGGAAAGTTGCATGGCAATATATCTTGGAATGGCTATGGAAATTCCATGATAGGTAGGTATGGTGGTTGTTTTGAGGAAGGTATATGCTGGGTGTATGATACTGGCAAAAAGTGCACGGTATTAGAGAGGCTAGCAATGGTGGAAGGGCGAGAGTGCGTATAATCCATGGACTCAACATTAGTCATAAAGAACTCACATACTTATTGCAAAAATCTATTAGTTATCGAAGCAAAGTATTATGCGCATTCTCCTAGGGGGATAGATTGGTAGGAAAAGACCATCGCTCTTCCCCGACCTCCACTCATAAGGAAGACAATCAATAAATAAATCATGCTCCGACTTCATCACATAACGGTTCACCATACGTGCATGCTACGGGAATCACAAACTTCAACACAAGTATTTCTCAAATTCAAAACTACTCAACTAGCATGACTCTAATATCACCATCTCCATATCTCAAAACAATTATCAAGTATCAAACTTCTCATAGTATTCAACACACTCCTAAGATTTTTATTTTATTTTATTAATCTTGAATGCCTAACATAATTAAAGCAAATTACCACACTGTTTTATAGGACTCTCAAAATAGTCTAAGTGAAGCATGATAGAACAATAGTTTCTATAGAACAAATCCACCACCGTGCCCTAAAAGATATAAGTGAAGCACTAGAGCAAAAACTATATAACTCAAAAGATATAAGTGAAGCACATAGAGTATTCTAACAATTTCTGAATCATGTGTGTCTCTCTCAATAGGTGTGTACAGCAAGTATGATTGTGGAAAACTAAAAAATAAAGACTCAAATAATACAAGACGCTCCAAGCAAAACACATATCATGTGGTGAATAAAAATATAGCTCCAAGTAAAGTTACCGATGGAAGTAGACGAAAGAGGGGATGCCTTCTGGGGCATCCCCAAGCTTGGGCTTTTAGGTGTCCTTAGATTATCTTGGGGTGCCATGGTCATCCCCAATATTAGGCTCTTGCCACTCCTTGTTCCATAATCCATCAAATCTTTCACCCAAAACTTGAAAACTTCACAACACAAAACTTAAAATAGAAAATCTCGTGAGCTCCGTTAGCGAAAGAAAACAAAACACCATTTCAAGGTACTGTAATGAACTCATTATTTATTTATATTGGTGTTAAACATACTTTATTCCAACTTATCTATGGTTTATAAACTATTTTACTAGCCATAGATTCATCAAAATAAGCAAACAACACACGAAAAACAGAATCTGTCAAAAACAGAACGGTCTGTAGTAATCTGTAGCTAATGCAAGTTCTGGAACCCCAAAAATTCTAAAATAAATTGCTGGACGTGATTAATTTATCTATTAATCATATTCAAAAATAATTAACTAAATAGCACTTTCCAAATAAAAATGGCAGGAATTCTCGTGAGCGCTAAAGTTTCTGTTTTTTTACAGTAAGATTAAAAAGACTTTCCCCAAGTCTTCCCAACGGTTCTACTTGGCACAAACACTAATTAAACACAAAAAACACAACCAAAACAGAGGCTAGATAAATTATTTATTACTAAACAGGAGCAAAAAGCAAAGAATAAAATAAAATTGGGTTGCCTCCCAACAAGCGCTATCATTTAACGCCCCTAGCTAGGCATAAAAGCAAGGATAGATCTAGGTATTGCCATCTTTGGGTTTAGGAAAGAACAGAGCAAACTTGCTATCTATGGAATTAATCTTTATATTTTGATAAACCACATGGCTATTAGTGGTAGAAGAAAGATTAAGCACGTTACGGAAATTTGTATCTAAGCTAGCCTTCATCTCTTTGATAGATTCGTTTTGGTAAGAGAGCAAAAGAGATGTAGATTCAACCTTCTCATTCATGGGGTGCCCAAATATGGTTTTCATCTTTTCATAAGTATCTACGGCATCCCCTTCAAGGAAACCTTCTTCAAATATAGAATCTAAGACATGCTTGAAAGAAGAAGGTAGGGCAACATAAAAGCTCTTTAAGTAAATTTCAATTTGGTATTGGGGGCACATAGCTGGCCCCCGATCCTTAATAGTCTATCCCAAGCATCTTTCAAAGATTCATCAAGTAAATAACAAAAAATTTTGGAATCATCTTCATCAAAACTATTAAGATTTTCATCGATAACTCCGGTAGGTCTTTCCATAACATCTTTATTTATGAGTTTAGCTAGAATAGAAGGATTGTCCAAAGTACTAAAACTCGGGAGAGAACCCCCAACCCTTTTTGATTCCGACATGGCGGAAGAAAGGTGAGCGGAAAAGAGAGGGCAAATAAAACAGAAAGGGTGAAGTGGGGGAGAGGAAAACGAGATGCAAATGGCAAATAATGTAATGTGGGAGATAAGGGTTTGTGATGGGTACTTGGTATGTTGACTTTTGCGTAGACTCCCTGGCAACGGCGCCAGAAATCCTTCTTGCTACCTCTTGAGCACTGCGTTGATTTTCCCTTGAAGAGGAAAGGGTGATGCAGCAAAGTAGTGTAAGTATTTCCCTCAGTTTTTGAGAACCAAGGTATCAATCCAGTAGGAGGCCACGCACGAGTCCATTGCACCTACACAAACAAATAAACTCCTTGCAACCAACGCAATAAAGGGGTTGTCAATCCCTTCACGGTCACTTATGAAAGTGAGATCTGATAGATATGATAAGATAATATTTTTGGTATTTTTATGATAAAGATGCAAAGTAAAGAAAGCAAAATAAACGGAAAAGGAAATAGCTTGTTGACGGAAGATTAATATGATGGAAGATAGACCCGAGGGCCATAGGTTTCACTAGTGGATTCTCTCGAGAGCATAAGTATTACGGTGGGTGAAAAAATTACTGTTGAGCAATTGACAGAATTGAGCATAGTTATGAGAATATCTAGGTATGATCATGTATATAGGCATCACATCCGAGACAAGTAGACCGACTCCTGCCTGCATCTACTACTATTACTCCACACATCGACCGCTATCCAGCATGCATCTAGAGTATTAAGTTCAAGAGAACAGAGTAACGCTTTAAGCAAGATGACATGATGTAGAGGCATAAACTCATGCAATATGAAATAAACCCCAACTTGTTATCCTCGATGGCAAAAATACAATATGTGCCTTGCTGCCCCTACTATCACTGGGAAAGGACACCGCAAGATTGAACCCAAAGCTAAGCACTTCTCCCATTGCAAGAAAGATCAATCTAGTAGGCCAAACCAAACTGATAATTCAAAGAGACTTGCAAAGATAACCAAACATACATAAAAGAAGTCAGAGAAGATTCAAATATTGTTCATAGATAAACTTGGTCATAAATCCACAATTCATCAATCTCAACAAACACACCGCAAAAGAATATTACATCGAATAGATCTCCACAAGAGAGGGGGAGAACTTTGTATTGAGATCCAAAAAGAGAGAAGAAGCCATCTAGCTAATAACTATGGACCCGAAGGTTTGAATTAAAGTACTCGCACTTCATCGGAGAGGCTATGGTGTTGATGTAGAAGCCCTCCATGATCGATGCCCCCTCCGGCGGAGCTCCGGAAAAGGCCCCAAGATGGGATCTCACGGATAAAGAAAGTTACGGCGGTGGAATTAGGTTTTTGGCTCCGTATCTGGTAGTTTGGGGGTACGTAGGTATATATAGGAGGAAGGAGTACGTCGGTGGAGCAACGTGGGCCCCACAAGGGTGGAGGGCGTGCCTGGGGGGGGAGGGTAGGCACGCCCCTACCTCGTGCCTTCCTGGTTGATGTCTTGACGTAGGTCCAAGTCCTCTGGATCACGTTCGTTCCGAAAATCACGTTCCCGAAGGTTTCATTCCGTTTGGACTCCGTTTGATATTCTTTTTGTGCGAAACTCTGAAATAGGCAAAAAACAACAATTCTGGGCTGGGCCTCCGGTTAATAGGTTAGTCCCAAAAATAATATAAAAGTGTATAATAAAGCCCAATAATGTCCAAAACATGATATAATATAGCATGAAACAATCAAAAATTATAGATACGTTGGAGACGTATCATAGATCACTGGACATTGGTCGAAATTATCCTTAGAGGACTAAGGAAATATTTCTCGGTTATGGAGGTGATAAAAGAGTTCGTCTAAAGAGTTACCATGATGCGAGCTTTTTTATCGATCTAGATGACTCTAAGTCTCGATCTGGATACATATTGAAAGTTGGAGCAATTAGCTAGAGTAGCTCCATGCAGAGCATTGTAGACATAGAAATTTGCGAAATACATACGGACCTGAATGTTGCAGACTCGTAGACTAAACTTCTCTCACAATCAAAACATGATCACTCTTTGGGTATTAATCACATAGTGATGTGAACTAGATTATTGACTATAGTAAACCCTTTGGGAGACTGAAGGAAATATACCCTAGAGGCAATAATAAAGTTATTATTTATTTCCTTATATCATGATAAATGTTTATTATTCATGCTAGAATTGTATTAACTAGAAACTTAGTACATGTGTGAATACATAGACAAACAGAGTGTCACTAGTATGCCTCTACTTGACTAGCTCGTTGAATCAAAGATGGTTAAGTTTCCTAGCCATAGACATGAGTTGTCATTTTATTAACGGGATCACATCATTAGAGAATGATGTGATTGACTTGACCCATTCCGTTAGCTTAGCATTTGATCATTTGGTATATTGCTATTGCTTTCTTCATGACTTATACATTTCCCTATGACTATGAGATAATGCAACTCCCGAATAACGGAGGAACACTTCGTGTGCTACCAAACGTCACAACGTAATTGGGTGATTATAAAGGTGCTCTATAGGTGTCTCCTATGGTACTTGTTGAGTTGGTATAGATCGAGATTAGGATTTGTCACTACGATTGTCGGAGAGGTATCTCTGGGCCCTCTCGGTAATGCACATCACTATAAGCCTTGCAAGCAATGCAACTAATGATTTAGTTGCGGGATGATGCATTACGGAAACGAGTAAAGAGACTTGTCGGTAATGAGATTGAACTAGGTATTGATATACCAACGATCGAATCTCGGGTAAGTAACATACCGATGACAAAGGGAACAACGTATGTTGTTATGCGGTTTGACCAATAAAGATCTTCGTAGAATATGTAGGAGCCAATATGAACATCCAGGTTCTGCTATTAGTTATTGACCGGAGACGTGTCTCGGTCATGTCTACATAGCTTTCAAACCCGTAGGGTCCGCACGCTTAACGTTCGGTGACGATCGGTATTATGAGTTTATGTGATTTGATGTACCTAAGGTAGTTCGGAGTCCAGAATGATATCGGGGACATGACGAGGAGTCTCGAAATGGTCGAGACGTAAATATCGATATATTGGACGACTATATTCGGACATCGGAAAGGTTCCGAGTGATTTGAGTATTTTTAGGAGTACCGGGGAGTTACGGGAATACGGGGAAGAAGTATTGGGCCTCATGGGCCAATTGGTGGAAGAGAGGAGGCATGGCGCGCGCCCCCCCTAGCCCAAACCGAATTGGTCTAGGGGGCTGGGCCCCCTTTCCTCCTTTCCTTCCTCACCTTCCTTCTCCCTTTCCTCCTTCCTAGTAGGAGTAGGAAAGGGGAGTCCTACTCCTACTAGGAGGATGACTCCTCCTCCTGGCGCGCCCTACATGGGTCGGCTGGCCTCCTCCCTTGCTCCTTTATATACGGGGGCAGGGGCACCCTAGGACACACAAGTTGATTGTTCCAAGCCGTGTGCGGTGCGCCCCTCCACCATAATCCACCTCGATCATATCGTAGCGGTGCTTAGGCAAAGCACTGTGTTGGTAGCAACATCATCACCGTCATCACAACATCGTGCTGAAGGAACTCTCCTGTGAAGCTCTGCTGGATCGGAGTTCGTGGGACGTCATCGAGCTGAACGTGTGCTGAACTCGGAGGTGCCGTGCGTTTGGTACTTGGATCGGTCGGATCATGAAGAAGTTCGACTACATCAACCGCGTTCTCATAACGCTTTCGCTTACGGTCTACGAGGGTACGTGGACGATACACTTCCCTCTCGTTGCTATGCATCACCATGATTGAGGGAGTCCTGGATTAGGGGGTGTTTGGGTAGCCGGACTATACCTTCAGCCGGACTCCTGGACTATGAAGATACAAGATTGAAGACTTCGTCCCGTGTCCGGATGGGACTTTCCTTGGCGTGGAAGGCAAGCTTGGCGATGCGGATATTCAAGATCTCCTACCATTGTAACCGACTCTATGTAACCCTAACCCTATCCGGTGTCTATATAAACCGGAGGGTTGTAGTCCGTAGGCAATCAACTCCATACACAACAATCATACCATAGGCTAGCTTCTAGGGTTTAGCCTCCTTGATCTCGTGGTAGATCTACTCTTGTACTACCCATATCATCAATATTAATCAAGCAGGAGTAGGGTATTACCTCCATCGAGAGGGCCCGAACCTGGGTAAAAAACATTGTGTCCCTTGTCTCCTGTTACCATCCGGCCTAGACGCACAGTTCGGGACCCCCTACCCGAGATCCGCCGGTTTTGACACCGACATTGGTGCTTTCATTGAGAGTTCCTCTGTGTCGTCGCCTTTAGGCCCGATGGCTCCTTTGATCATCAACAACGATGTGGTCCAGGGTGAGACTTTGCTCCCCGGACAGATCTTCGTCTTCGGCGGCTTCGCTCTGTGGGCCAATTCGCTCGTCCACCTGGAGCAGATCGAAAGCTACGCCCCTGGCCTTCAAGTCAGGTTTGGAAGCTTAAACTACACGGCTGACATCCGCGGAGACTTGATCTTCGACGGGCTCGAGCCACGGCCAAGCGCGCCGCACTATCTCGAGGGGCATGATCTAGCTATGCCCCCGGACAGTGTCCTGGAGGCCGCGCACGCATCGGTTCCGACCCCTAACTCGGAGCCTATTGCGCCAATCGAGGATGAACGGTTGGACGTCACCTCAGGGGCTGCGATCCCGAAAGCGATCGAGCTGAACGCTAGCCCTGCACTCTGCACGACCGGTGACTTCGAGGATCCGGACTCCTCCCCGGACTCCGAACCCCCCGCGCCCCTGCCAATCGAATCCGATTGGGCGCCGATAATGGAGTTCACCGCCGCAAACATCTTTCAGCATTCGCCTTTTGGCGACATCCTGAATTCTCTTAAGTCTCTCTCTTTATCAGGAGAGTCCTGGCCGGACTACGGTTAGCGAGGGTGGGATACGGACGATGAGGAAATTCAAAGCCCACCCACCACCCACTTTGTAGCCACTGTCGACGATCTAACCGACATGCTTGACTTTAGCTCCGAAGACATCGATGGCATGGACGACGATGTAGGAGACGAATAGGAACCAGCACCTGTAGGGCGCTGGAAGGCCACCTCGTCATATGACATATATATGGTGGATACTCCAAAAGATGCAGATGGCGATGGAACAGTGGGGGCTGATGCCCCCAAGAAACAGCCAAAGCGCCAGCGTCAGCGGCGCCGCTCTAAATCCCGCCAAAGCAAAAACGGTGATTCAGGAACGGGAGATAATACTACCCCGGATAGCACCGAAGAACACCCACCTCAGCAAGATTCGGCACAGGAAGATGGAGAAGCCAGCCCTCATGAGAGAGCGGCAGACCGAGAGGTCGAGGATGATAACTATACACCTCCCTCCGAAGACGAGGCAAGCCTCGATGACGACGAATTCGTCATACCATCAGACCCCGCCGAACAAGAGCGTTTTAAACGCAGGCTTTTAGCCACGGCAAGCAGCCTCAAGAAAAAGCAGCAACAGCTTGCTACCCAAGATTTGCTAGCTGACAGATGGACTGAAGTCCTTGCGGCCGAAGAGTATGAACTCGAACACCCCTCCAAGAGTTACCCGAAGCGCAGGCCGCTACCCCGATCAGAGGAGGAAGCACCTACATCACCAGCACATGACATGGCAGACCGGCCACCTCGCGGCCGCGACAGAGAGGCCTCTCAGCCCTCCACCCAAGCCATGCCCCGACGCCGCTCACTAAGGCACAGGAAAATGCGCCCGACCTGCGAGACATACTAGAGGATAAGGCAAGACAAACAAGATCGATCTACGGATCGCGCAGGCGCCCTACGGCATGTGACAATGATCTCCACTCCGGATACAACAAATCCGGCCGGGCCAAACACAACAGACATAGCTCTTCTGAGCTGCGTCGTGATATAGCCCTGTACAGAGGCGCCGCACACCCGCTATGCTTCACGAATGAAGTAATGGATCATAAAATCCCAGAGGGTTTCAAACCCGTAAACATCAAATCATACGATGGCACAACAGATCCGGTGGTATGGATCGAGGATTACCTCCTTCACATCCACATGGCACGCGGCGATGATCTACACGCCATCAAATACCCCCCGCTCAAACTTAAAGGACCGGCCCGGCATTGGCTTAACAACTTGCCAGCAGACTCAATCGGTTCTTGGGAGGACCTGGAAGCCGCATTCCTCGACAACTTCCAGGGCACTTATGTGCGACCGCCGGATGTCGACGACTTAAGCCACATAATTCAGCAGCCAGGGGAATCGGCCAGACAATTCTAGACACGGTTCCTTACAAAGAAAAACCAGATAGTCGACTGTCCGGACACAGAGGCCCTAGCAGCCTTCAAGCATAACATCCGCGACGAGTGGTTTGCCCGGCACCTGGGACAGGAAAAGCCGAAATCCATGGCAGCCCTCACAACACTCATGACCCGCTTTTGCGCGGGAGAAGACAGCTGGCTAGCTCGCAGTAACAACTTATCAAAGAACCCTGGTAATTCGGATACCAAGGACAAAAGTGGCAGGACACGTCGGAATAAGCAAAAACGCCGTGTTAACAGTGACAGCAATGAAGACACGGCAGTCAATGCCGGATTCAAAGGCTATAAATCCGGTCAGCGGAAAAAGCCATTCAAAAAGAATACTCAGGGCCCGTCCAGTTTGGACCGAATACTCGATCGCTTGTGCCAGATACATGGGACCCCCGAAAGGCCAGCCAATCACACTAACAGGGATTGTTGGGTGTTCTAGCAGGCAGGCAAGTTAAGGGCCGAAAACAGAGACAAGGGGCTGCACAGCGACGACGAGGAGTCCAAGCCGCCGAACAACAATGGACAGAAGGGCTTTCTCCCACAAGTGCGGACAGTGAACATGATATACGCAACCCATATTCCCAAGCGGGAGCGGAAGCGTGCGCTACGGGACGTATACGCGATAGAGCCAGTCGCCCCAAAGTTCAACCCATGGTCCTCCTGCCCGATCACTTTTGATCGAAGGGACCATCCCACTAGCATCCGTCATGGTGGCTTCGCCGCATTGGTTCTCGACCCAATCATCGACGGATTTCATCTCACAAGAGTCCTCATGGACGGCGGCAGTAGCCTGAACCAGCTTTATCAGGATACAGTGCGGAAAATGGGCATAGATCCCTCAAGGATTAAGCCCACAAGAACGACCTTTAAAGGCGTTATACCAGGTGTAGAAGCCAACTATACAGGCTCAGTAACAGTTGACGTGGTCTTCGGATCCCCGGACAATTTCCGAAGCGAAGAGTTAATCTTCGATATAGTCCCGTTTCGCAGTGGCTATCACACCCTGCTCGGACGAACCGCATTCGCAAAGTTCAATGCGGTGCCGCACTACGCATATCGCAAGCTCAAGATGCCAGTCCCTCGAGGAGTAATTACGGTCAACGGAAACACCGAACGCTCCCTCCGTACGAAGGAGCATACGGCGGCTCTCGCAGCGGAGGTACAAAGTAGCCTTCTCAGGCAATTCTCCAGTCAGGCCATTAAAAAGCCAGGCACTGCCAAGCGCACCCGGAGTAACCCACAGCAGGACCGCCTGGCACACTCTGAGCAAGCGTAGCAATGCGGCCCTAACCCCAGCTTTCACGACATAGCGAAACCAGTACCTCGCATACATAACTACGCCCTTGAAATACCATGGGCACAAGGGAAGGGGCACAATAACGGCACACCCAAAATACGGCTTAAAACGTACTAGGGGCTGCCGTATTCTTTTTTTAATTTTTTCTTACTTTCAGGACTCCATACTTCGGACGACCTGTTCGGCAAATTCGACTGCCGCACAAACGATGCAAGATCCATGGAGGCAGACAAGCCATGCCGCACTATGAAACCCCCAGGTGGTCTCTATTACGAGCAGTATACCTGTTTTGAATACAATTCCGCGGCCTGCCCCTGGCTAGGACATGTTAAATAGTCCAATATCTTTACCTTATAATACCACTTGTATCATTCTGCTCTGACAACAGCCTTTATATAAACAATGCATAGCTTTTGTCTATTTTCTGCATTACTCTCTTTTATATATGTTCATTAATGACATGTTGCACCCGTACACTATGGTACGGCAAGTACGCCAGGGGCTTCAGTACCCTTTAATATGGTGTGAGAAGTTCGTACACTTTCACAAGTGCGGCACCCCGAACTTATAGCACTATATGCATCGGCTCCGAATCATGATTTGGGTTAATAGTTGGGTTTGCCCGGCTCCTATGTTTTGGTGCCTTACGTTCCGCTATATCGGCTAAGGTAGCACTAGGAGAACCACTGCGATTGTGCCCCGGTTGAGCTGGGTTAAGCACCTCAGTGGAGAAAGCTAAAACTGACTGTCATGATGAGGCGAGAGACCGGTCGCTGTTCGAGAGGTTTTTCGAGTCCCTAAAGACTTATGCCGCTTCGAGCGAGGAACCGGATTTGTCCGGCCAAGGCGTGGATAGCGCCCCAAACTCGGTCTTCCGAACTAGGGGTTTCGCCGAAATTTAAAATTATAAAGTTCTATGGCTAAGTGAGAGTGTTCAAGCATTATAGTCCGATTGCCTGGTTCGTTGTGCTGAGCGCCTCCCTCGAAGGACCCAACTATGGGAAAAAGAGCGCTCAGGTTTATCCCGAACACCCCAGCACTAGTGGCATGGGGGCAGAAGCCGACGACTGGCCATCTCTCAATTTTTTGATAAACGGCCGCACAGAAAATTATATTTTAAATTCAACAAGCATTGCATAAGCGCCTATGAACAAGTTTTCAGCGCACAGGATAAAAACGAGCGAGTTTATTCAAAAATTGCATCCTTGCTACATTCATCCGCCACAAGGCGGGCACCCGCAAGAACATCATTGTAATAGTTCTCGAGCTTGCGATGCTCCTTCCCCGGCGGCGGCCCGTCCTTCACAAGCTTCTCACCGTCCAGCTTACCCTAGTGCACCTTTGCACGGGCAAGGGCCCGACGGGCACCTTCGATGCAGACGGAGCGCTTGATGACCTCGAGCCTTGGACAGGCCTCCACCAGCCGCCGCACCAGCCCGAAGTAGCTCCCAGGCAGGGCCTCTCCGGGCCACAGCCGAACTATGAAGCCCTTCATGGCCTGTTCGGCCGCCTTGTGGAGCTCGACCAGCTGTTTCAGCTGGTCGCTGAAGCGCACAGGGTGTCCGGCCTCAGCATACTGCGACCAGAACACCTTCTCCGTCGAGCTGCCCTCTTCAGCTCGGTAGAATGCGGCGGCGTCGGATACGCTGCGGGGAAGATCTGCGAATGCCCCTGGAGAACTCCGGATTCGGGTAAGTAACAAGTAGTTCACTTTTATATTTCTGCTTTGCATAAAGAATGCCTTACCCGCTGCTATCTTCTTCATCTCCTCCAACTCTTGGAGGGCCTTTTGGGCATCGGCCTTGGGAGACTTGGCAGTCTCAAGGGCCGCCGCGAGCTCGGACGCTTGGGTCTTTGACTCAAGCTCCAAACTCTCATGTTTTTTCATGAGAGCCTGAAGCTCTTGCTGCACCTCGCTGACCTGAGCCCCAAGTTTCTCTCGCTCGGTGCGCTCCGCGGCCGTTTTCTTTTCGGCCTCGGCAGCGCCTGCTTGAGGGTCGCCACCTCAGTCGTGGCCCCTATAATAAGCAGTGCAATCCTGTTATTTTTTGCAATCACGCCTCTCTATAGGCACTTTTTCTGTAAGGTATTTCCTACCTTCTTTTTCCTCGAGCTGCCGCTTGGCCAGGCCGAGCTCTTGCTCGGTCTGCTCGAGGCCCTGTTTCAGGGCACCCACCTCCGCAGTCAGTGCGGCGGTGGCTAGCAGCGAAGCCTGCATACGCATATTGACTCTTTGTTGTTAGACTCCTGTGAAATTTAATAGATCCTCTATTCGGCTTTTCTTTCCGAACGCCAAACAGAGCATCAGGGGCTACTGTCTATGCGGTTATATTTTTACATATTTTTTACTTACCTCGAAGCCTGTTAGAAGGCTAGCGCAAGCTTCAGTCAGTCCGCTCTTGGCAGACTGAACCTTCTGGATCACCGTACTCATAATAGTACGGTGCTCCTCGTCGATGGAGGCGCCGTCAAGCACCTCCAGCAGATTGTCCGGCACCTCTGGTTGGACGGAGGCCGCCGGCTCAGAAGGCTTGCTCCTCTTGGAAGGAGTTCGCCTACCACGGTCCGGAGCTGTTGAAGATTCCGGTGCGGTGTCCGGCACAAAGCCGGACTTGGAGCCCTGGGGGGTCTTGTCCCCTTTACTCCTGGGGTCCAGGAGGTCGCCTTGCGGCTCCTCCAGGACCACCTCCTGCTGCCCCGGAGCTCGTTGCGATGCCACTTCGGCATCGTCCGCAGTGCGGGGGGAGACAATGGGCGGAACTGAGTTCACGTCCGATGAATCCAGGGAGCCGCTCGACGACTCATTGAGTTCGGCCCGGGGCGGGCTGCATAATTATGTTCGACATTAGGGAAAGCTGTGCAACAAAGGAACATCATGAGTTATTCTGATATCCGAACTTACAATTTGGCCGGACGCTTGGCCCTGTTGGGCCACTCCTCTTTGCCCTCTTCAGCGTTGGGGGCGTAGTCCGGCGGAGGGGTCTTCCTTTTCCTAGACCCCTTGGACTCCCCCGTTGGGGCAGCCTTCCTCTTCTCTCCTCCCTCCGCTGGGGGGGGGAGAGTTTTCTTCTTCCTCCTCCTCGTTTTCGTGGGAGGAGGTCGTCTTGGACTCATCAGATGACGAGTCCGACACCACCACGTTGCGGGCACTCTTTCGAGTCCCCGTGGTCTTCTTCTTCTTGGCCTTCTTCTCCGGCACCACATAAGGCGCCGGAACCAGCAGCTTCGCTAGTAGAGCTGGGGCTGGGTCTTCGGGCAGCGGAGCCGGACAGTTAATCGGTTCGGATATCGCCCGCCAAGCCTGTTAAAGGTAAGGGAGTTTAGATCCCGCATAGAGTCAAACTATGAAAAAACTTAACATCCTATAAAAGGTGAAAATAGCTTACCTCGCTAGCGTGACACTGCGAGCTGTATCCGCGGTCCTCGGAAGCGGATGCGGGAGCCTCGGCACCTTTGATTAGCGCCTTCCAGACGTCTTCATACGTCGTGCCGAAGAGCCTGTTAAGGGTTCGGTGCTATGCCGGGTCGAACTCCCACAGAGTAAAGTCCCATTGTTGACACGGGAGGATTCGGCGAACGAGCATGACCTGGACTACATTTACAAGCCTGATTGGCTTGTTCACCAGGGACTGGATGCATGTCTTCAGTCCGGTCACCTCTTCCTCGTTACCCCACGATAGGCCCGTCTCTTTCCAGGACTTGAGCCGCGTGGGGGGTCCGGATCGGAACTCGGGGGCTGCGATCCATTTCGGATCGCGTGGCTCGGTGATGTAAAACCACCCGGCTTGCCACCCCTTTAGGGTCTCTACGAAGGAGCCCTTGAACCACGGGACGTTGGCAATCTTGCCCGCCATGGCGCCTCCGCACTCCGCCTGGCTGCCGCGCACCACCTTGGGCTTGACGTTGAAGTTCTTGAGCCAGAGGCCGAAGTGGGGGCGGACGCGGAGGAAAGCCTCGCACACGACGATAAACGCCGAGATGTTGAGGATGAAGTTCAGGGCCAGATCGTGGAAATCCAGGCCGTAGTAGAACATGAGCCCCGGACGAATGGGTGAAGTGGAAAACCCAGTCCGCGGAGGAAGTGGGGAAGGAATACTACCCTCTCGTGGGGCCTTGGGGTGGGGAGGAGCTGCCCCTTCTCGGGAAGCCGGTGCGCGATGTCTTTGGACAAGTATCCGGCCTTCCTAAGCTTTTTGACGTCGCCCTCCGTGACGGAGGAGACCTTCCACTTGCCTCCCGCTCCGGACATTGCTGGAGAAGGTTGAGGTGGGAAGTGCGGGCTTGGGCGCTGGAGCTCGAGTACGCAGGAGATGGATAGGCATAGGAGGAAGAAGGCGTAGGTAAAAAGGTGGATCATTATCCCCTTATATGGGCGGATGCGGTTGTGCGTCCCCACCTGCCTAGTAAAACTCGCTTGCCTCCCAAGCGCCGTGATAAGTGGCACGGTTGGATTACCCACATCCGTATTGATGAGAATCCCGTAAAGGGGGTACACGATCTCTGCTTTGACAAGACGTGCCAAGGAAACCGCCTCGCAAAACATGCTGAGGTGGAAAAGTAAAAATGATTCGAGTAAAGGACTTGGCCGTAGTGTGATGACACACTGCGGAATACGTCAGCAGATTTGATTTGTGTTAATATTATTCCCTCTATGGCAATATGTGGAAACTTATTTTGCAGAGCCGGACACTACTCTTGGTGTTTACAATCTTCTATGAAGGACTTGGAGGAGGAACCCGCCTTGCAATGCCGAAGACGATTTGCGCGCCGGACTCGTCGTCATTGAAGCCTGGTTCAGGGGCTACTGAGGGAGTCCTGGATTAGGGGGTGTTCGGGTAGCCGGACTATACCTTCAGCCGGACTCCTAGACTATGAAGATACAAGATTGAAGACTTCGTCCCGTGTCCGGATGGGACTTTCCTTGGCGTGGAAGGCAAGCTTGGCGATGTGGATATTCAAGATCTCCTACCATTGTAACCGACTCTATGTAACCCTAACCCTATCCGGTGTCTATATAAATCGGAGGGTTGTAGTCCGTAGGCAATCAACTCCATACACAACAATCATACCATAGGCTAGCTTCTAGGGTTTAGCCTCCTTGATCTCGTGGTAGATCTACTCTTGTACTACCCATATCATCAATATTAATCAAGCAGGAGTAGGGTATTACCTCCATCGAGAGGGCCTGAACCTGGGTAAAAAACATTGTGTCCCTTGTCTCCTGTTACCATCCGGCCTAGACGCACAGTTCGGGACCCCCTACCCGAGATCCACCGGTTTTGACACCGACGATGATCTTGCGTGTGTGTAGGATTTTTTTTGAAATTACTACGTTCCCCAACAATAAGTCATTTTGACCTAGAAAAAATAAGGAGAGGACTTTCGGGACGGAGCGCCGCCGTCTCGAGGCGGAACTTGGGCAGGAGCAGTTTTGCCCTCCGGCGGAGCGATTCAGTCGGGGGAACTTCCCTCCCAGAGGGGGACATCAGCGTCATCATCATCATCACTAACAACTCTCCCATCTTGGGGAGGACAATCTCCATCAACATCTTCAGTAGCACAATCTCATCTCAAACCCTAGTTCGTCTCTTGTGTTCAATCTTGTTACTGGAACTATAGATTTGTGCTTGTGGGTGACTAGTAGTGTTGATTACATCTTGTACTTGATTACTATATGGTTTATTTGGTGGAAGATTATATGTTCAGATCCAATATGCTATTTAATACCCTGCTGATTTTGAGCATGATTATCATTTGTGATTAGTTACTTTTGTTCTTGAGATCACGGGAGAAATCATGTTGCAAGTAATCATGTGAACTTGATATGTGTTCGATATTTTGATAGTATGTATGTTGTGATTCCCTTAGTGGTGTCATGTGAACGTAGACTACATGCCACTTCACCATATTTGGGCATAAGGGAATGCATTGTGGAGTAGCAATTACATGATGGGTTGCGAGAGTGACAGAAGCTGAAACCCTACTTTATGCGCTATTCCGTAAGGGACCGATTGGATCCAAAAGTTTAATGCTATTGTTAGAATTTATTCTTAATACTTTTCTCATAGTTGTGGATGCTTGCGGGAGGGTTAATCATAAGTAGGAGGTTTGTTCAAGTAAGAACGGCACCTAAGCACCGGTCCACCCACATATCAAATTATCAAAGTACCGAACACGAGTCAAACCAACATGATGAAAGTGACTAGATGAAAATCCCGTGTACCCTCAAGAACGCTTTGATTATCATAAGAGACCGTTTTGGCCTGTCCTTTGCCTCAAAAGGATTGGGCTATCTTGCGGCACCTTTGGTACTATTGTCGTTACTTGCTCGTTACAAATTAACATGATTACTAGCAGCTTTGGCGGCCGCTTAGCCGCCCCAAGGAGAGAGACGCCATCACGTCCATCATCACCCAGCTACGTGTGATGGCGCTCCGGATGACTTCGCCGCTTCCCCCCCCCACCACCGGAGCCGGATTAGATCTGCCCCACATTGTCGGCACCATGTGTGTTGTGTGTGCTCGTTATGTTTGTATGTTTTGCTTGTTGTGCTGTGCCCATAACTAAACCCGTTTGATGTGTGTGTGTTTGTCTGTTGGACCTTGCCTGCAGTGGCCGTGTGTGTGTGTGTGTGTGTGTGTGTGTTTCAGATGATACCTTGTTGACTTTGTGCTCGGTGGTTGCTTTATTTATAAAGCGGGGTGAAAGCCTTTTTCGGTAAAACTACTCCATCTCACGTGATGATCGAACATGGTTTAGTTGATTTGGATCACGTAATCATTTAGATGACTCGAGGGATGTCTATCTAAGTGGGAGTTCTTAAGTAATTTGATTAATTGAACTTAATTTATCATTAACTTAGTCCTGATAGTATTTGCATTTCTATGTTGTAGATATATAGCTCGCGTTGTAGCTCCCCTATGTTTTTGATATGTTCCTACAGAAAAATAAGTTCAAAGATGATAGTACCAATGATGCGGACTGGGTTCATGATCTGAGGATTATCCTCGTTGCTGCACAGAAGAATTATGTCCTTGATGCAGATGTCTGAGGATCTGAGGATCTGAGGAGCAGATGCAGACGTTATGAACGTTTGGCAAGCTCGGTATGATGACTACTTGATAGTTTAGTGCATGATAACCCACAAGTATAGGGGATCGCAACAGTTTTCGAGGGTAGAGTATTCAACCCAAATTTATAGAATCGACACAAGGGGAGACAAAGAATATTTGAAGGTATTAGCAGCTGAGTTGTCAATTCAACCACACCTGGAGATTAATTATCTGCAGCAAAGTGATCAGTAGCAAAGTAGTTTGATAGTTTTGATAGTAGTGACAGCAGCAATAGTAACAGTAATAGTGATAGCAGTAATTTTGTATCAAGTGTAACAGTGATGATAGCAGTAGTAACTTAGCAGAAACAATATGGAAAAGTTCGTAGGCATTGGATCGATGACTTGTTTGATGATATTCATCATGAGACAGTTATAACCTAGGGCGATACATCACTAGCTCCAGTTCATCGATATAATGTAGGCATGTATTCCGTAAATAGTCATACGTACTTTATTAGAAGAACTTGCATGACATCTTTTGTCCTACCCTCCCGTGGCAGCGGGGTCCATATTAGAAACTAAGGGATCTTAAGGCCTCCTTTTAAAAGAGAACCGGAACAAAGCATTAACACATAGTGAATACATGAACTCCTCAAACTATCGTCGTCATCGGGAGTGTTCCCGGTTGTTGTCACTCCGGGGTTGCCGGATCATAACCGTTGTAGGTGACTATAACTTGCAATATCGGATCTAGAACATGGATATAATGCTGATAACATAAACGGTTCAGATCTGAAATCATGGCACCCAGGCCCAAAGTGACAAGCATTAAGCATGGCAAAGTCATAGCAACATCAATCTAAGAACATAGTGGATACTAGGGATCAGGCCCTACCAAAACTAAGTCGATTACATGATGAATCTCATCCAACTCCTCACCGACCAGCGAGCCTATGAAGGAATTACTCACTCCCGATGGGGAGAATCATGGAATTGGCGATGGAGAAGGGTTGGTGATGGCGAAGAACGAAGATCCCCCTCTCCGGAGCCCCAAGCGGACTCCAGATTTGCCCTTCCGAGGAAGAACAGGGCCTGGCAGTGGCTCTGTCTCGTGGATCACGATAATTCTTTCTCCCTGATTTTTTACTGGAAATATGTGATTTTATAGTATCAAGGGGGTCGTCAGCGGGGCCACCAAGTGGGTACAACCCACCTGGGCATGCCAGGAGAGGGGGGCGCGCCCTGATGGGTTGTGCCCACCCAGGGGCCCCTCTCTAGTGGGTCTTGGCTGGAGTAATTCTTATTATTGATATAAAAATCCTCAAAAAGTTTCGTTCCATTCCGAGAACTTTTATTTCTACGCAAAAACAACACCATTCGTATTCATTCGTATGTACATCCAGGGGCCCCGCTAAATGTTTCCATTCGCATGTACATCCCACACAGTTGCTCCAAGGAAAACGTTTCCGTTCACAGGTACATCACACGCAATTTTTCCCGTTAAATCATTTGTGTTGTTGAATGTATCACACGCAGTCCGTATAAGAAACTATGTGGCAAAGGCTCTCCATCACACACAATTTTTATGTGGTAAACGTTTGCGCAAGGTGGCCTAACGCAAACAGTTTTCAAGAGAAAGTCGTGTGTGATTGTTCATTGATCCAACACGGTTTATTCCTAGAAACTGTGTGCGTTGCCTGAGGTCATCGCCCACAGTATTTTTTCAATAACCGTTCGCAACAGCAAAACCCAATTAGTAGGCTAATTTGCCATTAGCAGGCTAATTATCTGATTATTCATAATCCATTTATTAATCTAATTGACATTTCATATTAAGCACACAATATATTTCATTTTCATAATTGAAATACATCAGAGTACAACATCATATAGCTTCAGCACTCAGCTACCCCATTACACAACTACACCAGGACCAAGTTTCACATGCAACATCTATAACCTTTTGAAATTAGCATCATAGACAGCACATAGACAGATGTATCTCATCTAGAAAACTTCTGAAGCAGAAGGCGAATATTGAGCCCTCATTGATGTTGAAGGTCTTTGTAACTTTAGGCCAGTGCCTGTGGATGATTGACCATCCATCCTTCGTCCTCTTCAGGAACACTTCAATATTGAACCGTGGGTGTTGTATTAATACCTTCCTCGCCTCCTGACCATACAGGTGGTTTGAGAGGTAATCATCAGTGAACTGCTTTGGAAAGGCCTGAAAACAAGGATGTGCATAAATATCTTCTCTATATTGGAAATGGGGAAAAGGAATAAAAAAGGCAAGTTATAATAGTTAGTACCATCCTATAGTGAACTGATGTCTTCTTCATTGTGCAGACAAAGATCTTGTTGTTTTTTGTCGCTAATTTCTTTATCGTAACAATATTTCTGAGTTTCTTGACTTGACTGATATTCATGGACAACTCATTTCCCCATATGCAAAAAGGGTCGAACAGTGGGTAAAAACCTCTGACAGCAGGACCTACATGTGCAAGACCAAATTATTAAAAACCTAAATATTAGAATGGTTCCTGCAATTACACAATAATGTGCTATTAGACAACGGACCATGCACGTGCTAACTTCGATTGTAAACCTCAGTGCTTCCCATGTTTCCCTGCAACACATATAAGGTAGTTAGTCATCAGGTTAAGTAAGGGTTCGCATGCTATCAGTAAAATATGTTGATGAAAAATAAGCACATTGCAGATTCATCAGATTAATTCAAGCCACACGGAAAACCCATTTATCCAAACCAAGCATGATTAAGAACTAGGAAATATAGCACTTGTATATGTTTCTCATGTATTAACTGCAACCAAATTTGATTTATTCCTCACATGCACAACAATACAAAGTTCTACCCATGACAATTGGACATCGCATTGCAGAATTGAACCAAGCAGTTAACTAAACACCACAACAAATGAACCAACATTAATTGAGCACCACATTGCACAATATAACATACTCCTAATAGAAGATCAGACAGTTAACCAAACAGTTAACTACAACCAATTGTAGCAATTGTATTTGTTTCTCATGTATTTACTACAGCCAAATTCAATTTATTCCTCACATGGTATACAATAACAGAATGCACCCACAACTATTGAACATCTCATTGCAGAATTGAACCAAATAGTTAACTAAACACCCCAACACAAATGAACCAAACGTTAACTGAGCACCAGATTGCACAATGTATAACCAAATCAAGCATGCTTGACAACTTGGAAATATAGCAATTGTATTCATTTATCATGTATTTTGTAAAGATAAATTTGATTTATTTCTCACATGGAAGACAATACAAAATTGCAGCCTGAAGAATTGAACATGACATTTGCAGAATCTAACCAAACAGTTAACTGAAGACGACAACCAATTAACAAAACAGTTAATAAGTGAGCACCACACTGCACGACATATAGAACATATACACTAGAGCAACATATTGCATGGTAAAATTAGATAGCACAATTCACTAGAATTTGTGTAGGAAAGGCAGGAGAAGCACATGCAATGGGTAAACCGAGCATGCTTAACCGGCATAGCTAGCAAATGGCAAGGTGCTCCTTCAAGATCTGGGGTTCAGCACGAATGGATGTCATCGCGACCTCATCCATGCGTGCGGCCGCGATTTGCTTCTCTGCTGCCAAATGCTCCTTGAGGTCCTGGCTATACTGCGTGCACCATGGCTTAGGCCGACGCTTATTTGGTGGAGGGGTCGGTGATTTGGGTGGAAGGTGTCGTGCTCGCGCCGGCGGTCGGGGCATGTGGGATGTGGAAGGAGGAGGAGGATGGGGGTCGGGTGTGGATTACCTGCCTGGATAGGCGAGGCCGAGCAGCGTGAAGGAGGGTCGCCGGCGAGGAGGCGGCGGCGCTGCAAGCAAGGAGTGAAGGTTTCAACTTGGAAAGGAAGGCGGAAACAGGGGAAATGTGGCTTTTGGTAAGGTGGAGGGGGCGGGGAGGTAGATATTTCTGCGGAAGCCGAGAATTTGGAATCGCTTCAGCCAAAAAACTGGCACGCAAAGTGTCATCAGACACGGTCCCTTATTCAAAGCGGGCTGTGGACTGTAGCCGTCCCACCTTCTCGTGTAAGTCGTATGTGTACTATACTCCGATGGTGCTCCAAGATATTTTGTGCTGCATCTCACACGGTTGGTTATAATAAACTGTGTGGGATCTACTTGATTTTTCGTCTTGATTGGAATTACATAATGGGGTCACAGCGGCCATGGACGGTGTTTCAATTGCTAGAACTTTTATCTGCAGTGAACATGCAACTATAGGTGTGTCGTCAAAAAAATTGGAATTATTCAGGGTTCGTTTGGACATTTTTATACATTAACTGGGTTTTCTAGGCATTTTATGCGCATAATTCTAATTTGAACTACATGCACATGCTCCAGTGCATATAAACTGGTTGAAAAATCAAATATGTGTCCTTGGTTGCATGCTTAGGTCCCATGCAAGAAATGGGACTGAATTTCAAAAACCCTGCCACCGTCACTCGGGTGCAAACATTGAGATACCTGGTTTTTAAACTCTAGTAAATCCAAAACTCGTCAGAAATTCATGAAACTTGGCGCGGCATCAACATGCCGTGGTAAAAAATTTGTCCCATTTGGGGCAGGTTTGGGTATATGCTTCTCACAAACCAGAGCTTCTCACAAGAAGCGTGATGGTTTCGGTAGGGAACGTGCCTCCTTTGGGGACGAAACGATATCCATTGCCTCGTATTGCTTTCAAAAAATTTCGAGAGTCAACATAGAACAACAAGAGTGTTGTGTTTAATTTTGGAATTTTTGGGGGTTCGTTTGGACATTTTTATACATTAACTGGGTTTTCCAGGCATTTTATGTGCATAATTCAAAATTTAACTACATGCACATTCTCCAGTGCATATAAACTGGTTGAAAAATCAAATATGTGTCTTTGGGTGCATGCTTAGGTACCATGCAAGAAATGGGAATGAATTTCAAACACCCTTCCACTATCACTCGACCGCAAACATTGAGATACCTAGTTTTTAAATTCTAGTAAATCCAAAACTCATCTGAATTCATGAAACTTGGCATGCTATCATAGAGCGGCATCAACATGTCGTGGTAAATTTTTTGTCCCATTTGGGGCAGGTTTGGGTATAGGCTCCTCACAACAAGCATGATGGTTTCGGTAGGGAACGTGCCACCTTTGGGGACGAAACGATATCCATTGCCTCTTATTGCTTTCAAAAAATTTCGAGTGTCAACATAGAACAACAAGAGTGTTGTGTTCAATTTTGGAATTTTTTGGGGTTCGTTTGGACATTTTTATAAATTAACTAGGTTTTCCAGGCATTTTATGTGAATAATTCAAATTTGAACTACATGCACATTCTCCAATGCATATAAACTGGTTGAAAAATCAAATATGTGTCCTTGGGTGCATGCTTAGGTCCCATGCAAGAAATGGGAATGAATTTCAAACAGCCTGCCACCGTCACTCGGTCGCAAACATTGAGATATCTAGTTTTTAAATTCTTGTAAATCAAAAACTCGTCTGAAATTCATGAAACTTGGCATGCTATCATGGAGCGGCATCAACATGCCGTGGTAAAAAATTGTCATCTTCCCCAGTTTAATTCGGTTTTTAAATATAAAACACTCATCGCAAGCGTTTTAGTTAGAACACCCGTATGCAAACTGACAGCTTCCCCAGGAAGCCAAGGGAAAATGTGCTGAGCAGGATTTGTGCAGCTCTTGATCGCAAATGTTTTAGATAGAACACCCGTATGCAAAGTGAGAGCAACGCAGGATTTGTGCATCCCTTCAATGCAAATGGTTGTTTTGGATGACCCGTGTGCAACCACGTACAAACAATTATTGGGTATGTTGCCATTTGTCAAACTGGAAAGATTTACATTTGTTGATCTAGTAACGTTGTCATTTGTCAATCCTTGTAACACTGCGATTTGTCAAAATATGCAGCTAGAAATCATTAGCACTATCTAATCTTTGCAACTAAAATTTAGTAATTAAGCATATATTTCATTCATAGATTAAGCAGTCGTTCTTGAATTATACAAACAGTTCAACTCGATAGCTGAACCGACCAAACTTCTCCTCAATTGTTGCCAACCACGTACTAAAATAGCTAGTTCAATTATATATAGTAGCTAATTTTAAATACATTGTATAGTTCGACCACACATCTATAGTCTGATGAACTAAACAAAATAACCCCTAAATACTCCTACTACCACGGAGGGGCTTTGTGGTACTTCCGGAAGCCTGTCCCCTGCCGAGCGTGCTCACCCGCCCAGTAAGAGGCAGAGGAGGAGGAGGAGCCTACCGACGAGCTGGACAAATGCAATACGGTGCCTGCCACTGCTGCACGTTCAGCGGCGCTCGCCAACTCGAACGTCCCCTGCCGCTCCAGCCGATCCCTCTCGAAACGGCTGGACTGCTCGTAGATCTCCTGATTCCCCGCCTCTGCGTCGGCGTGTGCTGCGGCTATGGCTGCGGTAAGGCTCTTTGCATGCTCGACGAGGCGCTCCTCCTCCTCCTCCTGCAGGAACTCGATGTAGCGCGCAAGGTCGCTGACGCATGTGCGGGCCCCCTCCTCCGCCTCCCGCCTTCGGGCCGCGGCGGCAGAGCGGGTGATAATCCCGACGGTCGACGGTGGGCTGGCGGCCATGGCGGCCGACGATGGGGTGGCGGCCACGACCACCACCTCCTGCCTTCGGGCCGCGGTGCGAAGCGGGTGATGGCCACGGTGGCCGGCAGTGGGGCGGCGACCACGATGGCCACCTCCCGCCTCCGGCCATGGCGGCGGAGCGGGAGATGGCCCTGGCTTTCGACGGTGGTGTGGCGGCAACGGCGGCCGGCAACAGCTACCGACGGGGCAGCGGCAGCGGAGCGTGTGGTGGGTGTTCTGCGCACACCCAACAGGGATGCCACGCACAGTACACTATGCCGGGGACTGCGTCGCTCCCGCGGTGTAGCCTCCCAGCTAGAGCTGTCATTTGATGACGGCGGAGTGGCTGAGCGACGACGACGGACCGGTGCCATTGGCGATTGTGGGGGAAGCAGGCGAGATAAGCTACAGGGAGGGAGGGGAAATGCGACGCGGGACTCGCCGGCCGTGAGGGTTTTTATAGTAGTCCGGTAAGCATTGGGATTTTGGGGGAATTCACCGAGTCAGGCGGGAAGCTTGCACGGGAACCTGCGAGGTTGTGCGGGAATGGCTCACCGACGATTCATTGGCGCCACAGTTTGGCCAAAAGAACGCCCCCGCGAGCTGCGCAAGCTTGCGCTATAAGCCGTCTGCAGCAGCGGGGTGACAAGACGTGCGAGAGGACACATTTAATAAAAAAATGTTTGCGATTTAATTACCTACTATACCCCCGTCCTGGTTTATAAGTAGGATTTAACTAATAAATTACGAATGCATGTCGCCAAAGATTATATCGTTGGAGTCATATTTGAACATAGTTTCTAGCTATACAATTTTTGTAACATGCATTAACATTGTTTTGGTTAAATTTAAGGTTATATACCAGCAAGCGTTTGCTCGCAACACACATGGCTTATTCCATCACAAACAACTCGGATGGATAAATTGTATGCCACGTATCGCACACGCAACTCTAATCTAATTCGTGCTAGATGTCTCCGACATCGCTCGCACAATTTGTCTTATTTGCCATGTATCACTGTGCCGTCCTCTGCTCGCACAGAAATAAGCTAGTATCTCAGAGTCAAGTCCATATTTAGTGCTAAATTCACGAAAAGCATCGGTATCCATAATATATTTAACACAATCAAACTTAGGTGTTATACGTGACTCCTTACCTTCGTCGAGTTCCTAATCTTCAAAGTTGCGTTTAATTCTTTCCAATAAATCACATTTGAATTCAATAGTCTTCATCATAAAAGAACAAGTACAAGAAGTATCGAGCATGGAGTGATTATTGAGAGAAAGCCGAGCATCAAAATTTTGAATAATAATTTCTCTTGAGAGCTCGTGATTGGGGCATGAATATAACATTTACTTAAGCCTCCCCCAAGCTTGAGAGATGCTTTATCCTTCACGAGGCCAAAAATCATATATATAATTACGATCGCGATGAACCAGATGCATAGGATAAAACTTCTGATGAAATTCCAATTTCAATCGGTTGTAGTTCCATGATCCCATATCATCACATAGACTAAACCATGGCAATGCATTTACCTTCAAAGATAAATGGAAGACCTTCTTCTTCATAACATCCTCGGGCATACCTGCAAGCTTAAATAATCCACAAACATCATTGTCGGTGTCAAAACCGGCGGATCTCGGGTAGGGGGTCCCGAACTGTGCGTCTAGGCCGGATGGTAACAGGAGGCAAGGGACACGATGTTTTACCCAGGTTCGGGCCCTCTTGATGGAGGTAAAACCCTACATCCTGCTTGATTAATATTGATGATATGGGTACTACAAGAGTAGATCTACCACGAGATCGGAGAGTCTAAACCCTAGAAGCTAGCCTATGGTATGACTGTTGTTTTGTGTCTTGTCCTACGGACTACAACCCTCCGGTTTATATAGACACCGGAGAGGGTTAGGGTTACACAAAGTCGGTTACAATGGTAGGAGATCTACATATCCGTATCGCCAAGCTTGCCTTCCACGCCAAGGAAAGTCCCTTCCGGACATGGGATGAAGTCTTCAATCTTGTATCTTCATAGTCCAGGAGTCCGGCTGAAGGTATAGTCCAGCCATCCGGACACCCCCTAATCCAGGACTCCCTCGGTAGCCCCTGAACCAGGCTTCAATGACGACGAGTCCGGCGCACAGATTGTCTTCGGCATTGCAAGGCGGGTTCCTCCTCCAAATACTTCATAGAATATTTTGAACACAAAGATAGTGTCCGGCTCTGCAAAATAAGTTTCCACATATTGACATAGAGAGAATAATATTTACACAAATCTAATCTGCCGACGTATTTCGTAATGTGACATCACGCCATGACCAAGCCTTTATTTGACTCGTTTTATTGCCCCACCTCAGCGTGTCATGCGAGGCGGTTTCCTTGGCACGTCTCATCGAAGCAGAGATCAGGTCCCCTTATTCCGGGATTCTCATCAATACGGGCGTGGGTAACCCAACCGCTTCTAGGACACCTAGACTATAGGCAAGTCCAAACGGCCACGGAGAGGACGCTTGATATTCACCCTTTTTATAAAGGGGCAAGGCTTTTATTTTTTCCCTCCCGTGCTCAATCGAATCCTTCCCCCACCTCAAGCTCAAACACCCAAAGTTCAGGTCAGGTGCTCCGAACCTTCAATCATGTCCGGATCTAGCCTTCAAGGCCGATGGGTGCCTTCCTCCGTCACGGAAGAAGACATCAAAAAGTTGAGGGAGGCCAGATATCTGACCGCCGAGGTTTTGCATCGGCTGCCGGCCCGAGGGCAGGCCGTCCCCTCCCCCGAACCCAACGAGAATGTCGTGTTCGTCTCCCACTTCCTCCGAGGTCTAGGCCTTGCTCTGGATCCTTTTGTCAGGGGTTTGATGTTTTATTATGGGCTAGATTTCCATGATCTAGCTCTGGACTCCTTTCTTCATATCATGACATTTATTGTCGTGTGTGAGGCCTTCCTCCGGGTTACCCCTCACTTTGGCCTGTGGCTCAAGACCTTTGAATAAAGCTGAAGATGATCGAGGGGCAACATGCAGCGTGTGGAGGTGCCTCAATATGCAAGATGATGGGAGCTCCATGGCCCAAAGGTTCCATTCCAGAGGTGTCTGAATTGTGGCAACAGGAGTGGTTCTACATCACCGCCCCTAGAAGTGCCAAGTGGGCGGCCGCCCCTGTTTTCCGCTCGGGTCCTCCACCACAACTGATGTCATGGATCAGCAGAGGTCTGAGCTGGGGTCCAGCCAAGGACGTGCCTATACTGCAAAGCCGCATTCGAGATCTCTTCAATGGAGATTTCAGTTTGGTTGCGGTAATACAGGTTATGCTGGTTTGTCAAGTCCAGCCTTGCAAACGCCGGCCTCTTTGCCTGTGGGAGTTCAATCCCGAGGGACCGCATGCCATTCAAAATTTCCTCGGCCTCACGCATGAGGAGATGTACAAGTCATTCTTCGGACCCCAGGTGGAGTGTCCGGAAATCACCGAGGACGTGGGCCTGAGTAGTAACCGCGCCGCCAAACAGGTAAGGCATCTTCCGACCGAACATACTATCTCTCCTTTGTTACGAAGTTATTTTTGAGAGTTCGCTTTTTGACCAGGACTGGCTAACAAAGGCAAAGTTGATTCGGTGTTCGGCCCCCCTCCCTGTGGGTTTGGAGAATCCGGTATTCGAAAAGATGCTCCAGGTCGCACCTTGACCGGAGCCCTTGAAGAAAGATACTGGGGAGGATAATACGGGCGGACGCGCGCCCCCAACGCTGCCCATTCTAACCGAGGGAGCGAGCGTCTCCATGAAGGAAGACGACCGGAGGAGGAAAAGGACTGCGCCTGGGGATCCGGAAGCCGAAGCTTCCAAACGAGAGAAGAAGTCTCCCACAGAGGGTCCTACCTTGGGGGGTGCTTTTGCCGCACCAAGTCCGCGGGGGGATCAATTCTCCAGCGAGTCGTAAGAGACCCGAAACACTTTAATAGTACATGTATGCCATCTTTTTCTTCTGAGAAAATAACCACCGCACATATTTTTGCAGTTCGGGCCTTAGCCCCTCTCAAATGAGCTCGTCTTTAGGGGATCTTCTTCCAGAGATGATGGAGAGCGAAACTCCTCCTCCGGACTCCTCCGCTCCGGAAGTGGGCGACCCCGAAGTGTCGTCGCGGAGGGCCTCTCCGAGTCTGGTGAGGCCAGAAGATAATCCCATTGACCCCCGAAGCTCCCAGTGTCCGGCTCCCGAAGAGAGCAGACAAAAGAGTCCGGCACCGTCTGGTGTGCGATCGGATGTTCGGAGGGAGTTGGTGGGGCGAGCGGCCATCTCAGATGAACACCGTATGCTGATGAATACGGTGATGGAGAGAATCTCGTCCGCCGAAAGCTGATTGCATGAAGCTTTTATGAGTCTACTGACAGGCTTTGAGGTACGTAAAATAATGTATGATAGTCCTGCACATGCTAGGTGTGCCCTGTGTAGATAGTAGCCCCTGAGGCTCTGGTTGTCGTCGGAAACGAGGACGAACAGAGGATCATATTCCCAGGTAATAACCATACTGCCTCTATGTGCATGTGATGGAAGCTCCAGTGGCTCGCCGGACTAGCGAGTTTGCCCATTTAAAACGGCAGTTGGATGCGGCAGACGCCGACATCGAGCTTGTTAACAAAAGGCTTGACGAGGCATAGGGTAAGTGTCATTATCTGGTAAACGCCACATAGTAAGATCAACATGATGCCAGTATCTTTAATATGTTGTGATTGCAGATGGAGCTGCCACTGTTGAAGCCTTGCGGGCAGAACTTGCCCGAGCCAAGGAACAAGCGAGGTTTGGTAATGCGGGTGCTTTGAAGGCGGTCGAAGAGTTGAAGGCCGAGAAGGCCCTGCATGGCGAGAGCCGAGATAAGATGGCCAAGATGGCCATAGAATTAAAAGCCGCCGCCGACCGTTGCCGGGTTCTTGAGAAGGAAAACCTAGCGAAGGCATCGGACCTTGAGAAGGCTGCTGCGACGAGAAAAGACATCCACTCTTCTATGAGGGCGAAGAAGGAGGAGCTGCGGGAAGCCGGGGATATTGTAGCTGGGAAATCCTTTATGTTGCGGAGGAAGTTCGGAGATCCATGGTATGCCCCTCTGGATCGGCTGTGGAGTTCGGAGGATGTGTATATGGATTTGGCGGCGAGCGCTGCCGATGCAGCCAAGTACTTCAAGGGTCAGACGGACCGTGAAGTGGACCAGCTGTTTTGGACACAATTCCATTCTTCCGAGCGTCCACTTTTGTTGACTGGCCAATTAGGCGAATGGGCCGAACTGAATAGGTTGTCTGGACTCGCCATGAGGTCTGTTGTGGATCAGCTATGGCCGGAAAGGCCCAAACCGAACAACTATTTTAGCTTGGTGCAGCAGTTCCTTGACATGGTGTCGCGCATTAATGCGATGAAGAGGTCAGCGTGCATAGAGGGCTCAAGGATGGCCTTTGCTCGTGTTAAAGCATACTAGGCGGAGATGGATGCTACCACTATTGCAGCGCGGGATTCGGCCATAGGCCGAATGGCTGCTGAGCACTACTTTGAAGAAGTTCTTGAGGGTGCTCGTTTGATAGAGACCCAGTGCTCAAAAAATATTATGTTTGAGTGATATGTAATCTCATTGTAAGCGAAGTGCTTTTACAAATTTTTATAAGGCTATTTTTATACTTTTGCCTGAAAGTAATATGATGCCTCCTGGGCGGCCGTTTATGTATACATGTGTATAACCTGAAAGATTGCAGCCGTCGGCTTCAACCCCCACGCATATAATGCGGAGGGGCTCGCGAAAACACGCGTTCACACTTAACCCAACGTCTTGGTCCTATTAAGGAGGTGATAGCGGAGCGAGCGAGGCAACCGGACTATAATGCTTTAGCACTTTCACTTAGCCATAGGAGTTTGACAGTGGGGCTACTAGATAGCCCCTGGTGGCTCCGCACTCTCCCGATCCTGTGGTGCATACATGCGTGGCCGGAAAACGGCCCTTCATTAAGGCGGAGGAATTCTAACATTCCAACAGGTCATCGAGTGGTTGACCAGTCTCACGCTATATCATGACAGTCAGTTTTCGGCTTTCTCTACTGAGGTGCTCGTCCGGATGAACCAGTGCACAATCGCAGTAGTTCTCCTGGTGCTACCTTAGCCGGTAAAGCGGAACGTAAGGCACCAAAACACAGGAGCCGGGCAAACCCAACATTTGAGCAAAGACAATGATTCGGAGCTGATGCATATAGGGCCAAACTCGCGACGCCGAACACTCCCTAAGGTATTTGGTCTTTGCGGTATAAACCGGGCCTAAATAATGGCCTTTGTAAGAAGCCCCTTGTGTCCAGGTACGTGCATTGTTCTAGAGTGTCCACATGCCAAGACGTCAGCATCCTTCGCAACGGTGGATATGTATCAACAAGAGACAGTAAAAAAGGTTTACGCAGGGTCTTAATCTAAAAAGAATCCTTGGAGCGGGTCCCTGCTGCACGTCTGTGCCCGTGTCTCCGTTGTGCCGTATCCTGGATGGGTGTAGCACGATGATCGTCTGTAAAAGAGAGTAATTTAGGTGAAAAAGTTGTCGTGCAAAAAGATAGTTTTTAAAGAAACCATGTATAATTTCAAGATGAGATAAAATTGCCACTTGTCTGCGCGCGTTGAGCCCCTTGTATTGACAAATAGGGGTGTGACCATTTATTCGGTATAAATAGCGGCGCCGGGCTTGATTAGTTGTGTCTGAGGTCTTGACGACCTATTGGATGCTTTCGCTGGTCCGGGTGCCTTTAGTGTGCGGCTGCCAAGGCAGCCGCACTCTCTTCGGCGCGCAGAGATCGCTTGATATTTCCGTTCACTGAAATGATGCCACGTGGACCGGGCATCTTGAGTGTGAGGGAGGCGTAGTGTGGTATTGCATTAAAGCGAGCGAAAGCTTCACGTCCGAGCAGTGCTTGATAGCCACTTTGGAACAGAGCGATGTGGAAGGTTAAATGCTCGCGACGGAAGTTATCGGGGGAGCCGAATATAACTTGTAGTAGGAGGGAGCCCGTACAACGAGCCCCTGGGCCTGGCGTTACTCCTTTAAAGGTAGTATTGCTATGGCGAATTTTTGTTGGGTCTAACCCCATCCCGCGGATTGTATCCTGATATATTAGGTTTAGATTGCTGCCACCGTCCATCAATACTCGTGTGAAGTGATATCCGCCAATTACTGGGTCTAATACCAGGGCAACCCATCCTGCGCGTCGGATACTTGCTGAGTAATCGCGATGGTCGAAAGTGATCGGTTGAGACGACCATTGGCAGGACTTCGCGGTGACAGGCACTTGGGTATATTTTCCTGGGAGTGCCGTGTTATTTTTTCCCGTGATCACGTGTAACACGTTTACTGTTTTGACTGCTGGTGGAAATTTCTTTTGTTCCCCAGTGTCTTGCTTGGGAGGCTCGTCCTCATCTTCACTTGGTGTATCCTCCCCCTTGTGTACGGCGTTGAGCTTGCCAGACTGCTTGAAGACCCAACATTCTCTGTGGGTATGATTAGCAGGTTTACCAGGGGTACTATGGATCTGACATACTTGGTCCAGAATTTTGTTGAGGCTGGACAGTTCATCCCTGGTGCCTTTATAGGGCGGCTTTTGACCTGGCCGAGAGCTTTTGAATCCGGCGTTTACTGTCGTGCCCTTCGTGCTGTCTTCTTTATTCCGGCGTTTGTTGTTGCCGTTGCGCCGTGATTTTCCGTTTCCATCTCTAACTTCAGATGTACTGGGGTCGCTGGGGCTGCATCTGGCTAGCCAGCTGTCCTCGCCCGCGCAAAAGCGGGTCATGAGGCTTGTTAATGCGGCCATCGTTCTCGGCTTATTTTGGCCGAGGTGTCTGGCGAGCCATTCGTCACGGACGCTATGCTTAAAAGCTGCCAAGGCTTCGGCGTCTGGACAATCGACAATCTGGTTTTTTTCGTAAGAAACCTGTTCCAAAGCTTTCGGGCTGACTCTCCGGGCTGTTGAGTTATATGACTCAAATCACTCGCATCCGGAGGTCGGACATAAGTCCCTTGAAAATTTGCCCGAAAGGCGTCTTCGAGCTCTTCCCAACTTCCAATGGAGCTTTCGGGGAGGCCTTTAAGCCAGTGACGAGCTGGCCCCTTGAGCTTGAGGGGTAAGTACTTGATGGCGTGGAGATCATCTCCTCGAGCCATATGGATATGAAGGATGTAGTCCTCAATCCAGACCCCAAGGTCTATTGTTCCGTCGTATGTCTCTATGTTTACAGGTTTGAATCCCTCTGGAAATTCATGGTCCAGCACCTCATCGGTGAAACATAGGGGGTGTGCGGCACCCCTGTAGCTGGGTGTACCGCATTGTTCGGATGTTTGTTGTGTTGCATTGTATGCTGGGACGCGCTTGCGTGGTCCATAGATGGATCTTGTTGCGCCGTCCTTTGGATGCGAGCCCTCGCATGGGTCGCGTGTTGTATTGTGAGTGGCGTTGTATGCCGCTCTGTGTTGGTAGAGGGGTCGTTTATCCGGCCAGGTGGCTGCTTTGATATTTGGTTGTGGGGGGTCTGAGGCCTCCTCATCGAATTCAGGTAGCAGCTTCCACTTTGGGTAGCTCTTGGAGGGGCGATTGTTCCCGTACCTCGCTGCTGTGTTGAGTATTTTACTCCATCTGATTTGGAGTGTGTCTTGCGCAGCCCTGAGCCTTTGCTTCTGCTTTTTAAGACTCCTCGCGGTGCCAACAAGCCTTTTACGGGCATTCTGCTGCTCCGGGTGCCTGTCCGGCGTTATGTCGTCCGGACCATTATCCTTGATAGAATTTGTTTGTTCAGTTTGATTATCCGGATTGCCGTTCTCCGATAGCGGTTCGCCCTGCTCTAGCGTCGGGTCTGTGTGATCGTTATTTCTGTCGAGGTGGGATTTGGGGCGGCGCTTGCATCGCCGCTTTAACTGCTTTTCGAGGGAACTAGCCTTCGGTGCGTCCTTCCGCTCCTCGTCGTCATCTTTTGGTGCGTCCACCATGTATACATCATATGACGAGGTGGCTTTCCAAGGCCCAATAGGCGCTGGTTCTTCATCGTCTCCTTCATCGGCGTCCATACCGTCGATGTCTTCGGAGTCGAAGTCGAGCATGTCGGTTAAATCGTCGACAGTGGCTACAAAGTGGGTGGTGGGTGGGCTTTGAATTTCTTCATCGTCCGTATCCCAACCTTGCTGACCGTAGTCTGGCCAGGGCTCTCCTGATAAAGAGAGAGACTTTAGTGTCTTCAGAATATCGCCGAAAGGCGAGTGCTGGAAGATGTCCGCGGTAGTAAACTCCGTGGTCGGCGCCCAATCGGATTCGATCGGCAGGGGCCCGTAGGGTTCGGAGTCCGGAGAGGAGGCCAGCTCCTTGGAGTCACGAGTCTCGCGGAGTGCGGGGCTGGTGTTCGGCTCGATTGCCATTGGGATTGCTGCCCCCGAGGCGGCGTCCAACCACCCATCCTCGATCGGCGCAGTTGGCTCCGAATTAAGGGTCGAAGCCGATGCGGGTGCGGCCTCCAGGGCACTATTCGACGGCAGATCTAGATCATGCTTGTCGTGACAGTGCGGCGCGCTCGGCAGTGGCTCGAATCTGTCGAAGATCAAGTCCCCGCGGATGTCAGCCGTGTAGTTTAAACTTCCAAATCTGACCTGACGGCCAGGGGCATAGCTTTCGATCTGCTCCAGATGGCCAAGTGAATTGGCCCGCAGTGCGAAGCCGCCGAAGGCTAAGATCTGTCCGGGGAGGAAGGTCTCACCCTGGACTGCATCGCTATTGATGATCATAGGAGCCATCAAGCCTAACGGCGACGACACAAAGGAACTCTCAATGAAAGCACCAATGTCGGTGTCAAAACCGGCGGATCTCGGGTAGGGGGTCCCGAACTGTGCGTCTAGGCCGGATGGTAACAGGAGGAAAGGGACACGAAGTTTTACCCAGGTTCGGGCCCTCTTGATGGAGGCAAGGGACACGAAGTTTTACCCAGGTTCGGGCCCTCTTGATGGAGGCAAAACCCTACGTCCTGCTTGATTAATATTGATGATATGGGTAGTACAAGAGTAGATCTACCACGAGATCGGAGAGGCTAAACCCTAGAAGCTAGCCTATGGTATGACTGTTGTTTTGTATCTTGTCCTACAGACTAAAACCCTCCGGTTTATATAGACACCGGAGAGGGTTAGGGTTACACAAAGTCGGTTACAATGGTAGGAAATCTACATATCCGTATCGCCAAGCTTGCCTTCCACGCCAAGGAAAGTCCCTTCCGGACACGGGACGAAGTCTTCAATCTTGTATCTTCATAGTCCAGGAGTCCGGCTGAAGGTATAGTCCGGCCATCCGGACACCCCCTAATCCAGGACTCCCTCAATCATCCACATAGATTAAGTGCAAATCAGGATGCAATATTCCGTCTCCTGTAAAAGGGTTAGCTAGCAGTTTCTCTATCATACCCGAAGGAATTTCAAAGTAAACATTTTCAGTAGGTTCAGTAGGTTGAGGAGCAACTCTTTGCTCTACTGGTCGAGGTGAAGATACCCCGAACAAGCCCCTCAAAGGATTATGTTCCATAGTAACAAGTGACAGTAAATTTCAGCACACTATATACATTTTTCCTTACCAAATTCCACCTACCAAAGGCGCTTCACTCCCCGGCAACGGCGCCAGAAAAGAGTCTTGATGACCCACAAGTATAGGGGATCTATCTTAGTCCTTTAGATAAGTAAGAGTGTCGAACCCAACGAGGAGCAGAAGGAAATGATAAGCAGTTTTCAGTAAGGTATTCTCTACAAGCACTGAAATTATTGGTAACAGATAGTTTTGTGATAAGGTAATTTGTAATGGGTAATAAGTAATAAAAGTAAATAAGGTGCAGCAAGATGGCCCAATCCTTTTTGTAGCAAAGGAAAATCCTGGACAAACTCTTATATAAAGGAAAACGCTCCCGAGGACACATGGGAATTATGGTCAAGCTAGTTTTCATCACGCCCATATGATTCACGTTTGGTACTTTGATAATTTGATATGTGGGTGGACCGGTGCTTGGGTACTGCCCTTCCTTGTACAAGCATCCCACTTATGATTAACCCATCTTGCAAGCATCCTCAACTACAAAAGAAGTATTAAGGTAAACCTAACCATAGCATGAAACATATGGATCCAAATCAGCCCCTTACGAAGCAACGTAAAAACTAGGGTTTAAGCTTCTGTCACTCTAGAAACCCATCATCTACTTATTACTTCCCAAGACCTTCCCCTAGGCCCAAACAATGGTGAAGTTTCATGTAGTCAACGTTCACATGACACCACTAGAGGAGAGACAACATACATCTCATCAAAATATCGAACGAATACCAAATTCACATGACTACTTATAGGAAGACTTCTCCCATGTCCTCAGGAACAAACGTAACTACTCACAAATCATATTCATGTTCATAATCATAGGGGAATTAATATGCATAAAGGATCTGAACATATGATCTTCCACCAAGTAAACCAACTAGCATCAACTACAAGGAGTAATCAACACTACTAGCAACCCACAGGTACCAATCTGAGGTTTTGAGACAAAGATTGGATACAAGAGATGAACTAGGGTTTGAGATGAGATGGTGCTGGTGAAGATGTTGATGGAGATTGACCCCCTACCTATGAGAGAATCGATGGTGATGACGATTGTGATGATTTCCCCCTCCCGGAGGGATGTTTCCCCAGCAGAACAGCTCCGCCGGAGCCCTAGATTGGTTGCGCCAAGGTTCCGCCTCGTGGCGGCGGAGTTTCGTCCCGAGAGCTTGTTTATGATTTTTTTTCTAGGGCGAAAGACCTCATATAGCCAAAGATGGGCATCGGAGGCCTGCCATGGGGCCCACGAGGCAGGGGGCGTGCCCAGGGGGTAGGGCATGCCCCCACCCTCGTGGATGGTGGGTGGCCCTCCTCTGGTGCTTTCTTCACCCAATATTTTTTATATATTCTAAAATTGGCTTCCATGAAGTTTTAGGACTTTTGGAGTTGTGCAGAATAGGTCTCTAATATTTGCTCCTTTTCCAGCCCAGAATTCCAGCTGCCGGCATTCTCCCTCTTCATGCAAACCTTGTAAAATAAGAGAGAATAGGCATAAGTATTGTGACATAATGTGTAATAACAGCCCATAATGCAATAAATATCGATATAAAAGCATGATGCAAAATGGACATATCACATACCAGTTTCTCTTTGCCATGACCAGTTCATCGAATGCCATCATTATTGCCTTTCACTTGCATGACCAAATGATATGAAAATAATAATAGTGCAAGAGTGCCATGGACTAAACTGGAATCTGCAAACATTTTATTCAACAGGAGAAGACAAGGTAAAATGGGCTCTTTACTAGTTCAACAATTATTCATATGAGAGCCACTCAACATTTTCATCATGGTCTTCTCCTTGGTACAACTCAAATAAAAGAAAAGAATTTCAGAAAAACACACTGGAATATTTTTGGAGTTTTTGGTTTTCTTTAGCAAGCAAATAAAAAGGAAAAGCAAAAACAAGAAAAACTATTTACACGGGAAAGCTCCCAACAAGCAAAAGAAGAACAAGGAAATCTTTTTGGATTTCCTTTGCAGTACTACTACTAAGCATGCATAGAAAGTAAATTAACTACGACTAATTTTTTTTGGTTTTTCTAAAGTTTTTCAAACACACAAGAAGAAAGCAAGAAAATAAATCTAAGCATGGATGATACAATGAAAAAGTGTGAACACCGACAAATGGAATAAATAGACATGAATGTAATGTTGGTGAAAACATGTACTCCCCCGAGCTTAGGCTTTTGGCCTAACTTGGTAGTCGATCAATAGCCTGGAGGGTAGTATGGATCCAAAGGAGCGGGCATCCACTCATCCCACTGCTGAGGAGCGGGCATCCACCGATTACACTATGGAGGTGCCTCCGTAGCCTCTGCGCCAGCGTGAGCGTCCCAATAAGCAATGATGTCTGCAGGCATAATCCGGTATCCGCCCCTGGCAACAAAATAAAACAAAGTAGGAGCAGGCAAAGGAATAACATTGCGAGCTTCAACACTATAGTCCAAGTTGTAGGGAATGGCAATGTCAGGACAATCATGTGCAAGAAAGTGATGGTGTTCCATGGCTGCACGATCTAGGTAAACCTTAGTCAAAGGTTAATCATGAGGGCGTATCGCCACCTCAACATGAGCTGCCAAACGAGTGGCAAAAATTCCACCATGTATTTTTCCCTTAGATTTATTAAGATGGAGGCGACGAGCCACAATAGCTCCCAAACTATAAGTGTTGTCGCCCTCTAATGCACGACATAAAACAGCAAGGTCTGGTGAACTAAGTGCACCCACCTTCCACCTAGCAAGCAAGCATTTAGCAATAAAAAGTGCAAAGTAACGAACAGCGGGAAAATGTAAGCCAGTGGCAGTGATGGCTGACACTCCTCTCCCATCACCCACTGCCAGAGTGCGGTAAAATTCCTCAAACTCGGTCGGCCTAGGCTCAGCGAAGCTCCCATCAGACGGGATCATGCATATGTCACAAAACTCAGTAAGTGGTATGATGACCCACAAGTATATGGGATCAATTGTAGCTCTTTTCGATAAGTAAGAGTGTCGAACCCAACGAGGAGCAGAAGGAAATGACAAGTAGTTTTAAAGTAAGGTAGTGTCTGCAAGTGCTGAAATTGTAAGTAGCGAGTAGTTTGATGGCAAGGTAATTTGTAATGAGCAAGTAATGATGTTCACATGACACCACTAAGGGAATCACAACATACATACTATCGAAATATCGAACACATATCAAATTCACATGATTACTTGCAACATGATTTATCCCGTGACCTTAAGAACAAAGGCAACTACTCACAAACAACAAACATGCTCATGATCAGAGGAGTATTAATATGAATAATGGATCTGAACATATAATCTTCCACAAAATAAACCATATAGTAATCAACTACAAGATGTAATCAACACTACTAGTCACCCCTAACAACAATCTATAGTTCCGGTAACAAGATTGCATACAAGAGATGAACTAGGGTTTGAGATAAGATGGTGCTGGTGAAGATGTTGATGGAGATTTCCCTCCCCAAGATGGGAGAGTTGTTGGTGATGACGACGACGATGATTTCCCCATCCGGGAGGGAAGTTCCCCGAGCGGAATCGCTCCGCCAGAGGGCAAAAGTGCTCCTGCCCAAGTTCCGCCTCGAGGCGGCGGCGCTTCGTCCCGAAAGTCCTTCTCTGATTTTTTCTAGGTCAAAACCACTTATATACCAAAAGATGGACACCGGAGGTGGGCCGAGGAGGCCACAACCCACTAAGGCGCACCTGGGGGGCCTAGCGCGCCCAGGTGGGTTGTGCCCACCTGGTGTTTATTGGCTCCAATATTCCTCGCATAATTCATAAAAAATCTCCGTGAAGTTTTAGCCCATTTGGAGTTGTGCAGAATAGGTGGCCTGACGTAGCTTTTCCACATCTAGATTTCCAGCTGCCGAAATTCTCTCTCTTGGTGTGTTCCTTGCAAATTATGGGAGAAAAGGCATTAGAATTACTCCAAAAGCATTATTATGGATAGAAACATTATAAATAATAGTCAGAAAACATGATGCAAAATGGACGTATCAACTCCCCCAAGCTTAGACCTCGCTTGTCCTCAAGCGAAAACCGAAATCGAAAAACATGTCCACATGCTTTGAGAGAGAGGTGTCGATAAAAACAAAATACAGACATAGAAGCATCATGTTGATTATTGTAACAACAACAAAATTAAACATAGGACTTTTATCATAGAACTTGCATCATACACTTCCTATGAATAAGTAACAGTTCATCACATAATCGAAGTATAAAGCAAAAACTCTATTAGGAACCAACAAACTATGTTCTCAGTCAACTTTGCAACTATAATTCATCATCTTTTCAGGAAGGGTCACGTGTTGGAGCCTTTAGGAAAGTCCACATACTCAACAATCATAGTCTTCTGTGATTGCTAACACTCACCTTGTACCCATGAGCAAAACGTTTCAACCGGACACATAGAAAGATAGGGTCTTATAGTTTCGCCTCCCAACATGCTCACCTTAAGGGTTTATGTCAACAACAATAACTCATGCTATCTATATTCAACTGGACATATGTGCCTAGATCTTTCCTCACCATATGATGCTTGCCAAAAGAGAAAAAATGAAAGGAATAGAGAGAAAACTGTGACTCTTTGCATAAAAGTAAAAGATAGGCCCTTCGCAGAGGGAAGCAGAGCTTGTCATGCACTTATTTATTTGCATGCTCAATCCCTTAGTGCAAGAGAACGTCACGTTGTATTGCCCCTTAAGATGACAACCTTCATTATGCAGTCTGTCGCTTTATTCTTTGTCATCCAAGTTCATACAACACTCAATTTTCTCTTACACTAAATGATCTCACACTTTAGAAGCAATTTTTATAGCCTTTTTGCACCGATGACAACTTACTTGAGGGATCTTGCTCAATCCCTAGGTAGGTATGGTGGACACTTGAAAAAGATTTGGGTTTAAAGGTTTTTTGGATGCATAAGTAGTATTTCTACTTAGTACAGAATTTTTGGCTAGCAAAGATAGGGGGCAAGAGTCACATGTTAAAGGATCTATGACAATATGACTTCTATGTGAATATAAACAAACATAAACCATTAAGTTGTCTTCCTTGTCCAATGTCAACAATTTGGCATATAATATTTTGATGAGGGCTCACAATCACAAAAGATTTCTATGATAGTATATCTATATGTGAATCTTCTCTTCCTTTATTAATTCTTTCATGAGTTGCATCATTGACTAATGCTATGTTTGTCAATCTCTAATAAAATTTTCTACTTATACTTTTCCTTATGTGGTGCTATCACCTACCATAGGATTAGTACATAATCTTTTCATTATTTATTTCCTTTCTTCATTAATTTCCTTTCTCTTTTTCTTTCTTCCTTAATTCTTTTCTTCATTTGCAACATGAAAGTAAAGAAAGCAAAAAATTTAAAACTAACTTCATTATATAACTTGCACACGATTACAAGGGTAGATCACTAAGAAAACTCTCAAAAGAAGAAAGGATCAAACTAAACTTTATTTCATCTGAAAGCAAAATATTGAACTAAGATAAATAAAAGCAAAAAGATAGTGGGATGATACGATACCAGGGCATCTCCCCCAAGCTTGGCGGAAGCCAAGGTGAGTGCCCATACCTGATACTCAATTCTCCTTTAGGTGTTGAAGGAGAGATCTTGTCCTTGGAGGAGCTTGAAGAGGCCATGGTAGATGGAATCTGATAGAAAATAACGAGGAAAAAGAGAGGAGAGGATTTCTCCACAATACGGTGATCAACAGGTTCAGGAAGTATATATAGATTTTTTATCTTGCAGGGCAAGTATATGTTAGAAAACGGAGTATGGGAGGTGTCCCAGGTGGGCACAACCCTTGCCTGGCGCGCCCTCGTGTCTTGTGCCCACCAGGGTACGCCTCTTGGGAATTTCTTTATTTCTAAAATTTTAAAATATTCCAAAACTGATAAAAACAATTTTTGCAGATTTTTCGGAGTCCGTTTACTTACCATATCACGTACCTCCTTATTTTCACGATTCTGCAATGTTTCGGAAGGACTCTTTTATGTGTTCTTCCGGTGTCAAAGTTTGGATAGTTTAACTTTCAATATTAATAGGCGTACCTGAGATATAATGCTTTATTCGTTTCCCATTGACAACCTTCGGGTTAGTGCCTCGAAATTATTTATTTTGATGGCTCCAGACCGGTAAACCTCCTCGATGACATAGGGGCCTTCCCATATCGATCAGAGCTTTCCTGCAAAAAATCTAAAACGAGAGTTGTACAAAAGAAAATATTCTACAACTTTAAACTCACGCTTTTGCATTCTTTTGTCATGCCATCTTTTAACTTTTTCTTTGAATAACTTTGCATTTTCATAAGCTTGCACTACAAAAAAATACACTTCCGTGATGATACGTGTTTGTCACAGTAGGTCGCATTTTCTGTCATGCATGTACATCCATGACGATTTTATGACAGAATCAAGATAGTCATACATGTGCTGTCATAGAAGTGTTCCATGACATTACCAAAATTATCATCACGGAAGTGTCCACTTCCATGATTATAAATCCCGCGTCACAGAAGTTCTTTCGTCAAGGGTGATCGACACGTGGCATCAACCGTAACAGAACGCCGTTAAGCTATCGGGTCGGGTTTTGGATCTGATAACCCGTTAACAGCCCCGACCAATGGGGATTTTCCATGTGTAAAATCATCATTGGCTGGAGGAAACACGTGTCGGCTCATATTTGGGACAGATGTCATCCACTCATTGGACAAAAGGCGCCTATGATACGTCGACACATGGCACGGCCCAACAGAGGCCCATTCCTGTGAAAAGGCCGGCCCGTTTGACTTGGTCAAAAGGTGGCGGGTAGGCCCATGTAAAGCCTGTTAACGGTCTGTCCGCATATAGCCCATTTACAGCCCGCTAACCCAAGGCCCGTTACGCCCTATACGAATTAGGCCCAGTAGTGTCATCTGGGCCACCCAATATGATTCCAGCCTGTTTTCACTTTTGGCCCATGTATGGCCCATGACGTCATTCGGCCCATATGAGGCCCTATGTAACTCTTGGCCTATTAACGGCCTGTGGTGAAACTAGCCCGTAATGAACAATGTATCACTTTACACCCATTAACGGCCCGTGGTGAAACTAGCTCGTAATGAACAGTGTATCACTTTATACCCATTAACGGCCTGTTATTCCATTGGGCCGTTTCCAGCCCATGTTTTCTTTCGGCCTTCTCAGAGCCCATTTATTCTTGGGCTCATTTCCAGCATTCGTTTACTTACGGCCCGTTACTGTCATTTTCTACTTGTGGGCCAAATTCAGCCCGTGGTTACAGCCGGCCCATTTGTGGTATGTTAATACGTCAGCCCATGAACGGACGATTCCAACTCTAGCCCGTTTACGGCCATAACGCGGCCTGTTATTGGCCCATGTTTGGCCAATCGATCATACTACCCGTATAAGGCCCATTGATGATACAGCCCGTAGAAGGCCCATTGTTTCTACGACCCGTAGAAGGCCCACTGTTTCTACGGCCCGTAGAAGGCCAACTGTTTCTACAGCACGTAGGAGGCCCAGTGTCACTACAGTAAATATTAGCCCATGGTTATTGTGGCCTAGTTTTAAAAAAAAATTAGCCACTAGCAAACCGCGGAAAAAGAACTGCAACGACTACAAGCAAACAAATAAACAAGACAACAAGGAAATAAATAAGCAAGCAACTTACGCTAGGCTATCACGGCTATCACACATATTACATCCACAGGGCATCAAAGTTCGCCACCAGTGCAAATAAACGCGCCGACAAAAGAATATACAAAACTGAGAGCACTTCAGAAGTGTCGCGACCCGATCTGAATGGATCAAGCGCTTTGTGCTCAGGTGTCATCCCTGGATCAGTAATGCTGACACCACACAGTACATCGAAGGATTTATAGCAGAGTGGCAATCACACACTTATTACATCGTTGTCTCAAAGAGAACTTATTACAATAAAAATGGCTTAAGGCCATCTAAAACGATAACAGCGGAAGACTCGGAAGATAAATGGGTCCATCAACTCCAACGGCATCACTGAGTATAGAACCACGACCTAAAAGCACCTTACTCGTCGTCTGAAAAGTCTGCAACATGAGAAGTTGCAGCTCGAAAATGGGTCAGCACATGGAATATGCTGGCAAAGTAACACATAGAGAGTAATGGAATGAAACAGCTATACTATATGCATATATGGCTGGTGGAAAGCTCTATGGTTACAGTTTTGCGTAAAGCCAGTTTTTTCCTACTGCAAAGGAATAAATTTATTTAACTATCATGGTGGTTGTGAAACATCGAGAATGGTTGACAGCATTCCGATCCCAATTAAGTGAACAATTAAAACCCAACAATATTAATTAGAAGTAACATGTTGAGATTCACATGATATTCAAGTACTAGATACTCAAGTTGTCCATAACCGGGGACACGGCTAATCATGATTAGTTTGTACACTCTGCAGAGGTTTGCGCACTTTTCCCCACAAGACTCGATCGCCTCCGTTTGGTTTCTCGCACTACATGGTGTTTGAGAAGACGGATGACCGAGACACAGTCTTTCAGAAGCGCTAGCACCTTACATGTGGGGTAGACCGTACCACCTACAACCCCTACATCTGCTAGTCCACCCCGTAAGAGTTCGCACAACTTAGTCAACTATGCCAGAGCCCATAATGGCTTGTGGCTGCACACGGAAGTTTCTAGCATGAAAGATCTTATGATCCCTTTGAGCCTGGGTGGCGGTCAAAAAAAAACAGGCAAGTCCTGATAGACATCAGGTGCCTCAATCCACCCAGATGTGTGTTTAAGTTGCCACCTTAGATAAACCATTAAAATTATCAACTCACATCTGTCATGGATATCACTCACCCAATCCACGTCTACTAGCATAGCATGGCATAATAAGCAAACGTAGAAGTAACTCCCAAAGGTTTCATAATAATAATACAGGTGATAGGTACTACCTCATCTACTTCCCATCCCACAATTTAATTAGATCCTAATCATGCAATGTGAGAGGATTGATCTAATGCAATAAAACATGGGTTGTCGAAAAGGTATGATCAAAGTGTTACTTGCCTTGCTGATGATCCACGAGTCCTAGGGTTTCGAAATAACAAGCGGCGCAATCCGGGTGATCTATCGCAGACAAACAACAAGCACACAATAAGTACTCATCTAATGCACAAGTAAAACTAGAACAAGAGATCGAACCAGAAAGTTCAACTTAAGAACTCCGGTAGCAAAGAAAGAACAAACCAAACAAAGAAACGGAAAAAAACGGCGGAAGAAAACAACTCGGTTCTAGCAAGTTGAAACTAGGTCAAATTTTACCGGGGCAAAAACTTGTTTGAGTTGATTAGACGGAACGGCGGTTTCGAAACGAAACTCCAGGCGCTTGAATCACCTGATTCCGATAAACGAGCGAGAAGATAAACTAGAACGAAGATCGGATCTGAGATCACGATCGCAGAATAAATCCGACGAGAAGAAAAAGAAGAACGGTTATACGAACGGACGTTCGTTAACCTAGAAGAATCTGGTGATCACGTTCGTTAGGATGAACGGTCCAAAGGCAACTAAATCAGAAAAAGAAAACGAATACGATCTAGGGTTTCGGAGAAGAAAACCGAAACGAAAAACCGATCTAGAAAACGAATCAGAGGAGAAGAAAAGAATCAGAACGATTAGAAGAAAACGATCCGAGGAAAAGAGACGCAGGCAACCTCCGGCGAGGTCTCCGGCGAGAGGCTCCGGCGGCGTGGCGTAGGGCGGCGGCGGTGCGGGTGTGGGGTGGCGCGGTGTAGGGCGCGGGGTGGGGTGCGGTGGAGGGCTTGGGGTTTGGTTTGATGATTTGGAGGGGGGCGTGTTGGGGTATTTATATAGGTGAGGGGAGAGGAGACTTGGGGTAGGGGGCAAGAAAAAGAGAAGGAAAAGGAAAACGAAACAAGGAAAGGGGGCTAGCCTAGAGTCCAACCGGACTCGGCTAGGACGAGGCGAGGCGGCGGCCTGCGCCTGGCGCACGCGCGCAGGGAGGCTGGGGCGGTGGCCGGCTGGCTGGGCCTTTGGCCCGGCTGGCCTGGCGGGAGGCTCCTTTTTTTTAACTGGTTTTCACGCGCAGAAAACAAAAGAAAAAGAAACTAAACGAACTCCGAAAAACCTAAAGTAAATTTTCCCCGACTCCTAAAAATGAGTCGAACAAAATGAACTTTTCTCCGGACCTAAAATGAAATTTTTGAAAACACGCATTTTTCCCTATCCAAATAAAATGCAAATAAAACTCCGGAAAAACCAAAATTTGATTTATTCATTAAATCTTCATTTTTCCTAAATTTGGGAAAGTCATATTATTCCCTCTCTTATTTTTGATATAGGAAAATAATTGAAGATGAAATAAATAAATCAAATGATCCTCTTTTCAAAATTTGAGAAAACTCAAATATGAAAATAACGAAATCTCCAACTCTCTCCGAAGGTCCTTGAGTTGCGTGAAATTTCTAGGATCAACCAAAATGCAAGAAAATATGATATGCATGATGATCTAGTGTATAACATTCCAAATTGCAAATTTGGGATGTTACAAACCTACCCCCCTTAAGATGAATCTCGCCCTCGAGATTCGGGTTGGCTAGAAAATAGGTGAGGGTGGTCCTTGAGCAAATCTTCTTCTCTCTCCCAGGTGGCTTCATCCTCTGAGTGGTGGTTCCACTGAACTTTGCAAAACTTGATAACCTTGCTGCGAGTAACTCTACTGGCATAATCGAGAATCTTGACTGGTTTCTCCTCATATGTTAAGTCGTCCTTCAACTGAATCGCTTCAAGCGGCACGGTATCTCTTAGCGGTACCTCCGCCATTTCGGCATGACATTTCTTCAGCTGAGAAACATGGAATACATCATGAACTCCTGACAGTCCCTCTGGTAATTCCAACTTATAAGCGACTTCTCCCATACGTTGCAAAATCTTGTACGGTCCAACAAAACGCGGTGCTAACTTTCCTTTAACTCCAAAGCGCTTAACTCCTCGAAGTGGGGATACTCGAAGATAAACTCTGTCTCCGGTTTCGTATACTGTCTCCTTGCGTTTAGAATCTGCGTAGCTCTTCTGCCTGGACTGGGCTACCTTGAGCCTATCGCGAATCAACTTAACTTTCCGTTCAGACTCCTTAATCAAATCTGGTCCAAAGAATTGACGGTCTCCAACTTCGTCCCATGACAACGGTGTCCTGCACCTCCTTCCGTATAAAGCTTCGAAAGGTGCCATCTTTAAACTGGTTTGGTAACTATTGTTATAAGAAAACTCCGCATACGGCAAGTTATCGTCCCAACTAGATCCATAATCTAGTGCACAAGCTCTCAGCATATCTTCCAAAATCTGATTGACTCTCTCGGTCTGTCCATCTGTCTGCGGATGAAAAGCTGTGCTGAACTCTAGTCTGGTTCCTAAAGTTTCATGCAACTGATTCCAAAACTTTGAGGTAAATTGGGTTCCTCTACCTGATACGATACTCCTTGGAACTCCATGCAAACAAATGATCCTAGTCATGTATATCTTTGCCAACTTAGCACTGGTGTAAGTGGTCTTAACTGGAATAAAATGTGCTACCTTTGTCAAACGATCAACTACTACCCATATCGAGTCATAGCCTGATTTTGTCCTGGGTAGTCCTGTGATAAAATCCATGCCTATCTTATCCCACTTCCATTCGGGTATCGGCAATGGTTGTAACAATCCTGCTGGCTTTTGATGCTCTGCCTTTACTCTCTGACATACGTCACAAACTGCTACATATGCTGCAATATCCTTCTTCATTCCGGTCCACCAGAATGTTTCCTTCAAATCCAAATACATCTTGGTATTCCCTGGCTGAACCGAATATGGTGAATCATGTGCCTCTTGCAAAATCAACTTCCTGATCTCCGGGTCATTGGGCACATAAACACGGTCCTCAAACCATAAGGTATCGTGCTCATCCTCACGAAATCCCTTAGCTTTTCCTTTGCTAAGTTTCTCCTTTATAGCAGCAATCTCTTTGTCAGATTTCTGAGCTTCTTTGATCTTATCCATCAATGTTGACTGAATCTCCAATGTTGCTACATAGCCTCTCGGAACTATTTCCAAACATAGCTCACGAAGGTTTTCTGCTAACTCCTTGGGTATTTTCCCCGTCATTAGGGTATTGACATGGCTCTTACGGCTCAATGCGTCAGCTACCACATTAGCTTTTCCAGGATGGTAATGCAATCACATGTCATAATCCTTGATGAGCTCCAACCATCTCCTTTGTCTAAGGTTCAACTCCTTCTGCGTGAAAATGTACTTCAAACTCTTGTGATCCGTGTACACCTCACAATGATTTCCAATGAGGAAATGTCTCCACGTTTTCAATGCATGCACCACGGCTGCTAACTCCAAATCATGTGTGGCATAATTCAACTCATGAGGCTTCAGTTGCTGTGAAGTATACGAAACAACTCTTCCTTCCTGCATAAGCACTGCTCCAAGTCCTCGACGTGAAGCGTCGCAGTACACCTGATTCCGATAAACGAGCGAGAAGATAAACTAGAATGAAGATCGGATCTGAGATCGCGGAATAAATCCGACGAGAAGAAAAAGAAGAACGGTTATACGAACAGACGTTCGTTAACCTAGAAGAATCCAGTGATCATGTTCGTTAGGACGAACGGTCCGGCGAACGGTCCAAAGGCAACTAAATCGGAAAAAGAAAACGAATCCGATCTAGGGTTTCGGAGAAGAAAACCGAAATGAAAAACCGATCTAGAAAACGAATCAGAGGAGAAGAAAAGAATCGGAACGATTAGAAGAAAACGATCCGAGGAAAAGAGACGCGGGAAACCTCCGGCGAGGTCTCCGGCGAGAGGCTCCGGCGGCGCGGCGTAGGGCGGCGGCGGCGCGGGTGTGGGGTGGCGCGGTATAGGGCGCGGGGTGGGGTGCGGTGGAGGGCTTGGGGTTTGGTTTGATGATTTGGAGGGGGGGTGTTGGGGTATTTATATAGGTGAGGGGAGAGGAGACTTGGGGTAGGGGGCAAGAAAAAGAGAAGGAAAAGGAAAACGAAACAAGGAAAGGGGGCTAGCCTAGAGTCCAACCGGACTCGGCTAGGACGAGGCGAGGTGGCGGCCTGCGCCTGGCGCACGCGCGCAGGGAGGCTGGGGCGGTGGCCGGCCGGCTGGGCCTTTGGCCCGGCTGGCCTGGCGGGAGGCTCCTTTTTTTAACTGGTTTTCGCCCGCAGAAAACAAAACAAAAAGAAACTAAACGAACTCCGAAAAACCTAAAGTAAATTTTCCCCGACTCCTAAAAATGAGTCGAACAAAATGAACTTTTCTCCGGACCTAAAATGCAATTTTTGAAAACACGCATTTTTCCCTATCCAAATAAAATGCAAATAAAACT